>NW_008354274.1:5171087-5226926 GCF_000622305.1 Nannospalax galili | reverse complement strand
TCTCTCTCTCTCTCTCTCTCTCTCTCTCTCTCTCCTCTCTCTCTCTCTTTGCTTAAAATAATTTTTCAGGGGCCAGGGAGATGGCTCAGCAGACAAAGATGCTTGCCACCAAGTCTGATTTTAATCCCTGGAACCCACATGATGGAGAGAGAAAACCACTTCCAAATTGACCTCTGACCTCCATTCACACGCCACTATGTGCCATGCCACCCTCCCCCGTAATAAATAAATGTAAAAAATATTTTACATTAATTATTAGTGTAAAAAAATAACTGATTTTATTATGCTATTCTCATACATCGCTGTGCTCTGCTTATACTCACTCCCTTCCCCCCCTCACTGCCCTCCCTCCTCCCTCCATCTTTTCTTATAGAGTTCCAGGTCTCTGTGGGAGTGGAACTGGGTTTGGACTTAACTGTAAAGTACCTGGAAGCAGAGAGTAAGGGTCCAGTTTGTGCGGGGGTGAGGGCCTAAGGGTCTAAGAAACCCGTGCTAGGTTCTCCTTTTGACCCTGGCTTGCCAAAGGTCAGTGCTTGCCCCAAGGTTCCTTTTGGGACAACGATGCTACATCTTGGGCTTGCGGGAAGAGAAGAAGCAATGTGATGCAATGCTCAGCCTGCAGGCTTCAACTCCAGGAAATCCCAATGCTGTTTTTCCTGCAGTAATTAGGGTTAGTGCTGTACCCACTGCAAGAGATGTGTTGACAGGGAAGAGAGAGAAACAAAACTCCAACTCGAAATGTAGCCACTCCGCAGAATGCTGTATGGGAGAGAGGGGGCCATGCAGTGCATGGCCCCTACAGTCAGCCTGGGGCACGCAACGGCTCTCTCCCTGCCTCATGAATTGATTGGAGGCTAGGGTCTGATCTCCGGTGACATATTATGTAACCTGCAGTTTTCTATCCACACAGTAATTTTCATCTCCCTTGCTGTCAAACAGAAAACAAGCTTTCACCTCAAGTCAGGACTGACGAGCTACCAAAATAGCAGGCGAGGCCATCCAAATGAAAGCAATCCCACAAAGGGGCCTGACTGACAGGCACACAATGCGCGCCCCGGTAATGTCCGGGTGTTCAAAAGGCCCAGGTGGGCAGACAGGAACAGGCTTGTACCCAGGCGCTGTGGCGTCTCCCTCCCCGACAGTCAGGGGATCCTGAGGCATGAATTAGCAGGCGGGCCATCGCCAGCCCCTGGAGTTTCTCCTTAAACCCTTTCTAAATACCATGAAAAGTTTGATTACAGCTTAGTTGAGATGGAAAAAGAGGAAGGAACTGTAATATTGGGTGATTAGAATCTTCCTCTGGTTCCCACTGTTCCACTGTGGACCCTGAGGACACCCCTCACCCACAGCTCAGCAGATTATAAACAAGATGCCCCTCCTGGTGACAGTGTACACAAGTGGAAAGTGTGGCCTGGGGCAGGGGCAGACAGGCCTGGTACTACTCCCTCAAAGAAGCTGATTTCTCTGACTCTGTCCTTGACAGTAAGAAAGGGGGCATTGAAGATATGGGGAGGACTTGTGTAAATCCAGTGGCTGAATTTAGTTGTGCATAGTAGAGGAACAGTGCTGAACAGGCAACTGGCACACAGAGTCCTGGATGGAACAGCCTGCCCAGTCCCTAACATCTCAGAGGCCCTCACTCCCCCAAATTCGGCTCCTCACCTCTCCAGCAGGGGCCCCTACCTGACTTCCCTGAGCCACATTCCTACCTAGATCTCAGTATGGCTCGGTGGGTGGCCCTGGAGAAAGTTGAACAATGAGGAGGCTCAGTCTCCCTCCCACAGAAGGGACCCTGCTTCCTCTGCCTGCCTTGGGAGGCTAATGAGTCAGTGTTTGTAAAAGATGTGAGAATCAGATGAAAGGGTTGTGGAGGCCTACTTGTTAGAGAGAACCAGCATGCCAGAGCACCTAAGAGCACCCAGACGTACCCCCAGAATACCTAGGAGCACCCCAGAACACCTGGGAGTACCACCAGAACACCTAGGAGCACCCTGGAGCACCCAGACACACCCCCAGGGCGCCCAGGAACACCTCAGAGCACACAGGAGTACCCCAAAGTAAGCTACAGCCATGCCTTTCAGAGAACCTGCCAATCACTGCAGCCAATAGCTGAGGTAACAGGGCCATGTGACTGGGCTTGTCCATCATATGACACTGTGACTGAAGCCCCCTGTGACCAGCAAGGCAAAAAGACTGACGGTGGGACTGAGTCTGTGCCCCTCCTACTCAGCACCTGTGTTTAGGCAACTAGTCCCCCACCTTGGTTCCAAGTTCATGTTTATCAGTGGGGAGTCATCCACAGGACGGGGCAGCGGGGCGGGGGAGGGGGGGTTGGCTGTGACCTAGAGGGTGGATACCTTGGGGAACTGCTTTCTGTTCTGAATCTAATCTGAAGGTGGACAGGAGCATGGCCTGTCTGCAGCCCAGGAGCTCTGACTTGCCAGACCCAGGGGACATGACACAGCGTGACCAGATCTACCTGGTGGGCCTGCAGGGTCTAGGAGCAGCAGGCACATACCAGCCCAAGCCAGGGGCTGTGTGTTATGCTCTGGGGACCCCATCTCCCTCTCCTCCCCCTCTGCAGCCCATCTCTGCTTTCTGGTCTGCTCTTGTCACACATCCCTAGACATTAGGTCAAACCTCCCAGAGGTGCCCAGTCACAGAATATCTTAGCTTTGGTGCCCAGAATCAACCTATCCAGGTTGAGCTTCTGGGGCCAGTCCTAGCAGGAGGAATGAGTGGAAACTGTACTCACACATCCACACATGCATGCTGCACACATACATGTGTAAAAACCCATGCACATGTGCACACGTGCACTGCACACAATAATGAATGCCACGTGTGCACACATACCCTACATGCACACATGCACTACATGGGCACATGCACACACACAGACACACATACTACACACATACATATACACTCAGGCACACATGCACGCATACATATTACATGCACAAGCACGCATGCATGCATGAACACACTGCACATACATGTAAGTACATACATACACACATGCATGTACACAGAGGCACACACACTGTACTTTAGACGGTGCCCAAGAGTGGGGACAGCTTCTATGGGAGTTCCATGAGGAAGTGACAAAGTCTGAGTTAGATACATCATCAGAATGAAATTTCGCCTGTGCCTGTCCATGAGTTTAATGCAGGTACTAGTGATTGCTTCATTTTGGTTTGTTCAGTTTCTTTGAGGCAAGGTCTCAGTATGTGGCCTCAGGCTGGCCTTGAACTTGAAGCCATCTTCCTACCTCACCCTTCCTGGGATCACAGGCATGCACCACCATGCCTGGCTCCTGTGAGTGTGCTCACAAGCTGTGTGCTCAGATGCTCTGCCCTGAAACAAAGTCCCTGGGGTTGAGGAGGAAAAGCCTCAGGCACCCAATGGGCTGAGTGATAGACAGGTAGAGTTGAGCCCCTTCAAGTTCAAAAGACAGGTGGCTTGAGGGGCAGGTGGCTAGCGCAAAGGAGGGGGGTAGGGTCTTCTTAACCAGAAGCCTGGCCCTGCCCACCACTCATGCCTCCCCAACTGGCTCTGGAGGCCAGGGAAGCATGGCCCTTGGCAGGTATGCCGCCACCAGCAGCCCGTTTTCATTCTCAGCAGGACCCGGTGAGAGGGCAGAGGCACATGGGTCACTCACAGAAACAACCGTGGAAACTCCGACTCAGCAGAGATGTCCCCCACCCTGGAGCAGGCTCACTCAGCAGCAGCCCGAGTCCCTGGCCATCCATCAATGTCTCTGTCTCCGGTCTAAAGGCTGCCTGGCTGCAGCTGCTTCCGCCACACAGAGGGAAAGGGTGGAGGGGGCTCTGCATGGGGCCAGCTGCTGGCAAAGGTGCCTTACTCAGGATGAGAGGTGCCCTGCCAAATGCATATTGCTGGCCAGCTCCAGTCCAGTCTCTTTCTGGGGTCACACAGCCAAACCAAGGCTTACTGAGAAAGGAGCATCCAGCCTCTGTCCAATGGAAGCAACTAGAAGCCAGAAGTAGCCAAGCTGCCACGAGAGACCAGAACACAGGGGTATGCAGCAGACATGGATCCAAGAGCTCCTACGAGAGCTCCTTCTAGGGCAGGGGTGTGACTAGAGTGATATAGGGCAGCTGCCTAGAATCTCTCAGTAAGGGACTATGGCGTGACTCAAGGTAGAACTCTTGCCTAGAATCCCCCAGCGAGGGGCTGGGAATATGGCACAGTGGTAGAGCACCTGCCTAAAATCCCCTAGTGAGAGAGGGGCTGGGTGGGGTGAGGTTCAGCAGTGGAGCACTTGCCTAACATATGTAAGGTCCTGGGTTCTATTTCCAACACCAGAATGGGACTTGGGTTTAGGGGAAGAGCTCCCTCAGTGTCCTTGCCCACTGGGGTCCAGTTACTCCAGCCTCACTTTGTGTGTGTGAGCCGGCTATGAAGGCCATAGAAGGCCAGGCCTCAGTGTTCCCTGCAGCCGTGTTTATTGCTGCATCTGTTTGAGCTCTCTGACCTCTTGTTATGGAATGTCTCTTCTACAGGACCTCCCTGTGCCCAGAGACCAGTAGGGCTTGATAACCCACTTGGTGGCTACTCCCTCCCTGCCTGTATGGAGGCAGACACCTGTCAGGACTAGGGAGACCTGTCTCTGCCCTCAAGAGGTCGATCTTGTCCCCTCCATCTACAAACCCTTCTTTCGGTCCAAGGCTCTTAGTTTAGGGTCCCCCAGGAACAGTCTTGGTAGTTGGTTTCTTTGCAAGGCAATTCCAAGCACATCTGAAAAGGAAGAGTTGTGGGTACCCTGTGACCTCCATGCACGTCCTGGCACCAGCTCGTAAGACTTCTGGGCAGTGGACCCAAGGTGATACATTCTGTATGTTAATGGACTGCTGGTGGCTGAGGGCCCAGGTGACTTCAAGAAGGGGTTGGCCACCAAAAGCAAGGGAGGTTAAAGTACTGGGATCTGGAGGGAGAGAAGCTAAAGGGTGAGGTTATGATCATGGAGGGGATCAGTGGTGAAATCAACCCTTCCCATGCAAGGAAGCCTCCACAAAACCTAAAGGGGCTTGGGATCATCCAGAGAACTGAGCACATTTGGAGGATCTGGATAGTGGGCCTTTCTCCCAAATGTACTGTGTGCATCTTCCATCAGTAACTTTCATAATGTCCTTGTGATAGGCCAGTGAGCACATGTGCTTAAGTGTTAGGGTCCATTCTAGCAAGTGGTATGAGAACCCTGCTTCACAGTCAGTTCATGAGAAGTTCAGGTAGACAGACCAAAGCTTACCAATGATGTCTGAAATGGAAAAGTTGATAAGTGGATTGGATGGATGGATGGATGGATGGATGGATGGATGGATGGATGCTTGGGTAGAAAGATGGATGGATGGAAGAATGGATGGGTGAATGGATGAATGTTTGGGTGGAAAGATGGATGGGTAGATGGATGATTCATGGGTGGGTAGGTGGGAAGATGGATGATGGGTGGATTGCTGGGTAGGTTGGTGGGAGGGTGGGTGTGTGAGTAGGTACATAGATGGGCAGATAGGTAGATGGATGGATAGTTGGATGGAAGGATGTTGGGTAGATGTATAGAAGTTGGATATATAGATGATGTAGATGGGGGAGAGAGCAGGAGGCCTTGCTGCCCTGGCTTACCTCACTGATAGTTTGTGGGCACGTCTCCTGAGGGTCTCAAACCCAGTCTGTGTAACATGAGCTCCCATGAGCAGGATGGTATGGTCCTGCGTCTTTAGAGGAGAAGCAGACTATGCCTCTGCACCACAGAATGAGGAAGGAATAGGGAGAGGTGAGGACATGTGTGTGCCCAGGTCTCTGATTTGTTCCATGTGCCTGGGATCCTAGTGAGGTTCATAGGGTCATGCTTAAATTTTATTTATGTATTTATTTGTTTATTTTTATTTATATGTCTTTTGCCTATATGTATGTAAATGCACTACGTGGGTGCAATGCTCACAAAGGCCAGAAGAAGGTGTCAGATCCTGTGGAACCAGAGTTACAGATGGTTGTTACCCACCTTGTGAGTGCTGGGAATTGAATCCAGGTCCTCTGGAAGAGCAGCCATCTGTTGAGTCATCTCTCCAGCCCCCACAGAGCCACATTTAAAGGAAAGGAATTTGGATTTCTCAAAGTTGTGCTGATTTGTTCAGGGTGGCTTCATATATGCCTGAGACTTCCATATCAAAAAAACGCTTCCTAGCCCTGTGCCCCCTCCCAGCCCTATCCCAACTGCTACCACCAAGGGGAGGGACAAGCTCCTCCCTGAGCTGCAAGGTGTGAAAGGCAGCTGCCAGTCTCAGCTGTTCCAGTGGCTGACACTTGAGCTCTGACTTGGTTATTTTTTATCCATTAAGTAATCCTAGTTGAAGCCAGAGAGAAACTGAGCCCTACCTGGAGCCAGGACAGGAGGACCGTAGAGATGAAAGGTCATGTAAGAGTGGCTGCAGGCCCTTCTGTATTCTCATCCAGGTCCTGAATAGAATCGGGACTTGGAGGCAGAGTTCTGTGGTCCATGTTGTGTGCTTGGCCACCATGCAGATCTAGGGGCAGGTCCTCCCTGAGAGAGACCCATAGAGACACAGACCGCGTTGGACCGACCTGAAGGGCCTCTCTTCGAGTGTTTGGCCTGCCTTCAGAATATGATCTGCTGGCGGGAGTTCAGGTGAGTTCATTGCTGGCCAAGGAGCCCAGAGTTGCTCACAGCAGGTGCTCAACAAAGATGGCTTCAGGGCCTGCCTGCCCAAAGCTCAGAGGCCAGAGGCACTGAGATTCTGCCTCATGCTCAGGAATTCCACTGTCAGGGCCTCCCCCTCAGCGTTGCCCTCAACTGGACAAAAGCCCAAAGAAAAGGCACATGAGTGGGACCCCTTTATTTCCCAGAAACTCTAAGTTGAACAATAAAACAAAAGCCAGAGGAGGACTGTGGATGGATTCCCCAAGCTACGTTAGGGTTTCTTGGAGCAGCCCCCTCCCCCGATGACATCCTAGAGGTCCTCAGGGTGGAGGACTTTGCAGAGCACTGGCATTTCTGTTTGCTAATTCTCCCACACCATAAGCACTGGAGTGCCAGTTCCATAAGATGCAGCTGTGTCTCCTTACTGCCAAATCCTCTCACCCAGAATTACATCTGATCCAGAGAAGGTAGCTGTTAAAGGGATGGATGGTGGGTGGATGGAAGGACAGATGGTGAATGGATGGATGGATGGATGAATGAATGAATGAATGAATGGAGGGAGGGAGGGAGTTGGGGTGTATAGATAAATGGATCAGTGGGTGTATAGGTAGGTGGATGAATGATGGATAGGCAAGTGGGTGCATGAATAATGTGTGGGTGGGTGGATGGGTGGTGAATAGAAAGATGAGTGGGTGGGTAGATGGCTGGAAAGATGATGGAGTGGATGGATGGACGAATGGATGGATGGATGGATGGATGGATGGATGGATGGATGGATGGATGAGTGGGTGGATAGGGATAGATGACTGGGTGAATGGTGACATGAATACTGGGGATGGTAGATGGGTGATTATATGGATGAATGGATGGTAGATGAGTGAGTGCCTGGGTAGATGTACGAGTGGATGGATGGTGAGTGGATGGGTGAATATATGGGTAAATGAGTGGGTGAATTGGTGGGTGGGTAGATGGATAGTGGGAGGATAGTTGGGTAGATAAGGATGGATGGGCTGGTGGTTACATGAATAGTGGATGGATGGATGATAAATGGTTAGGTTGATGGCTGGATGGCTGGATGGTGGATGAGTAGATGGCTGGGTAGGTATGTGGGTGGATGGATGAGTGGGTGGGTAGATAAATAGATAGGGATGGATGGGGATGAGTAATTACATGAATATTGGATGGATGGATGGATGGATGGATGACCACATAGATGGTAGATGAGTGAATGGCTGGATCAATATGTGAGTAGATGGATAAATGGGTGAATGAGTAGGTGAATTGGTAGGTGGGTGAATGGATAGTGACTGAATAGATAGGTGGATAGATAGGAATGGATGAGTAGGTGGGTGCTTACATGGATAGTGGATGGATGAATGGATGGATAGATGGTGGATGAGTGGATGACTGGGTGAATGTATAAGTGGATGGATGATAGATGGAGAGGTATGTGAATATGAATAGACTGGCACAGCCCATATGAACGTTGGGCAGCAAGCAGGTGACCTTTCACCTGAACAGTTGGAAGAGGAGTCTTAGCCATGAGATTCCTGCCTCAGTTTCCCTAATGAGTCCTAAACCCTTTCTTGTCATAAGGAAAGTCAATTCTCCAAGACCTCCCTCCCCCACTGTCTAAACTGAGCTGTCCCCCATTAAAGAAACAGTCCAGGTACCCCATCTTGTTCATATCTCTTCATCCCTATCCCACTTTCCTCAGGTCAAGGGGTACCCTGCTCTTATCCCATTAACAGATGGGAAGCCAAATGCCTCCTACAGCCTTAACCTGCATCCCTGCCCACTGGGTTAGGGGCTGAGACAACATGAGGTATTCAGCCTCACTCACATCCTCTGAGAAATATCTCCTCTTCCCTCCTACCCACTTTTCCAGCCTACTATGGCTGCACCCATCAGTCCTCTGATGCTTCAAGGAAAGAGATATGGACACTTCATAAGCCTGGGATGCCAGCCAAGATCAGTTCAAAGTGTTCCTGGAATCCTGATCTCAGATCTCCAGCAGGTCTGAGCCACCACTGTTAAAGGGGTTTAGGGGCTCAGGGTCTGAACCCAGGTTTCCCTGTACTCATAGGACCAAAGCCAGGGTCAGTCACTGCTCTAACCCAGGAGGAGGTTCCCCCACTCACAGCCTGTACAGCAGAGCAACAATATGAGCCATGAACAGGGTGTCTTTAGACTTACTCTCCCCATTGAAGCTTCATGTAAAGGCCTGAGGTGGTATAGAGCCCTGTCTGGTCTCTCGTTCTCTCTCTCTCTCTCTCTCTCTCTCATCTCTGTTCCCCCCTCCCTTCCTCCCTTCCTCCCTCCCTCTCTCTTGGCCGCCAGAGGTCCATACCAGGTGTCTCCTCAGTCATTCTCCACCTTACTTTTTGAGGCAGGGTCTTTCAGTTAAGACTTGGAACTTACTGGTTGGCTAGGTTGTCTTTCTGCCTCTGCGTCCCCAGCGCTGGAATCACAGACATGCAACCATATCCAGCTCTTTCACATGGGTGCTGGGGGACTGAACTCATGCCTTCATGCTTGTGTAGCAAGCACTTTAACCAGTGAGGGCTGTCTCCCCAGCCCTACATTTTCTATTTTCCAACTGCAGCCAGCTGGCTTCCATGTCATGCAGGCTTTTCTGAATTATAGAGTATTTTCCCCCGGCAAGCTCAGCCCAGAAATAGGACACTGCTCTGTGTCTCTCCCTGAGGCCCCCTGGAATCTGAGGCATGTGGTCCTGGTCTGGGGTTCCAAGGGTCCTGACATCCACAGTTTCCAGCAGGCAGACAAGGCCCCACCTGCCTCCCAGGGTAGTGGCCAGTTGTATAAGGGGAACTTGGAGTCAGAGGAGGGTGGGCAGCCTCCTTGTCCAGCTGGTCTGGAGGCTCAGGAGCAAGGGGTATGTCACAGAGAGACCACAGAGAGATCCAGCAGTCTGTGGGACAGAGCAACAGGTGAGTACTTCCAGCAAGCTGAAGAAAGACAAGCAGCCTGGGAGACAACAGCCATCCTCCCAGGGTCACCCCAGGTTCCTGAGAAGCCCCATCTTTGTCCCCACCCCTCCCACAAAGTGCACTCTCACAGTCACTCACAACCCCTTTAGGTCTTAGACTGAGATTCACACCCCTCCCTGGCCAGCTAGCATCTGGGTCTCCCCAGGAGGGAGAAGGAGAGGGAGGGCAAATCTCAAGTCTCTTGTCTCCCCAGGGCCCTGGCCATCCAGCCAAAGACCAGAAGTGGCTAGATTTGACACACGAAGGCCTGAGGCACAGGCAGTTGGGAGCAGCCCTCCAGTAGGGCAGAATGGGACATGTAGGTCCAACTCAGGGATGTGATGGTCTCATCTTTGTCCCTGGCCTGGGGGCCTAGATATGCAGAGTGCATCTGAGGCTGACTCATCCAGGCCACAAAAAAGGTCCCCAGAGCACTGTGGGTCAGCTCTTGAATAGGGGATGAGAAAACCACAGGTATCCAGTGGGCCCATGCCTACATGCTGTGCTGGGCTTCTTCTCTATGGAAGCCACAGTCCTCTGAGAGTCCCTGCCTCCATCTTGCCTCTTCTCTGGTCCTCAAGCCTTCAGCTGTCCCCACCCTGGTGCCCGCAAGCTTGCTTAGCCCTCTGCCCGGAGCATACTATTTGCTACCGCTGGGCAAAGCCTCCGCAGCTAACATGCCCCTCGGGGCCTTCGCAGTCCTATTACTCACCCTGCTTCAGCTGAAGGGCCCAAACTCCACGAGCCCTGCAACCCAGAGTGACACCCACTGGGTGTCACACACGCGCGCGCACGCGCACGCGCGCACACACACACACACACACACACACGCACACGTACACACACCACACCACACCACACCAGTCAGCTAGAACTCAGCAGTACTTGGTTTAAGGCTAGGCCCAGGGTAATCACCTCCCAATAGCCAGACCCAGGTAGGCTCGTGTTCTTTGGGGGAGGATGGAGTGAGGGCACATAAGGTTTGGGAGAGACCTGAACATACTTAAGCAGCTTTAGACTCCCATTCAGCATTGAGGTCATGAAATGAACAAGGAGGAGCCACATTTACAGCTTTAGTTCATTTTAAAGATTTATTTTTATTATTTTAAATTATGTGTATGGGGCGGGATATATGCTGGTAAGTGCAGGTGCCCTTGGAGGACAGAGGTGTCAGGTCCCGGGAACTGGTGTTACAGGTGGTTGTAAGTCACCTGATGTAGTGTTCTCTGCAAGAACAGTACAAGCTTTTAACTGCTGAGCCATCTTTCTGGCCCCTTCAGTTCATTTTAATTAATCGAACTTAAAATAAAAAACCATATATAACCAAGAACATTTATGAACAAGTCTTTTATGAACTTGTAGAGACTTGGATGTAGGCTAAAGCTTTATTTGGGAAAGCCAGAAACTAGAGCCAACCCAGTCGCCCACCAGCAGGTAGACAGAGGAGCAGGTTGATATGTCCACACCCTGGGCTGTTAGTCCTGAAAAGAATGAGTTGATGAGATGGATGTGCTGGGTGAAGAGAGACAAACAAAAACGCAATTCTATGTACAAAGAAAAATTAAAATGCCTGCTAGGCACGGGAAATGTGACTTAGAGTGCTTGCCTGGCATGCAGAAAGCTGTAAGTTTCATCCCAGCCTCACATAAACTGGGAGTGGTGGCTCCCAACCGTAATCTCAGCACTTGGGAGGTAGAGGCAGGAAGATCAAGAGTTCAAGACTGGGACTGGGGATATGGCTCAGTGGGTAGGAGAGCTTGCTGCATGAACAAGAGGGCCTGAGTCTGAATCACAGCAGCCACATAAAAAGCTAAGCATGGGGACTGGAGAGATGGCTCAGCAGTTAAGAGCACTGGCTGCTCTTCTAGAAGACCTGGGCTGAAATCCCAGCACCCACAGGGAAGCTCACAACCATCTGCAACTCCAGTTCCAGTTCTGACCTCTGTGGGCATTGCACGCAAGTGGTGCGCTTAAATACATGTAGGCAAAACGCTCACACACATTAAAAAATAAAAACAAATAAATCTTAAAATGAGGGATTAAATAGATACATGATGACATGGGCAAACCTCTTCAAATTATATCATGGATAAAGGGTTAATGGCTCTGATATATAAATAGCTTCCACAAATAAAGAAAAGGGCGAACACTATAGGGACAGAATGAGCCAAAGAAATGAAGAAATGACAGACAGAGGAAATGCCAATGGCCTTTAATCACATGAAACATGCTCAAAAAATAGCTCGTGGAAAATTCTAATACTGAAGCATTTTGTCTATGGGAATGTAAATATAAATGAATCTTTTGGTATTGTAATCAACTTTATTTCATTTTTATTTATTTATATTTTTTTAGTCTTTTTGAAACATGTAGCCCCAGCTGGCCTGGAACTCACTACATTGACCAGGCTGGCCTTGAACTCACAGAGATCCGCCTGCTTCTGCCTCCCAAGTGCTGGGACTAAATGTGTGTGCCACGACACCCGGCCCTATAATCGATTTTAAAAACCTTTAACTGTAATTCAAGACACCAGCTAAGTGATTTAGCTTCCAAATGTAAATTTTATGATAACTAGGTACATGGAAAGTGTTTCCCAAATTGAGATGTTCCAGGCTACAATTCAGTAACAGAACACTTGCTTAGAATCTTCCAGTGAAGGTCTTGGTGGGGCTCAGTGGTTAGAGCTCTTGCCTAGAATCCCCCAGTGTGGGCCTGGGGGTGTGACTCAGAGGTAAAGCATCTGACTAGTATATGTATAGTCCTGGGCTCCATCCCTAATTTGGCAAAAAAGCAAAGTATCAAACTGAAATTGTTCTGTTGGGATTAATCACACACCAAATTTCAAAGACTAAATTTGGAAAAAGAATTTGTCCAATTAATTGTTCATTGATTTGTCCAATTATTTGTTCAAATGACAGTATTTTTATTATATTGGGTTTAATATTACTAAGATTGGCATCACCTGTTTCCCCTAAATCAGATATCTATCCATTCATTTACTACCTGTTTATATGGGTCTGTGCACATATACATGTATGTATGGAGACCAGAAGTTGACATCAGGTATCTTCCTCAATCTCTTTTCACCTTATTTTTCTTAATTTATTTACTTTTATTTTATATGTGAAAGTTTTTTCAGCCAGGCATGGTGGTGCATGCCTTTAATCCCAGCACTCGGGAGGCAGAGGCAGGCAGAGCTCTGTTAGTTTGAGGCCAGCCTGGTCTACATAGCAAGTTCCAGGTCAGCTGGGGATACAGGGTGACCTTGTCTCAAAAAAGACCAAAAAAAAAAAAAAAAAAGTGTTTTGCCTGCATGTATGTTCTGTGTACCATGGGTCTGCAGTGCCCACAGAGGCCAGAAGAGAGCAGCATCAGATCCCCTGGAATTGGAGTTACAGACAGTTGTTAGTCATGATGTGGGTGCTGGGAACTGAATTCAGGTCCTCTACAAGAACAGTCAGTTCTCTTAACCACCAAGTCGTGTCTCCACCTCCAGTCTCCACCTTAATTTTTGAGACAGGATCTCTCACCAAACCTGGAGCTCACTGGTAAGCTGGCTGGTCAGTGAGCTCCAGGGATTTATCTGTCTCTGCCTCCCAAGTATCAGGATTACAGGCATGTTTCCAGCTTTTATGGGTGCTGGGGATCAGAACACACATCTGCATGCTTGAGCAGCAAGCACTTTACCCACTGAGCCATCTCCCCAGCCCCTCTACTTCTAACAGTTTAAATCTTTCTCCCTCTCAACCCTTCTCCTCCTACCTGTCTTGGAGGAAAAGTCTGACTTTGGGGGCCATGGCTATTGATCAAAAGTTGAACAGCATTTCCAAACTTCCAGCCCGGCTATTGGTTCATGCTGCCTACCCAGTCCTTTGTGAGAGGGGTCAGGTCTTCAGGTCTCCAGGCCTCCAGGAGGCACCTCCCAGCATCACACAGGGCAGTGGGTCTCCCCACTGTGGCAGGGACTAATTAAAGAATTAGGATCCCCTAGCCTTGGTAGGTTCCAATGGGCCCTGTGCTGCCTCTGTGCCTCCTGTTCTCTGAGGGACAGCCCCCGGGGCCTCCCAAGAGGAACAACCAATTTGGTCATTTAACTGGAATCACAACCACATCCTAAATAAACACACCTTTTGCCTAGAGTTCCTGATTTTCCCAGGAAGTGTGTGGTCCCATAGCCAGGCCATCTCAGAGCAAGAGTGGTGCCCAGAGCCCATCACATGACAGGCCTGGGATCCCAGGCACAAAGTGACAACATGGGCCCAGCAGACACCAAGCCCCTGTAATTCGTGATGATATCACCCAGGCATGTCTGGAGAAGAGTCCCTGCTCACAGTAAGGTAATATTTGTGGTGATTCCAGAATAGTCCCAAGAGTTGTCCTTTACCCAGAACCTCCTGGAAACCATGCCCAAGAGGGCAAAGGTCTCAAAGCCCCCAGAGCCTTTGATGCTCCGGTGGGATAATGAAGCAACTTCCAGAAGAACTATGAGGTCAGAATGCCTTGGACCTTGTGAGAGATATCTGCATAGGGAAAGAATGTATGAACAAAATGAAGGGATGGGTGGGGAGGATCTGCCCCGGAGCCACAGAGGACACCAAGCCCCAGGATGCTTTGGTGGGACTTCCAGATTCCCAATAGGAGGCACTTGTGGTCCTGCTTGTTACAGCAGCCACAAAGCACACACGAGCGCTGGCCTGTGATGGTAGGAGCTGGGCCACCAGGGTCCACACCCAGTGAGGGAAAGACAATTGTCACTACTGTTGAGGGATCCTGAGCCAGAACCACACGATTTGTCCAAGATCCCAGATGCACAGCAGGGACATCATGAGACCTTGAGCCAGTGGCTCTGTATCTTTGCATCTCAGATTCTAGGCAGCATAGTCACTGAACCACACTAATTGGGGTGTGTGAGGATGAAATGGAGTTCCCAGAGGCAGACCACTTTGTACAGACCCTGGCAGGGACTGGAAGATACAGGACGGCAGAGATTGATCTGTGTTTCCAGGGCCCAGCTGTTCAGCATTGTCCTGTCAAGAATCAATAGCTTCAGCATGGCAGTGAGGAAAGGACTGGCCATCCATCACTCTTTTCTTGCTGACCTAGCCCTGCCCTGGGCTCTCAGGAAGACACAGGTATTGAAGACTCCCCACACCACCTACATGAAGGGAGGCACAAGCTGGCACAGGATGGCATTGGTAGGAAAGGTGTTTATACCAGCCCTGGCCTCACCCCAAGGGAGGGCACAAGGAGACACTTGCGGAGGACTCAGGAGACACTGCTGAGGGGACAGGGCATGGGGCTCTGCACCAATCCCTCTCTGAAGACATTGAGTGTTCTCCAGCTGAGGTTTTGCTATGGGTAGAAAGAGGCTGGACCCCAGAACTCTGTTCTGTAAGCAGGCTTATTTGCAGTCCCCAGGAACAAGGCCACTGGGAAGAAGGGATTCAAAGGACCCAGGATACCTCCAAGGGTATAAAAACACCAGACTTCCAAGAGGAAGAGGCCTGAGCAAGCAAGATAGCTCTACCAATCCAGACAGACATGTGGCATCCAGTACTAGGGTTGGCCTCAGCACCCAACAGGCACTGTTGGGCGAGGCCCTCTGCCCATCTGCCTGTGTCTATCCACAGCTGGGTGCTAGAACGCTGGAAGGGCAAGCCAGCATAAGACATGCATACACAGGCATACCCATGAGACACTCTAGGACCCACACTTATTTTACTTCCAGCAAACCTGTAGGTTGGGCATCATACCTGAGCATCATGTCAATTTGTGGAGCTTTCCCTGGACCTGTTCCAAGCATTTTTTCCCTCAGTACTATAATTGAACTTAGGGCCTGGCACATGCTTGTCAAGCATTCTGCCACAGAACCACAGCTCCTAGCCATCCAAGCACTTTTTTTCTTGTGTGTGTATGCATGTGTGTATATACTTGTTCATATGTATGTGTAGGTACATGCATGCATGTCCACCTAAATGTGGAGACCAGAGGTCAGTGTCTGATCTCTTCCACAACTGCCTACCATATTATTTTTTGAGACAAGTTCTGTCACTGGAAAGTGAACCTGGAGCTCAATTCAGCAAGACTGGTCAGAGAGCCCCAAGAATCCTCCTGTGCCTGCCCCACAGCACTGAGATTTCAGGCACACACAGTCAGGCCCATCTTTCTACGTGGGCTCTGGGGATTTGAACTCACATCCTCATGCTTGTGTAGCAAACACTTTACTGGCCAAGACAGCTCCCTCACCCCTTCCCCAAGCACTTGCTACACAGGAACTCATGCCCACAGTAGACCTGTGAGAATGGTACAACCATCCCAGGTCACATGTAAACTCAGGCACTGAGAAATGTGGGCTAAGTCCCTAAGGCCACACAGTCTGGCAAGAAAGGTCTGATTTCTGACCCTACACCAGGCCACTTACTGTTTAAATCAATTACCTTCATCTTACAGTCTGGAGTTCTTTTTTTCCAATTAGTCCTGAGAGGTGCAAGCCTGGGCTGAGTGGCTGAGCAGGCATCTACAAGCCTGAGCTTATGGGCCATCTGATGGCAGTGGAGTCACATGGGGTCAGCATCTCCTGTGGCCGATGTTCCTCAGTGACTCTGCTACTCCCTGGAGTAAAGCCATGCTTGTCCACCATCTCTGATCCTAAGCCAGGCCTTGATCCAGTTCTAATGGAAAAGAAACAAGGAGGAGATGGGACAGCCATTTCTGTCCTTCCCAGTAGAGGGGTCTATCCTCCATGGCCCCTGAGGCTCTGTAGCTTGAGCCCCCTTTTCTGTGTTCCCCTGGGACAGATCTTGGACATCCACTAGTCCTTCTCCATCCCACAACCCAGGGATACGTGTGTTCTGATGCCTATTCAACAGGTGACCAAATAACTTTCCCAAAGGTGATAGTATTTCTAAGTGGTGCAGCCTTGACTTAACTCCCCTGCACACCCCAAGTCCAAATTTTAGCTGCTTGGGCCTCCCAGTCACCTGATGACATCCTAGGATTCCTGGTCCCCAGCAGCTTCCATCTGTCCAGAATCACTGCTTGCCTCTCCTGCAGCTTCCAGGTTCCGGACTTCTGCTCAAGGCCTGTCCTAGAAGCCATGTTGGAAGGGAGTCATATGGCCTCGAGGTACCCAGGTTTCAGTAACTAGTCAGGGCCCAAGGGAAAGGGAACTGGCAATTCTCAATGGAAGGGAAATGAAAATTTCTGAAGGTTGGGCTTTGAGTATCATGCCAACTGATACAAGAATTCAGAACTCCCTGGTCAGGTCCTAGAAAGCCACCAGCCTTGGTGGCTTCTAGAAACAGTCTCCACACAAAGAAACTCCTTGGAGCCAACCCCTCCAGAGCCTCACCATCTATTGTGGCTACAGGCCTTAGTCTCCCTGTCTGTGAAAGCAGAGGAGGAAGGAGGCCATCAGATAAGTTCTGCCGGTCTGTCCATCCAATGCTGAAGTCCCTACCTGCTGTAAAATACAGCATCGGCCAGGTGAGGAGCCCTTGTTTCCTCCCACACAGCACCCACAGATGGAAGACTGTCAATAAGCCTGGCTGAATGCCACAGAGGAGACCCTTCCTCATGGAGGAGTTGGGTTGTCACTACCCCACACATCTGGACCCTCAGCCAGGTTTGGGTCTGCCAGGATATGTCTATCCTTCTGAACCTGCAGACAAGGCCCCTTTGCTGAGTCACATTCATATCCCTAAGGATCTACAGATGCCCACTGAGGACAAACATGCGACTTTGGGAGTCTCTGATGTAGCCCAGCTCTGCCTCTGCTGATCCTTCAGTTGAACCTTCCTGGGTCCACCCAAAACTGTTTTCCATGTCTGTGAAACAGGCACATCTGTGTCACCTTAGCAGTTCTTGCATAAGTTTCACAAAAGGCCTTCACATAGGGACTGAGGAGATGGCTCATTTGGTAACTTGGGCAAGCATGAGGACCTGAGTTTGATCCCCAGAACCCACATAAAAATGCTAGGCAGTGTGTTGCACACTTGTAATCCCAGCACTAGGGAAGTGGAGACAGGAGAATACCTGAGGTTCATTGGCTAGACAGCCTAGTCTACTCAGCAAGTTCTAGACCCATGAGAGATGCTGTTTTAAAAACTAAGGTGGACAGGGCCTGAGGAACAGCACCTGAGTGTGTCCTCTGGCTTCCACCTTCTGTAAGGCCTGAGGCATGAGCTGGGACACTGGGACAGACATGATTGTAAGTACAAGACATGATTACTGCTCCTTACCTGAGGCCATGATGGAGGTTCAAGATGCCCGCTGATATTTTTAGCCTGCCTCCTGCCCCCTCTCCCTCCTGTCCCTCTCCCTCCTGTCCCTCTCCCTCCTGCCCCCTCTCCCTCCTGTCCCTCTCCCTCCTTCCCCCTCTCCCTCTTGTCCCTCTCCCTCCTGCCCCCTCTCCCTCCTGTCCCTCTCCCTCCTGCCCCCTCTCCCTCTTATCCCTCTCCCTCCTTCCCCCTCTCCCTCCTGCTCCCCTCTCCCTCCTGTCCCTCTCAGGGGCAGCTGAGCTGGCTTCCAGGTGCAGAGGCTGGGCCAGAGGTCGAAAGGTCAACCATCCTTTGGGCTGGACACTCCAGAGTGGGCTCCCAAGAAGGAGCTGGCTTCTTGGCTCTCTAGCCTCGAGTCCTACACCCCATGGGCAGCTGCAGGGACACATCCTGGCCTCCTGCCAGCTCCCAGACATGACTGTGGTGATTCCTGGAGCTCAGCCAGATGCAGTCACACGCCCTAGGGGCCCCTCAGCATTCTTGGCTTTTGTTTCCGATGACGTGGGATGCTCTGGGAAGGAGGAGTCTGTGGCTAGGAGTGGGGCTCCACAGGAGTCACTTGCAATGGCTGGACCCTGGGCCTCCCACCCTTGCACCAGGAGGCCTGGCCAATGTGCAGTTTCTGATTTCCAATATGAACACTGGCTGCAAAGAGGCAGGAGGGAGCTGCGTGCTGGGTGCCACCCTACACACACGTGATAAGGCAGGGGCTGGGTGCAGGGAGATGAACGAGATGGGCTCGGTGCCAGCCTACAGGGGCTCAGTAGGTGGCAGGGGCAGCAGGACCAAAGGAGGGTATCCATGGTTCCAGGCCGGCTGGACACAACTGTTAGTAGGGGCATCAGGAGGCTTCCTCCTGCTCCAATATGGAGGTGAATGGCTTTGTCCCCTGCCGCTCCAGCTGGACAAGGGTGAGCCTCGAAGGGAGGGCAGGGTCTAACCCACCCTGCCAGGCCTCCTCTCAGCACTTTGGTTAGAAGCAGGAACAACTGTGCCTTGTTTATATCCCTAGCCTAAGCATCCAGAGCCTGCATCACCATAGCCTGTGAAGGAATTCCACACCGATCTGTTTACACACAAGCTAAATGTTTCCTTAGAGTCTGCCTGCTGGCAGTGAACTTGGGACTTGGGCATCTCTGAGCACAGGTCTAGCTGCTGAAGTGGGCCCTCCCTGCTGGCCACTTGGGGGAAGGGCCTGGCCTGAGCCAACCCCAGGCAGCCGAAGCGAACAGAGCTGTACCAGCAGTGGCCCCGCAGCTCCCTGTGAGTTTGCTGTGTTCACATTTCTCACCTGGTTAGGTGACTTCAGGCCTGGCAGGTGGGTGACCTGGGGAAGGGACTCCTGAGCACATGGTTGGCTCCTGACCTACCCTCGGCTGGCCACAGCCCCCTCACTGGAATCGCCCATTTGGAGCCTCAGCCTTCCTTCTCCTCCAGACCACTGTGGGAACTCCAAGACAGGCAACCTGGGCACCAGGGAATGGAAATGCAGGCCCATAACTCAGAGGCTCATGGGTCAAAATGGGGTCCCCCAGACTCTATGACCCTTTGCTCTGAGCAGGTGGGATTTGGAGAAAGAGATTTTCAAAGTTCTTTGGGGAAATAAAATTCCAGCCCCCTCCCCTGGATGGAGGCCAGCTCTCAGCTGTCACACCAGGTCCAGGACTTTCCCACAGAAGACAAATGTGGAAGAAGGGCCAGGAAGGGAGGCCTGGGTGGGGTGTAGCCAAAAGCACTTTCCAAGAGGACCCCACCCAAGGAGGCACCCCAGAGTTGGTCTGTAAATGAACCCTGGCCCAGACCCTATTAACAAAGACCTTGCAGTGGTCCACAAAGTGCCCTTGAGGTTATCAGATGAGGTGGGAGTGAAGTAAGAGCCAGAACGCCTAAGATCAGGCACTTGTCCAAGGTCACAGAGGTCCAAGTATGATGAACCTAGAGGAGGCTGGCCAGCCCCGCTGTCCCCTTGCGGCCCTCAACCTAGCACAGGAGCCCCCAGGAGACATGAGAAATGGCTGAGAGGGCTGTGCCGGGCACCAGAGATGGTGAAGCTGGCCCTCAGCCACACATAACGGTCACTCGCTGGGGCCTTACCACAGCCCTGAGTGAGCACCTTGGATCCACTTAACAGATGGGGAGACAGAGGCAACCGAACACACACCCACTGAACAGCATGCAGCAGGCAGGGTGAAGCCACACAGCAGCTGGCCAGCCACCTCAACCTCTCCTAGGAGAGAGGGCAGAGGAAGCAGAGGGGACTGAGGAGAAAAAAGGAACAGAGGAAAGAGGGACGAACAGAGAGAAGAGAGGAGAAAGGAGGAAGGAAGAAGAGAGGGAGGGAGGCAGAAAGGTTGGCTGCAGACCAGATCCTGCAGAAGGACTAGTGTATTGTGGGTAGATCAAGGGAGCCTGTTGCCTAATAACAGCAGAAAGTGAGAGGTCACCCACCCGGCAGGAGGTACCAGCTTGGAGAGGCAGCCCAGGTAAGGGAGAAAAACCCTGCCTCCTCTCTTCCTCTGATGGGGCTGCCATAGGCTGGGCTCACTGGGACTAGTGCCTCCCACTGACTTCAAGAGAAGTGGGGTGTGGCTGGCAGGCCTCTTTTGGAAGAGTAGGTGGAGAGGGGTTCTGACAGGGCCCAGAGCAGAGCAGGGCTACTTTCCTTCCACCTGGATGCTTCAGGGAACCCAGAGGCCCCAAAGATCAACCCATGTTGAGATATCCTGAGGACAAATGGGACCCCAGAATGTCTCCTGCACTAGTCCATCTGTACCCAACACAGAGGCCTAACCCTGCTGGGTCCCCTGGGCCCCACTGGACCCCACAGGGTCTATCTTGCACCTCTGCTGCAGGTGACACAAGCTGCTAGCTGTGCCCAGTTCAGAGAAGACTAGACTCCCTGAACCCCCCCGGACCAGTTAGTTGGCTGTCGCAGGGTCCTAAAAGGGACAGCAGCTCCTCCATGGGTGACCCGTGGGGTGGGGCCAGGGGTGCAGCTGTACAAATGGGCAGATGGTTCCGGTTAGCCATGGCATCGTTTTGGGGTCACTCTGGGTGGCTTGTACTCTTGGGGCTGAAATGCTAATCATCTCCCTCACGGAACAAAGGAATCCTACAGGGGATGGGGATGGAGGTTCCCTAGGCCTAGAGATCTGCAGTCACAGGGCCCTTCTCCGTTGTCTGGGAGTCAAGAGCGCGTTTGAGGAGGTGGCAAGTAATGTCAACTCTGGTGCTGAGCCCTTGGGGGACTGGATACCTGGCTCTGTGCCAACAGCTTAGCCGTTGGGTCCTCACTTTCAAGGGAGGAAGGACCAAGGACCATTCAGAGAGGAGGAAACAGAGGCACAAGATGCTGAGACTTGCATGACAGAGCTGGAATTCAAATTCATGCCTCCCAACTCCACCTTCGAGGCTGGGCTGTGAAGCAAAAGGGAGGAGGGTCGGCTATCGCCACACTCTCAGCCCAAGGTGTCTCTTGGGCAGCTTGCAATTGACTTAGATGACAGCTATATTCCTAAGCCCAGAAAACATTAATAGCAAATGTGTGTCCTGCTAAGTGTTGGGGTGTGTTAGGGACCTTGAGAGAGTCCAACTGGAACTCTGTTGTCAGTCCCCACAGTCTAGTTGGGACAAAAGAGATGTAGGCAAGTGGCCCCCAACATAGAAGGTCTGAGCTGAACAACTGAGAGGGATAGAGAGTATCTGGAGCTGTACAGGAATAGCTTAATCTAGGAGCTGCCAGCAGAGGAGGCTTTTGAAGACTGAATAGGAGTTGTTCCACTGCAGAAAAGAATCACAAGTAGAAAAGGCAAGACTACAAAAGTTTCTGAAAAAGCGTGCTGACCTCAAGCAGAGAGCAGGGTAAAGACTCGGGCCTGATATGCCCAACGAGGGGGGCTGAGGGAGCGACGTGAAAGGAGCCACGCATGGAAGGTAGCAGAGGCGGCACTGCACTGCTCAGGAGGGCCCCCTTGTCCCCCATTGCTCTGAGGCCTTCACAATCTATTTCTGAGCTTCCCTCTAAAAGTCTGTGGCTGGGACAGGAGCTGACACGGGGCAGGCTCCCACCAAGTGAGGCAAAGCTCCTTGGCCAAAGCACTAGGCACTTCCTGGCTTGGCTCCAGGTCTGAGATGTGGGGGTGGTGGTCTGGGGGCGACATTCCAGCTGCCATTCCAACTCCTCCTCGACAATTTGTCCATTTCCTGCTCTGGCTGCAAATCCCAACCATTTCCTTCTCGCCCGCCTCCGGCCTCTGCCCTGCTGCCTGGCCCTGCACTGACCCTGGGGGACAGAGGACAGTCTTGTCTTACCAGCTCCAACTTTGGAAACAGCACTGCCCTTCACCCAGTGTCTGCCAAGAAACCCTGGGGTGCTGGGAAGGGGTGTGAGCCACTGTGGTGGGCCGACTCGGCCTCTGGGTCCTTCTGCCATTCCCTCACTATGCACCTAGCCCCAGTGGGCACACTATATCTATAAAACTGCTGCACACAACCAAGAGTCCAGGCTGGTGCTCAGGAAGAGACACATACCTGGCAGCCACAGCCCTCAGTGGACGGAGTGCTGTGTGCAGTGCTCATTTGGCCTGGGGACCCTCTGCTCAGCTCAGAAAGTCTAGTACCCAGCCTGAGTCTACAGGTGCTAGGAAGGACTTCCCAGATACTCAGGTGAGGCAGGTCTCTGCCCTATATGACAGGAGTCCTCAGAGCCCAGGGGACAGCTGGAGCCAGCCACCTGCTCCCTCCCATACCATCAGAGCTCACCGGCTTAGGAGTGCCCTGTAATGGGCTTCCTTGGTACTCCAGACCTGGGCCGAGTCCCAACCCCCCTTACTGACATACTATTCCTCACTAAGCTCCTGGAGCCTGTCAGAGGATGTGTCCCATTTGCCCCCCTACACACACACACACACACACACACACACACACACACACTGCATGTGCATGTGGCCCTGATATAGCAGGGTCCTGGCTGCTCTTGGGGGAGTGTCTCATGTTGGCATTTATACAGACAGCCCCAAAGGGCCATAGGAAATGTGGCCTTTAAAATATGTGCCCCTGCCCTTTATGGATAACTGTGATGTTCACCTCCTTGCCACCCACCACTGACTCTGTCTTTGGGTAGAATGTGTCCCAATTCAGGGACATTAGGATCTCCTTCTTCAGGGGGCAAGGAAAATTATCTGAGAGATGGGAAGATACCTGACCTCTCAGAGGCGAGCATGAAGCCACCCCTAAGGCATGCCCAGGCCCCATTCTTTCTGACTCACGTGGCTGCATCCAAGACAGTACCCTCGAAGCTGGCAATGCTGGCCTTCAGAAAGACAGAGAACACCTCACTACCCAGACTTGCCACAGGGGAGCCAGGAGAACACAGGGAGCAATGTGGGGACCTTTGCACATAAAGGATGTGTTTCATGTTCAGTGTGGCCACCCCGGGCTGGGCGCCCTCCAGTAGGAACTGGGAAGATTTTCCATGTCGGGTCCAATGTCCAGTTAATAAAAATTCATCGAGGCTGAGCTGGCAGCTGGGAGCTTGGGACATGATCTCCCGTAGTGACTTAAAGACCAGAGCATCCATGCCATGTTTATTTGGGAAACCTTTCCATGTTGGGGAGGGTTAATATGTCATCGGAGGTTCCTCCCAGCCCCCCCGCCTGCCCCAAACCCCCCAAATTAGAATCCTGAGAAAATCTCATTTCACAGTTTCCCAGAAAACCAGGTGCACGGCAGCTGCGGCATGCATGGTGGGAGCGATTCTGCGGGCAGAGAAGAGTGAAATGGAGACTTGGCCCAGCCTGGCTGCCGCCTCCAGGGTGAATTCTCAGGTCCCCTGGAGCCAAGCAGAGCTTCAAGTCCCCACTCGACACTCTCTGCTCAACACTGGGAAAGAGCACTGGCTACCCAGGGTCAAGGCCAGATCCAGCCTGCTGAGTCGCTGCCACACAGACACAGCAGACACTTCAAGAAAACTGGTTTTTGCTTGTTTTATGGTGCTGGGCAGGGATGGAACCCTAGGGCCTTTGACATGCTCTATACCCTTGAAACATGCCCCCAGCCCCTCACTGGGGGATTCTAGGCAGGTGCTCTACCACTGAGCCACAGCCCAGCCCCTCACTGGGGGATTCTAGGCAGGTGCTCTACCACTGAGCCACAGCCCCAGCCCCTCACTCCGGGAGTCTAGGCAGGTGTTCTGCTGAGCTACATCCCAAGCTCTCTTTTTACCTTTTATTTAAGACAGGGTCTCCTTAAGTTACCTAAGCTCATCTTGAACTTGTCCTGTGTCCAGGCAGGCCTTGAATTTATGATCCACTTGCCTCAGCCACCCTCTCAAGTGTCTGGGATGACAGACCTGCACCACCAGGTCTGACTGGGAAAACCTAAAATCTGTTTTGGGGCCAGTGACCTGGCACAGCAGGTAAAATCACTTGCTGCGTGCCTGATGACAAGAGTTCAGAAGGAGAGAACTAACTCCCAAAAATTGTCCTCTGACCTTAACATGCACACTGTGGTACACACATCTCCCCCACCCAACAACAACAACAATAATAAAATCTGCTTTTGAGTTAAATATTCAAATAAGATTCTTGAAATAAATTTGGATTCCAGTGAAACAGCAAGTCTGTTTCTTCCCCTATACTTACACACCTATTCAGCCCAGTTTCACCCCATCCTGCTATGGGAAATGAACAAAAGGGCTTAGAATCAGGGCTTGAGGTATCAAAAGCACAAGAAAATATCGTCTCTAGAGTTACACATGGGGGCTTGCAGACCACAGCTCTGGAGAGGGCTTCCCCTTGACTGGGCCCCCGCCCCCAAGGAGAACTGACTCCAGAAGTTCTTACAACTTACCACCGACCTGCCGCACACTAGGGCTCACTCATTCCATGTGGTAGGAAGCCTCTTTTTCATGTTAGTGGAAGGTACAGAAGCTTACATAGTGGTGGAATTTGTTCGAGGCCCCCACTGCAGAGCCAGTGTGGCCCAGGGTGCAAAGGAGATGGGTTGAGGTGAGCCTAGTTTTGTCCCCATCCAACAAAGTCTTCTATGAGTTCCCCCAAGAGCTGGAACCCATGTGGGACTCAGTCAGAGCTGACCATTATGTTACACCAGTGGTCCACGGTCCCACCCCTCCCCGCTCACAGGAGGAAACTGGCTGAGGCCACGACCATTACCAGGCATCTGTTGGCCTCCTGAGGGCCTCCAGGGCTGCTGGTCGGTAGCAAACACGGCTCTTCCCTCTAATAAAACAAATCATCTGAGGCTGTGGAAGCCACAAGAGGAAACAGCTGTGCACTGCTGGCTGCGAACATGTGTTTTGACGCCCATCCCAGCTCGCCTGCTCCACTCCTGTGGAATTCTGGATGCCTGGCCATTTTCTGACAGAAGTATACAATTGCGTTATAGCAAGGAGAGCTGGGGAGTCCTGGAGCGCTCCTGTATTGTCACACACGGACATCACAAGTCAATTCAGCAGACTGCCACTGAGCACCTGCCATGCACAGAAAACCGTCACTTGATTACCACCACATCCTCATGATCACCACCTCACCACCACCTCCTGATGACCACCTCCTCACAGCTATCACCGCCTCACAACTGTCACCTCCTCATAAGTGCCACTTCATGACTACCACCCCCTGTGGACCATCTCATGACTGCCACCATCACCCTCATCATCACCACCATCTATCACTGTGTCGCTGTCACATTCTCACTGACACCACCATTTTACCCATAAACCTATTTACTCTCATAAAGGGTGGCCCCGACCCTGAGCCACGTACAGACTCTATCTGAGAGCCACCCCACCCCCAACCTGGATCCCACTGCCCAGAAGGCTCTGTCCCTAGCTACTCAACTGGGACACTGAAAGCACAGTCAAGTCCAGGTCCCAACCCTCTACCTAAGCTCCATAATTGAAGAGGCTCCTCCCATGATGCCAAAAGAGCCAACCTCAAAGGAATAGCTTAGCTGCACAGCTCCTGGCTCCCCAAAACCAACTCAGGTCTTCCCAACTCAGAGCTGAGTCGTGACTCAGGAACCGTGGCATGACTGCAGTCTTGTAGCCTATAGGGAATGAATACCACCATAAAACTTGTTATGGTGCTGATAGGCATTCCTGTCAATCCCTGGGAAGGGGCTGCACACGAGGCTCTGGAGATGCTTACCCTGAAAGTTAGTGGAAGGAAGGGCATGGGGAAAAGTTAACCGAGACTGTGGGCGGGCGAGGAAGCGATGTGGAAGGGCAGCTGAACCCAGCCGTGCAGAGTGGGGTGCCCCCTGGGGTGTGTTTCTTTGTAAGTCCCCCCATTTACCCCCTCCCTACTCAAGGGCATAAACCATAATAAATTCATATAAAAATATGTTATATGGTTTTTCTGATTACACAAGACACCCCGAGAGAACTCTGACGACAATAATGAGACCTTATCTCAAAGGAAGGGAAGGGGAGAGGGAGGGAGGGGAGGGGAGGGGAGGGGAGGAAGGTAGGTAGGTTGGTTTGGTGATTGGCCAGCTAGATGGCATGGTAAACTGAGAAACAGCTGAGCATTGAGGGAGCCAGGTCACTGTAATACAGCTTGGCTGGAGACATCCACTGGAACACCAGAGTCTGAGAACGTAGACAGTATCAAAGGGGTTGCTGATGAAGCCCTGGTGTGCCCCAGCGATCTGCCACAGAGCACTGTTCTCCCTCATGTGACCTTGCAAACCCTCAGGCTAGCATCCCCAGAACACAGGTCATCATTCTGGGACTCAGCAACCACAGAGGACTCTAGAGCTGCCCACCCAATTACAGCAGCCAACATGTGGGCATGTAAATTGGTGCTCTATGAAACATTGCCCCAGCTGCATGTCCAGTACCCAGGAGATGCAGTGGCAAGCGCTGTCATACTGGACAGTACAGGTAAAGAACACACCTCAGAAGGTTCCATCAGCCTGTGCTGGCTCATAGGTAGGAGCCCAGTCAGGGACTGTTACATGATGGGTCCAGAGCTGAAAGCTGCCACAGCCGAGTACCAAAGATTACATGATTTGGACGGCACATTCATTCCTCTCAGTTCTGGATGCCAGAGGCCTAAGACCAAGGTATCAGCTGGGCTGACTGGAGCTCCAAGAGTATCTGCTCCAGGTCTCTCTCCAGAAACAGCAGGTAGCCCTGGGCTTATGCATACATCACTCTATCTGTGGGCCTCTGTGTGTGTGTGCGTGTGTGCATGCATGCACACGTGCGTGCGCTCACGATCACATCTCCTGTCTCTCACTAGAACAGTAGCCACTCCAAGATGAACTCATCTCAAGCTCAATGTAATGAATTATAGCTGCAAAGATCTTGTTACCAAATAAGGTCTTCTTCACAGGTTCTGGGGAGACTTGACTTGGGAGGGGCACTCTTACACCCAGCACACCTCTCCGAATAGCTTCCTCCTGTTCCTTTGGGCAATCCAGGCTATTTGCTGAACATCTGGTTCCAACTCCAGGACATGAGCTCCCAGAATGAGTGCAGGCCTTGATCATCAGTGGCCCCCAGACTTGATCAAAGAGCACACTCCACCAACCCATCTCTAGGGGACCTTGGGCATGTCTATACTAGCAGGATGCTTCTGAGTCTAGGACGTCATAGACAGGAACAGTCTAGAACAGTACAGTCACTTGTTGGGGCCCCCATTTTGTCACTTTCAGTGCCAGCTAACCTTGCTGCTTTCCTCTACCTTCCTGCCAGGTGACCTGGGTGGGGTTGTGTAAGTTGTTAACCAGGGCTGTGGAGGAATCACCTGGGTCTTCAAAGTGGCCTTGGATAAAAATGGTATCAGAGATGGGGAAACAGAAGCCCTGGGATTCCTTGCATCAGGACCAAGGCTGTGGGCTACCATGATGAACAGTCCCAGAGACCCTAGTGCATGGTGGCTGGTAACCAATGTGGAGGCCAGGCAAGCTCAGCCAGGTTCCCTAGGGAACTCCATGGAGGAGGCAACCAGTGCTCAGGAAGCTTCCAGAAGACAGTCACCCTGAAGTAGCATTTGGGACTTCCTCACATGGACTTGCCCAGGCCAGGCCCTGTGTTTTCCCTCAGAAAGAAGGTAAGGCCAGAGGACTGGCAGTTCCCGGGGGCTCCAAGGCAGGCTCTAGGTTCTGAGGAGCATAAACTATGTCTCACAAATTAATAGTGGCTAGGATGAGAGAAAATGCCAGAAATAGCTCTGCTGACTCAAATGTCTCTCCAAATTCTGTGGGAAAGCGCCATGGGCCAGAGGTCTGACCTCTCAGGCTTCATGCTAATTCAGCTACAGCTTGGGGAAGAACCAGAAAGAATTCTGGCAAATGCTTCAGGCTTTGAGTACAGAGGCATCAACCCAGGATGGCTTTGAACTGAGTTGTGGATTACATCATGTGACAGGAAGTTCAGCCATTACATAACATCACTGGACTTGGGATTCTCTGTTCTATCCTCACATGCCCTTAAACTTCTACCTCGACCCCTCATGGTTGCAAAATGATGGCCACACTTATGGGTACCACATTTTCTCATCCATCAACCTCTGAAGGGCTTGGTGCTCCTGTGTAAGATCTGGGAAGATGTTTCTAGAACCTCTGGCAGTCTCCTCTCTACTTCTGTTGCCAGACTTGGCTTCTTGTCTATATCCAAGTTGGAGGATGGAGTTGCTATGTGTTTCTTCAGGATGCCTGATGTTGTCTTCTCTGGGTTATTGCTGAACCTAGGCTGCCTGATCCACACACCTGGGCTCTGGAGGAGAGGGTGTGTGGCAGCGAGGCCTAGCTGTAGTGCAAGTTAGGCCAGTGTGCCCACCGTGGCACTTCAGCGGGTATGGCTGGCAGTAGGAAGGCCAGGCCTCGGGTGGGTGACACAGTGCTCTGTAACAGCAAGGGAATGGTGCCTCCCTGAAGCAGTGACTCCTCCTCTAATATCAGATAGATTGCCCCATGTCCACCACAAGCCCCTCCCACAGCTGACCTAGAGCATGTCTGCAGGCTGGGAGGAAGGCACTGAACCAGGGCAGCCAGCAAGGCCTGAACTGAAAAGAGAACAGTTTCTAGCGATTTCTAGATGGGAAGATCATGGGAAGTTTGTTTTTCTTCAAGTCACTCTGTATAAAAAAATAGGAAACAAAGTTAATTTTTAATTATTTTTTCTATGCCCTGGCTTTCTCAGATAGAGTCTCAAGTAGCCCAGGCTGAACTTAAACTCACTACATAGCTGGTGCCCTTGAGTTCCTGATCCCCCTGCCTCCACCTCCAGAGGGCAGGGATGACAGGCATATGCCACAGTGCCTGACAGATGCACTTCTTACGAGGACCCCCACCTCGCACCCAGCCCACCACCTAATCCCAAAACTCTGGATTCCATTTCTACATCTATAAATGATGCTAATTAGCCACAGCATTTCTAAAAGCAGCTCAGCTGGATGAGGGATGCTGGTGAGTGCCCCCTCCACAGTTCTTGACTACAATGTATAAGAACTATTCTTCTTACTTTAATTGATTAATTGATTGATTGTTATTTTATATCTCATATACTGAAGGCTGGATTTGAGTTCAATATGTAGCAGAGGATGACCTTGAACTCCTGATCCTCCTACCTCTGGAGGAGAGTGTATGTGGCAGCGAAGCCTAGCTGTAGTGCAAGTTAGGCCAGTGTGCCCACCATGGCACTTCAGCAGGTATGGCTGGCAGGAGGAAGGCACTGTAGAGTGCTGGGATAACAGATGTGCACCACCATACCCAGCTAAAAGTTAATTGTGTATGTGTGTGTGTATGTGTGTGTATACATGTGGTATATGCACACATATGTGTCAGGTGAGCATACCTCTAAGTTCAAGGAGGCCAGAGGAGGGCACTGGGTGTCTATCAGTCTCTGCCATATTCCCTTAGAGATAGGATCCCTCACTGAACCTGGCACTAGGGTGTCAGCCAGCAAGCCCCAGCAAGCCTCCTGTCTCCATCCCACAAGGCTCTGGGGTTGTAGATAAGTTTGTAGCTGTGCCCAGCCTTTTATGTGGGTGCTGGGATTTGAACTCAGGTCCTCATATTTACATAATGAGCACTCTTACCCACTGAGCCAACTATCACTCCATCTCCTAAAAGCATTTGCTGAAGCAACCCTTTCCTCACAGAAGGTAAGATCCAGAATCCAAAAATGTGCTGAATCCTTTTTGGGGCTGTCCCAGGGTTTGTGGGGCACTGGGGGTCAGGTTGCTCACAAAGAACCACTGGCCCTGTGGGTCGGCCTATCCCTCATATTCCAGCATCCAGACAGGACCCCTACTTCTTTCCCTGCTAATGAACCCTGCAACTGTTTCTGAAAACAAGAATTGTCACATCACCAGATTCATCACCCATTTCTGAAGGAAATCTCAATTTAGTTTTGCAAATATTGGGGAGAATAGATCCCAAAGCTATGAATATTTCATCTTGCCACTTGCTCTGTTCCTCAGACACTTTGGGGTCAAGATAAAAGGCTGAATTAATTTTGTGTCTTAGTGGGACACAAACAACAGTGACACAGCCACACTTCAATCACCTTCAGACCCCAGCATGATTGACACCCAATGCTAAAGGGCATGGAGCAGAGTTTCTCACTCCTAAGTGACCAGGAAGTAAAGACACACAGACACAAGAGATATATCCTGGAGACAAGATATATCTGTAAAAGGCACGATCCAGTGACCTCCTTCTTCTAGCCATGTTCTACCTCCTAGCTGCCCATCCAATTCTGAACTTATCAGTGAGTTAGTCCATTGATGAGGTCAGCACCCTTGTGATCTGTGACCTGACAGTGGAGGAGTCTCATGCTGTGTAAAATGATTTGCTGAGCAGACAATGGCTCAGTGTCAAGTCTGGGGGTTGAGATTTGAAGTCTCTTGTGGGTGGGTGGGGACTCAGTTGGTAAAATGCTTGCCTAGTATGCACAAAGCCCTGCATTAACCAGGTATGGTGGCCCGTGCCTGCAATGCTAGCACTCAGGAGGTAGAAGCAGAAGGATCAGAAATTCAAGGTTATCCTTAGGTACTTAGTGAATCTGAGAAGGAGGAAGAAGAGGATGAGGAAGAGAAAGAGGAGAAAGAAGAGGAGGATGGGGGAGCAGAAAGAGGAGGAGCAGGAGGAGGAGCAGCAGGAAGTTCTGGTGGTTTTCCTTCTGTTCACTAGCTCTTGTAAATCTTACAGGAAGTAGAAGTCTCTGCTTCCCTTGCTAGTGATGCCAACATCACCCTCAGGGAAGACACAGGCTCTTCAGTGGCTTTTATAAGGAGTTGACTTGGTGTTGTCTTTTAGTTTAGTCATTATAGTGACTGCATGACAGTCATACATCATGATATCATGATTGGTTATGGTTCAAATAAAAATGTCCACACAGGTTCCAGTATTGAAGGTCTGACCCTGACTGGTGGTGCTATGGAAAGGTGATTGGATTCAAGGGTGCTGGCTTCATCAGTGGGTTCATCCATTCATGATTTCAGAGTTGAATGGACTCTTAGGAGGTTAGGCCTGGTTGGAAGCAGTAGATCATGACTGTGTGCCTTGAAGGGTATACCTTGGCCTGGAGAGATGGCTCAGCCATTGCCTCGGTGTTCCCATCTGTAAGAGTGGTCCTGCACAGCGCTTACCCACAGGGTGGTTGTGAGAAATCAGAGCACCTCACACAGTAGGTGACCCGAGCAGTGCAGGCTGTCACAGCCCTTTACCTGGTATGCACTGAGGTATATGTGTGAGTAACAGATGTGATGAACACTGGCTTTTCTCCTTGGTGGTTGGCACAAGAAAGCAAGGGCCCCATGGTACCTGGCATAGTGACCAGTCCCTGGGTGGTGCTCAAAAACTTTATCGTGGTTGGATGAATGGATGGGCAGGTTAAAGGGTAAACAGATGGATGAGTCGATGGATGGGTAGATGGATGGTTGGAAGGTGGATGAATGGATGGGTAGATGGATGAGTGGGTAGATTGATGGATGGATTGATGTGTGGGTGGGTGGGAGGGTGGATATATATATATATGAATGGTAGATGGATGATGGATGGATGGATGGATGGGAGGATAGGTAAATGGACGGATAAGTGAGAATATAGATGAGTGGATAGATGGATGGTTGGCAGGTAGATGATGGATGGTAGATGGATGGATGGATGAATGGATGAAAGGGTAGGTAAATGGATGGGCGCATAGATGGATGGATGGATGGATGGATGTGTGTGTGAGTGGTGGGGGAGGGTAGATGGATGGATGAAGGGTAGATGGGTGGATGAGTAGGTGGGTAGATGGATGGATCCCCCATGCCTGGTCAGAGGCACCATCTCTGTGCTGGAGCCAGCAGGATTTGCTCCCTCCCTGTGCAGTTGGGAGGTGCTCTGTGAAGAGTTTCCAACCTTAGCTTGCTGTGGGATGTCAAGAGAGCACAGGTTCTCCTCCATGTCCCACACCCATTTCTCAAGCAGGGAAAGGTACAAATAGGAGTTTGGCAGGAAGTGGGGCTGGGTGGGCAGCTGTGCTATGATGCCTAGCACACTGCCCTGGCCTGTTCGGGGGCTTCTGAGGTGAGGGACTTGTAGCAGCCATGCTGATTGGGATGAAGGACTGAGTGCTGGCCCCTCCTTAGAAGCCAGACTTGAGGTCATCAGGAGCCCTCCAGCCTCCAGTATTCTTCCACATCCCCTCACCCCCCTGGTGTTCCAGCGCCCCCGCCCGCTCCCCTCCACCCCCCGCCCTGGACTGCAGAAAGAGGCAGACCTTGCTCTCAGCTGTTTTGTGGGGAGAAAAATTCTGATTGTCTTCCCTTCAGGAAGTTATGATCTGAGGCTGCAGCTTCCTAAGGCGTTGTCATGGAGACGGATTTTCTGTCATAAATAAAAGTGTTCTGGGGTCAGGAGCTCTCAAGCATAACTAGGCCAGATTTTGAGGGGGAAATGCCAGAATCCTGAAGCACACCAGAGGATGAGCCAGGAAGCTTTCCCCCAGAGAGTGTCCTTCAGGCTGTTGTGAATGTGGCTGGCACAGACCCTCCCACAGCACCTGCCCTCTCCGCTCCCCTCCTCCACCTGCACAAAGTCTTGGGGTTTGAATCCAGGTGATATTGTTGGGTGAGATCTGAGGGGACTCCAAAGAAGAGTTGGTTCCCAGCGGTCTTACTGCCCTCAGGAATCCCCTTGGTTATGCTGTGTGTCCTCAGACAAGTTCCTGCCTGTCTCTGGCCCTGAACCCTGCCTGGACAGGAGCCCTCCCTGCAAGATTCTTGGCACATTCCTCTGGCATCTTTCCAGAGGCAAAGAGTACTCAGGAATGAGCTTGAAGCAGAGCAAGGGACCCTCCAGCTGGCATGCCGGCCACTTTTGAAGGCGCGCGCGCGCACACACACACACACACACACGCACACACACACACACACAGTACCACCATCAGCCCTTGGAAGTTGATGTTAGAGATTTCCTTCTATCCAAGGGTCACCAGAAGGCAGTGTTTAAGAAGGTGAGGGGCAGCATCCTGGAAGGAAGGTATGCAGGCCTGAAAGGCCCCTGAATGCCATCCTGGCTGCTGTGGTGGTGGCCAGCAGGCCAGGGTTGTTTGCCAACCTCCTTCCCCAGTCCCCACTCCCGCATTAGGTAAACAGTCCTCAGTAGCCACAGGGAGGGCTCAGCAGGCTATCCCTTTTCAAAGAGACCCTGGAGTCCTGAGCAGTTGCCAGGTACCCCCATTTACTCAAGGTGGCTCCTGACTCCCCACCTCTGTCACTCCAAAACAGTGGATGTTGGAATCGGAGAGAATAGGGAAGGGGAGGCGGGAGCCTGGAGCTCCAGTGGGAGAATCCATTGGGAATGTAAATCCACCAGGGTTCCAGTCTGTCCACTTCTGCACCAGAACCGCTTCCCCAGACAGGAGGTTCCCAAGGTGTGAAATGGAACCCCAAGGGGTCAGCCAAGGCCCTTGCTAACAGTCTGAGTCAATGGGCGGCCAGTTCTTTGCCTACTAGAGACACAATATGTGTGTGTGTGTGTGTGTGTGTGTATGTATAACGTACACATGTAGATGTGTATGTGCACATATGTATGTGAGTACATGCATGTGTGCTTTGCATGTAGAGGTCAGAGTATCTGTTTTTATCAATCTCCATCTTATTTTTTTGTCTTTTTGAGACAGGGCCCCCAGCTGTCCTGGAATTCACTATGGAGACCAGGCTGGCCTCTATCTCACAGAAAGCCACCCCCCTCTCTGTGCCTCCCGGGTGCTGGGATAAAGGCATGTGCCACCATGCCCAGCTTTTCACATTTTTTTTTTTTTTTGAGAAAGGGTTTGTCACTGAACTTAGAGCCCCACCAATTTGGCTAGACTGGATGACCAGAGAGCTCCCGGTATCCTCCTGTCTCAGCCTCCTCAGCACTGGGATTACATGCGTATGCTGCCATGCCTGGCTTTTTATGGATGTGCTGGAGATTGAACTCAGATCTCTTTACCCAACTGAGGCAGCTCCCCAGCCCCAGTGATACTTTACTACTCAAACCCCTTGCTAGGAAACAAATCCAACCCAGGGCACATAAGGATCTCCCACCCCTACCACCCCCACCCCTTGCAAGGCCATGTACAGAGCTGCCAGGTGCACATCATGGCTATGGCAGGAAGCAGGGGATGCTCCCAACTGCAGGACTGAGGTGACAGGTTTGGGCATGCCACAGACCACACTGCCACACTAAAAGGGGGTTGGGGCCAGCCAGCCCCAACCAACCCAGGGATTCTGCCATGAGGAGAACGGGCAGGACTGGGGTCCTCTCAGCCTAGGTACCTGGCTTTGAAGAATATTTAATAACCTGGAAGGTTCTGTTCCTACAAGTGGGGTGAAGGTGGAGCTACATACACGTGTGCCTGGCACTCTCATTGAGAGACAGCAGGACACGGGTCACTGAATTTAGAGACCCACCAATTTGGCTACACTGGATGACCAGCAGGCCTCCTTCAGGGCTTCCAAGATTCCTAATTTGGTATCCCATAGAAGCACATTTCTGTGTCCATGTGCATGCACACACGAATGTATGTGTTTATGTGTCTACGTGTGTGTGTGCCTGTATCTGTATGTGTCTGTGTGTCTGTGTGCCTGTGTGCCTGTGTGTGTCTATGCCTGAATGTTTGCCTCAGTGTGTCTGTGATTGGGGCTGTGTATGTTTCTATGAACATAACCCTGATTTAACATCAGAGACATCATCAGAGAGCACTGCAGAGCAATAGCCCTCATGATCACAGACATAAAAGTCCTCAACAAGCTATTAACAAGTAGAATCAATAGTATAATAAGGGGCTGGGAGATTGCTCAGTGGGTAAAGCGTTTGCTGTGCAAACATGGGGATGAATTCAGTTCCACAGCACCCATGAGAAAAACAAAACAAAACAGGCATAGTGGTACACACCTGCAATCCTAGCACTGGGGAGGCAGAGACCTAGATCTCTGGGGCTCATTGGGCATCCAGCCTAGCCTAATCTGTGAGCTTCAGGTTCAGTTGAAAGACTCTGTCTCAAAAAGAAAGAAAGGAAGAAAGAAGAAAGGAGGGAGGGAGGGGGAAGGAGGAGGGAGGGAGGGGGTAAACTGCTTGGTGTGGTGGTGCATGCCTTTAGATTTCTGTGAGATCCAGGCCAGCCTGGTCTACATACCAAGTTCCAGGCCCTCTGGTGCTATGGGAAGACCTTGTCTCAAAAATCAAAAACAAAAGTGAAAGGAAAGAAGGAAGGAAGGAGGGAGGGAGGGAGGGAAGGAAGGAAGGAAGGAAAGAAGGAAGGAAGGAAGGAAGAGAAGGAAAAGAAAGGGAATAGAGAACAACTGAGGAGACACCCAATGTCAACCTCCGACCTTCATATGCACACACACACACACACACACGAACTCATACACAGATACACTAAAAGAATGCTATGCCAGGCATGATGGCATATGTCTGTGATCCGAGCACTCAGGAAACTGAGGTCAGAGGATGGGAAGTTTGAGGTCAGTTTGGATCATGAAGTAAGACCATGCCAGTAGGGTGAGATGGACCAGGCCCTGGTTTCCCACACCAGCTCCAAAATACAAAGGCTCATCTTTCCATGGCCAGTTCTAACTAGAGAATCTAACAGGATAGTAACGGATGAAAAAGAATTAAAAAGCATGTGGAATGGAAGGGACTCAGTGGATAAAGTTCATGTTGTTCCAGAACCCACAAAAAAGCCAAGTGTGGTGGCCTATGTATGTAATTCTAGCTCTGGAGGGTAGAGACAGGTAGATCCAGGGACTCATTGGCCAGCCAGTCTAACCAAAATGGCAAGCTCCATGTTCAGTGAGAGACCCAGTCTCAAAAAATGAGGTGGAGGGGGCTGAGGAGATGGCTCAGTGGTTAAGAGTATTGGCTGCTCTTGCAGAGGACCCAGGTTCAATTCCCAGCACCCCCATAGTGGCTAACAACTGTCTGTAACAACTGTCCATAATTTCAGTTCCACGGAATCCAATGCCTTCTTCTAAAATAATAATAAAAATAATAAAATATTTTTAAAGTAAGTGGAGAGTGACAGAGGAAGAGATCTTGAGATTGATCTCTGTCTGCCACACATGCCAACACGGGCAAGTGAAGCCCCCCCCATGTGCATACACATGCATATACCACACAGTCACACACACAAATAAGATAAAATAAATGACATGGATTCTTATCTGCACATAGCATGACTGCACATGTAGACAGCTCAAAGGAATTTACCAGAAAAAAGTGTGCTAGAGTGGATCAGCTCATTACAGCTGCAGGTATGAGGAGTGTACACAAAAATGAACTGCAATGGAGTGAGACAAAGAGCAACACGGAGACGGAAGTCCCACAGTGACCTGGGGTGCAGGCTTCTGCAGGAACCATGGACGATTATAGTCTTCTCAAGAGCTCACAGAACTTTCTCCAACATGGACAACATGTTTCACCACAAAACAAATCTCAGTGTGTTAAAAGAATCAAAGTCATATAGATATGTTCTCCAGCCCTGTAGAAATGACATTAGAAAGTACTAATGCATGGTGGATGGTGGATGGATGGATGGTGGATGGTAGATGGTGGATGGATGGATATATGGATGAATGGTTGGGTGGGTGATGGATAGATGGATGAATTGATGGGTGGGTAGATAGATGGATGGGTGGGTAGTGGGTAGGTAAATGGATGGATGGATGGATGGACAGATGGATGGATAGTGGCTGAATGGTTGGATGGCAAGAGATGGGAGGTAAATGAATGGATAGATGGGTGGTAGATGGTTGGTGGGTGAAAGTATGGGTGAGTGGATGATGGATGGATGAATGGATGGATGAATGAATGAATGAATGAATGAATGGAAGACATAGGTGGGTGGAGAGTGGATGGGTGGACAGTAGGCAGATGGATGAATATTGTGGGTAGATGTGTAGTTGGTGGATGTGGGTGGAGAGTGGATGGGTGGACAGTAGGCAGATGGATGAATATTGTGGTTAGATGTGTAGTTGGTGGATGGATGGTAGACAGATGATGGGTAGGTATGGTGGTTGGATGGGCAGTGGGTGAATGAATGAGTGGATGATGGGTGAATAGATGGTAAATGGATGATGTGTAGTAGGTGAAAGGATAGATGGACAGATGATGATAGACAGGTGAGGATGATGTATAGATGGGTGGTGGGTGGATGAATGGATGAGTGGGTGGACCTGGATGGATGGTAGATGGATGGGTGGGGATGATGGGTAGATTGGTGGTGGCTGGGTGGATGGATGGATGAGTAGATGGATGGGTGGATGGTAGACAGATGGCTGGCTGGATGGATGGATAGTAGGCAGATGGGTGGACGGTGGGTAGATGTATTGCTGGGGAGATGGATGAGTGGATGGTGGTGGGTGGTAGCTGAACTTCTTGACATCTATCCACATAGTAAGCCTTGACTCTGCTCTGTAGAGTTCAGGCCCTGGTTTCTCCATCCATCCGTCCTGGAAGAGTGTTGCTGTCTGGATTGCTCCTGTTCTGAGCAGCCCTATGACTGGACTGAGAAGACCCCAAAGGCCTGGCTTAGCAGAAGGAACAGAAAGTGACTCTAGAGTCAGGTAGGATTCACCATGTAGCTAAGTAATGGTCTTTCCTCCCCAGGTGCCTGTGCCTTTGTGAGAGCAAATCCCCAAAAGTCTGGGGTGGCCCCTTTCTCTGTAGAAGCAGCTATAGGGAAAGGCTCAGTCCCCAAGGACCCCAAGAGACTTATAACCCCTGGCTGGGTGAGCCCAGCTGTGTGTGGGCTATCTGCCCATCTCCAGGCACCCATAGTGTCTGGGGACCTGCAGGGCTAGGCTAGGACCGTGTGCCCTAGGAATGGGGGGGTCACAAAGTGTAGACTCCTCCATAGACTAGGGGCCCCACCCAGGAGCACTTAAGTGGAGGTTGTAGTGAAGGATGTTTCTGTCTGTGTGTCTGTCCCACACATAACCTGAACAATACAGCTCTAATGCAACCCCACACCCAAGGATACATGGGGTGCCTGCTTCTGCTCTGGAGCCAAAGGCATTGGGGGTGGGGAGGCAATTCTGTCACCCCAGTGGGGGTAGGGGCCTTGGGAAGCAGACATTGTAGGGACAGATGCCCGGTGCGTGGCAGGGTCCTCCCTTGGGTTAGCCTTCTGAGGAATGCTCCTCACTAATAGGCAGGCTAGGGGCCAAATCACAAATACTCCACATTTTTGGCTACTCAAAGGCCTGGCTGGAAACAGTCACTGTCTGTTTTATTCTGTAGAACTCTCGAGTTTTCATCTGAGTGCCTGTGGGCAGTGGAGGGACTCAGGAGACTCCAAGGTAGGAAGGTGGCCGGCTTTCTGCACACTGCAGCCACCTCCCAGGCCAAGCTGGGCCCGGCTCCCATCCAGGGTCGATCAGAACCTCTGGGAATGCTGAAGGCCACGCCCAGAACACGAGGACAGGACTCCAGGCACATCCGTGTTGGATGACGCTGGGGGATCCCAGGCCTGCCCTAGGGATCCCAGTGCTGATAGACAGGGTCCCAAGACACTGAGGGATGCTGTGTGAAGAAACTTCCAGAACCTCCTCTCTAAAGACTGTCTGGCCTCTGCCTTCATCATGTGCCACAGGAAGAAAACCACAAGTGAGTCTGTCCCAGGGGAAGTATTCAGTGCACAGGAGCAAGGGCCTCACCTGCCTCCCTATGTCCCTCATGGTGAGGTCCCCGCCATGCCATCATGCATCTCTCTGGGCCAAGTGCCACAAGTTCACTACTGCTGACTAGACAGCATCCAACCCAGGTCACAATATGGTAACCTAAAGTCATAGTGGGGTCGCCCAATGCCACAGTGAGGTAAGCAAAGGTCTTCCAGTGAATTCAGCCAATGTCACAGTGATGTCACCTGAGGTCACAGTGAGGTGGCTCAAGGTCCATGAGTGAAGCCACTTAGTCACAATGTCACCCAAGCTGGTAGTGGGGTTAAGGTCACAATGGGGTGATCCAAAGTCACATGGAAAAACCACCCAAAGTCACAATGTCACCCACGGTCATAGTATGCTTTTTTCTCTCCCCCTGAACCCCAGGCTGAAGATGACAGAGTGGGTCCCAAGTACTGGCCTCCCTAAGACAACTTCAGACCTTCAGGTTGGGGATCATGAGTCCCTGTTCCATGCCAGGCCTGCCCAGCCCCTCAAAAGTCCAACTCCCAACACTTGGCCATGGCAACATCCCTGAGCAAGCCCAAAGGCATGGGGGCCAGGCCTTGTAAAGGGCCTGCTAGGGGTCAGGACCCCATCTGCAAGACGGGACTCAAGCCACAGCCCCCACACCTGCTTTCCCACTGACTCTACTCTGCCACAAACAGAACCCACATGGCAGGGCTGTGAGGCAGGCTGGGGCAAGCAGAGAGGCAGAAGGGGGCTAGGGTGGTTCCCAGCCAGGCTAGGCCAAGGTCAGGTGTTCTCAGCATCAGTCTAAGTCAAAAAAGGCAATGAGGCTGAGGGCCAGATGTGTGGGGTGTGACCTCTGGAGGCATCCTGGTCTGTGGTCTGGATGCTCTCTGGAGAGTTAGCAGGTGAGCTACTGTCCACAGGTAAGGGACAGCCATGTTGGCAGTGTGGTTTGGAGACTCACCAGGGCCTAGCCTCGCATATGAACACCCTCTAGCTGGCTCCTGGGCCCCAAGTGAACCTATCCCATTCACAGACCTCCATGGCCAAGAGGCCTCATTGGTACCTATTGAGTTCCCCCAGGCTTCCTTGGCTGCCTCAGCCCAGATCCACAGCCTGGGGGCATTGCATGGGTGAATTCACCAAAGCTAACATGCCTGTGTGCCAAGAGATGTATAAATACCTTTGCCTCCGGGAAGACAGTTCTGAAGTTCCTGAGGGGCTGGCTCCATTTCCTTCAAACTCTTGCTGCCCAGCCACTTACCCATTCTTTAGCCTCTGCTTTGGGGGCCCCCAGGCTAACACACCCCAGGAGCCTAGTGAGAAGCTCCCATCTCTGATCAAGGACCCATCCTTATTGGCTCCTTCACCCACATTCCAGTCCTCTTAGAACAGTTGTATAGAGCAGTTAGGCACAGGCTGACTCAGCCAGCATGTGGACTCACCTGGGCTATTCAGGAGGACCCTGCACTTTGTTAGGTGAACAGAGGTCACCCAGCAGAAGCTAGGTCTCAAGACTGATGGTGGGGAAACTGGGACCTACAGGAGACCTACCCTGACTTTTCTCTTCGCTTCTGCAGTCTGATCTGCCTTCTCACCCCTTTTCTGGCATCTGGGAAAGGTCATGTGTTGGTGGGGGCAGGTACACACCCCTGCATAGAGGCAGGGCCACCCCCTGAGGCTTTCTAGTCTCAGGCAGAGCCCAGGTTCAAAGCACCAAGGAAACACATGGCCCGGAGCCAGGGTGGGTGAGACTGCTATCAGTCTGAGAGCCACAAGGCTGTGGAACACGGAGAGAGCCTAGAGGGGAGGCCATGGGCAAAGGGTGGAATTAGAGAGGCAGCCCCAGGCTGGGACAAAAGTGAACATCAGCCCTCCCTCTTCCTGATGCCCCCCACCCCAGATTCTAGGTCCCAAGCTAGAGAACCCCAACAAGGGCAGAACAGGTCTCACAATCCCAGTGTTAGTAACAAGGTGGTGCCTCCAGGCAGATGCAGGAGCTTCTCTCCACAGGAGGTGCATCACTGCTTGGCAAACCAAACACCCAAGAGGGTTCTGTGCCTCTGCAGCTATGGGCCAGATGATAGCAACTGGTGTGACATGCCCCCAAAGTCACAGGCAAAAGACACTGGACCGACCAGGAGGATCAGGTGTGTCACTAGCATGAGGCGGTAGCTCTACCTTGCAGACACACAGAAGGGACAGGGGGCCCTCACTCAAGGTCATAGGGCTCATGGGAGAAAAGCCCTAGGTCATAGGGTATGCTCAAGGTCATAGGAAAAATCATCAAGGTCACAACTCTGGATGAAATCTTAAGATCACTGCTCAGAAGGAAACCTCAGTCACAGGAGAAAATATCAAGGTCATAAGAGGAAAGCTCAAGGTCCTGAACCTCAAACAGAATGTTCAAGGTCACAGTAGGAACCATCAAGATCCTAGGAAGAAACAAGGTAAGGAGGAAATCTGAAGGTCTTGACACAAAGGTCAATGTCGTATGGCTCAGAATAAAAGCAAGGTTACAGGAGGGAACCATCAAAGCCACACCCTGGAAGAAACCAAGGTCACAAGAAAAGTAGTCAGAGCTCAAGGTCATGGAACTGTCACAGTCACAAGGAGGAAACATGGAATTAACCAAAGGAAATTTTGGTCTCAGGGTTCAAAGGAGGGAAACTCAAGGTCAGAGGAATAAATTCCAAGGTCACGGGAAGAAACACCAAGGTCAGAGCTCAAGAGAAAAGTCTAAAGATGGTAATTATCAAGATTCCATGAAAAAGCATCAGACTAACAGGAAAATTCAGTTACAGGGCTTTAAGGAAGAAAGACCAAGGTCATAGAGCCCATCAGAGGAAAGCTCAAGGTCACCAGCTCAGCCCACACCCAGGTACAACTTGGGGCCAGAGTTGGGGAGGGGCAGGCAGGAGCAGAAACACCAGCAACAGGGCAACAGGTAGCAAAGTCTGCAGTCCGCCCACCCACCCACCAAGGAAGCACAGCCCACTGAGAGGGTAGGTCCAGGCCCTCACCTGTGGGATCAGGTGTACAAATAAGTGCTCCAATCAGACCCACAGTCCACTTCCTAGCAGCCATCAGGGCTGGAATGCCACAGCCTGTGGGATTTCCCATGAGCACCAGGCTTCTTGCTCCCATGGCTGTAACTGACACACCACTGGTCAAGTGGCTTTGCATAGATCAGCCAGGAATGCCTCAGGTCTGGGCCTCCTCCAGCTGGCTCTGGGCCAGGTCACTCACCTGTACAGTGTCCAACTAGAGCAGTGCAGGTGATTCTCCTTACAGACACTGTCGACGAGAAAGCATGACAGCCAGCCTACAGGCAACAGGGGCCCAAAGGCTGACGGCCACTGAGCCTATGAGGCCACAGGAACTGGCTGGCTCCAGGCTGCCCACGCTGACCCATCCACTGAGTGGCAGGCACTACACTCACGGCTGGCTGTAACTCACTGGCGTCTGGCCGCTGACATGTAGAAGGTATTGTCTTCAACCTCCCAGGTGGGATGGTTCACTTTGGAGCCCAGGACAGCCAACCCGTCAATTCTCCTGTCCCAATTCTCTGATCCCCCCGACACACCAGCACCCATTTTCACCCCAAAATCCACCCAGGTGATAGGGCAGAGCGGGGAATGGGGCGACTCCAGAAAACAATTAGAAAAACAGGACCACAAATGCCTCTGACATGCATGAAATTTGTTGATGTTTTTTTCTTTTTCCTCTTTTTAGTTCAAAATAAAAAATATATATATAGCAGGCTCTCAGGTATATAAACTGATAATATTAAAAATACAAAGTTCACCTTTACAAAACAAAACGAAACAAAACAAGGAAACCACACACACACACAATTCTGTTTAACAAGTGAAACTCAACATCTTACCAAAAATAATCTTGACCGCGCCCCCACACTGCCACATAAGCCTTTTTAGAAATGGCCAGGCAGTGCAAGCAAGGGGACCCACATTCAAAAGGCTCCTGCGTAGTTCTCTCAAATGGCTTAAACTGGAAGATAACATTAAAAGGGCAGAGGAACACAGGAAGCCAGAAGCATGTAGGAAATGATGTATATAGGTAGGTATACCGTGTTTATTTTAATACACCTCATTAGTTTGGCTAGGAAAAAAAATAACCGTCGCGCTGTCCCAACTTACAGCAGCCTCATGTGTTATTGGCAAAAACGTCATCCAAGAGATTTAAAAAAAAAAAAAAAAAAAAAAAAAAAAGCTAGGCAGAGTAAAAAGGAAAGGCTTAATCACTTTATGGTGTAAAAAAAAAAAAAAAAGAAAGAAAGAAAAAAAAAGAAATTCCACGTAAGGCTCTCGGGAAGGTCCTGTGCAGACTCAGGCGCTACGGCTGGTGAGGTGGCTGGCGAGGCGGCGGCGTCAAGGCCTGCTGGCGACTCCCCAGTCACTCGGCTTCCTGCGTCCCGCGGAGCTGGCAGGCTGCAGCATCCCAAGCAGGCTCCGAGCACATCCTCAGCAAAAAAGCACCTGTGCGTGCGGGCAGAATCCAGGGCGGTAGCCAGCCTTGGGCGCCACGCGTCTGTCCTGTGGGGTGGCCTTTCTGCCACCGGCTTCAGTCTTTTCTCGAGCCCGATTTTTTGTCTGTTGTGTTTTTGTGGTTTTGTTTTCGCTCTGTGACAAGGAAGCTTTCTCACCGTCTCTCCGAGTGCTACAATACTTGCTTTCATGTCACACTGAACAAACGGACACTGTTGCTTTGTTCTCGGACACAGTTTTTCACGGAGGAGAACAAAGACCGCACATTGGCAATGAAGCACCGCACATAGTATGTTCAGGAATGTCACACGCCACGTACATCTGTGTCCTGGGAAAGGGTGGCCGGCTCATCTCACCTCACATCTGCAGGAAGAGACGGAGAATTGAGATTGCAACCAGGTACAGAAAACACCTGAGCAGCTTGGGTCCATCAGATGCACACAATTTAAGTCTTAGGATTTGCGCTAGCTACGTCATTAAAAAAATCAAATCAAATCAAATTTGCCAAAGTTAAGAACTGGGTCTAGGCTTGTTGCATTTTACAGAAGAGCCACGCTCCCATTGCACAGATGGAGAAACTGAGGCACCAGAAGTTTGTCTGGTTGGTTTTTTTTTTCTTTGCTGAAGCTCTGACAGATACTTTGGGCCATGAAGCAACTGGAAGAATGGATAACATCAGCTAGGCAGCAACCATGGGGGTTGGGGGGGGTTCTCTATGATCAGGCAGACCTAGTTTAAATTCTTTTTGTGGTTGTTCTGAGGTACTGAACCCAGGGCCTTGCACTTGGCAGGCAAACACTAGCTAGCATGGAGCTGCACCCGAGTCCTACAATCAGTCACCACTGTCTCTACTCACAGTATTCACAGCCTGGGCACATGCAGCTATAGGAACACCTGCTCACTTGGGGGTCTCTGTCAACAACAGGTCTGTCAGAGCCACATGAAGCAACCTCAGGGACCTGCCAGAGGGAGACACTTGCTCCAGGCAGGCGTCCCCAGCCACACTCACTCGGGAGCCAGGGTTCTCAGACACTCTATCTCTGAGGACTCTCTTGCCCAGAACAACTGTTTATCTTGGATGCCCCAGAGTCCCACGTGCCAGGAGGAAGGACCGGCCAGACAGGCTCCAGCCCTCTGGGCCAGACAAGCTGACACTCAGGACGGGTCTGGGAGGCAACATACCTCCCTTACATTCCCTATGCTTCCGGGGAAAAACAGACGTCACTGGGTGAGTTTGAGACAAGAATGCCAAAGAAGTTCTCTGGCCCTTCTTTTTTCCCACCTGACTCTTCCAGCTTGGAACATGAGCATAACTTCAGAAGCGTTAGCAGCAACCAGGGCCATAACGTAATTCTGAAGACAGAAGCCATAGTCCCAAATAGAAAGGGACACCAATGACACCCTTCACTACGGCTCCTGCTCTGGCCTCCTGATCTTACACGGGTTAGGAACTTTCCCTTCTTCCCAACCCTGCTGCTGCTGGATACAAAAGTCAACTGCCCTGTCTATTTATGAAACTCCTCAAACTCACCCAGCCTCCTAGAAGCCTTACCTGGCACCTGTAAAGCCTCAGTCCTTTCATCTGTCAGTGGGGTGAGCAGCCGCCCTAGATGACCCCAGCAGAGCTATTAGAGCCCCCACCCTTCCCACCATGGGGTGCTTGGCTACCTGATCAATGACCAAGAGAAGGGCAAAGCTGTAGCTGCGAGGAGACCCAGCCCAGCAGCCCCCAAAGCACACAGAGCCTTGAGCCAATCAGGGCCCAAGGAAGCTGATTTGCTGGTGTGACCAGCTGATTGTGTCCCAGCCCTGAGAGGGAGTCCCCTGCACACCCGGCGGACAGGGCCTACCTGGTCAGCCGCCTTAGGTGGGTTTTAACCTTTTTCTTTTCCGCTTTTTACCTGATTCCCTACGTCTTCCTGTCAAGGAAAGGGCAGGGAGGGTAAGTGCCCTGGGGTGGATAGCCACAGCAATAAATACCGGAGCTGTTTGTCTTTAAGAAAGCAAGCCCGATCCACCCTGGCATAGAGCATAGATACTTCCGGGTCTCTCTCTGTACCTAGACTACCTGAGAGCTGGCAATACACAGGTGTGCTGGGCAGGGTGAAGGTCAAGACCCTGGGCAGCAAGGTGCAGCCTGTACCCAGGGTCCACTGTCTCACCTGGAAGGGAAGGGGTGCAGGCACAGCTCACCTGACCCCAGCCCTGAAGGCCAGCATGGACACCTGGGAAATCCAGGCCCATCTCACTCTGGGGAACCAACTTTCCCAATATTCTCTGGCTGGCTTGGTTAGGCCCAAGGAGGCAGATTCCCACTTCCCCATCCCCCAGGAAACCCTCACACGGCATGGACCAGTAGTGCTCACTCACCCGGCTCCTCCTCCCGGTGGTCTGGGTTCAGGTTGGAGGTTGCGCACGCACACTCCAGGTGTTCCTCTAACCTCACCTGGACCTCTTTCAATTTTGGCTTCTTTCTGACGTATTCCACTTTGGCCACCTGCCGAAGGTGCAAAGCCAGATGTCAACACCATGTGCTTGACGGGTGGTACCTGCCTGACTCACCCCAGCCTGGGGACTCTGACCTCCAACCTCTCCTGGCTATCTCCTCTCAAACTCAGTCCCATTAACATTTGAAATAAACCCAAAGATACCAGGCCCATGTCTGTCATCCTAATATTCTGGGGAATTGGGATTAGAATTGGAAGTTAAAGAAGCCAGCCTGTGCTATAAGGAAAACAGTCTCTTTAAAAAAAAAAAAAAAGGGGGGGGGGAGGGTGGCTCACTGGGTAGAGTGCTAGCCTACCATGTACAAAACCCTGGGTTCCATCCCCAAATACGTCTCCACATTCCACAACAGTTCTCAGGGATCCCTACCCCCTTACTTCTCACTGTTTACTGGGGAAACTGAGGCTATAAAGGGTGTACAAAGTCCTAAGTTACATCCCCAGCATTAAACAAACTGAGCATGGTGGTACACACCTGTAATCCCAGCTGAGGAAGAAGCAGGAAGATCAAAAACTCAATGTTATCCTTAGTAACACAGAGTCAAGGCCAAGATGGATTACAGGAGACTTGCTTCAAACAAAAACAAAATCCCAAAGGCTCAGATCTGAAGGGTGTTACCAAGGCATAGGATGGGTGGGTTGGGCATAGGATGGCTGAGCACGGGACCTAGTAGAGACTTCTATGTCTGCTTTACTAATGAAAACAGGGCAGGGTTGGGGCTAGGGATAGGGGTGCAGTGCAAAGCTTGCTGGATGAGGGGCCTCACTCAGAGCCACCTCCTCCCTTCCATCCATAGTAGTCTCCCTGGAGACACAGTAATCCACTTCCAGGTGACAGGAGAAATTTAAACTGGGTTCTAGAATCCAGGCAAATTCTTCTCTGGTTCTGACCTGATGTTGGCCACATGGGGACCACTCTTTCCTGTGAGGTACAAGGCTTGTCACTCCCATAGAGACTGGATGGGGACCATACATGGTAGGTCCCAGAGATTAAAGGAGGCAGAGACTGTGGTGCTATGACTCTGGGGACAGAGAACTCAAGAGTGAAACAAACCTCATTAGAAAGCCTCCCCAATGAAGTGTCCATCCACACAGTCTACCTGAAAACCCCATCCGAGGCACCCAGCTCCCAGTTCCACAGCACAGACCTGGCCCCCAGGCCCTCCTCAGGGAGTCACAGGAGGAAATGGCCCAGTCTAGCTTGAAGCAGATCCAAAGCCTGAATTCCATGTGCTCCAGAATGGGGTGCCACAGACCCATCCCTGGTCCTATAAAGCAAGCACCCAATACTATAGCCTGTCATACCCTGGACAGCACTCTGCCATGAACATGTAACTCTGCCCATGCCACACAGATTGTGATACACACAGCCTCCATCTCGAGTATACAATTCCACCCTACCTCCAAACACATATGGCAACCATTTAACCCACCATTGGGGTGAGCCACACCAGGAGAGCCCAGGGCTCCTTCCCAGCATAAGGATGTCAGGTTAGAGAACTCTCCAGGCCATCTCCTTTGGAGTCCAAACACCAGCACCCATTTAGCCTTCCTGTCCACCCAGCAGGGAGGTAGGATTGTCACCTCCATGGATAGAAAAGGAAACTTGGGCAGATGAAGCCCTCTCCTGAGGTGACCCTGACAGCATAGTTGGCAGCCTATCCTAATCTCAATGTCACCTAGAGCATGTGCTAGAGAACAGCCATCTCCCAGGCCTGCAGAGCTGCATGCAGTCAGCACCAAATACGTTTCCACATTCCAGAACAGCCCTCGGGGATCCCCTCCTTACTTCTCACCATTCACTGGGGAAACTGAAGCTATAAAGGTGGGGAACCCAAAGCTATAAAGGGTGGGGAACCCATTGTAGGTGGCCCAGAGCACCTAGAGGGGGGACATCTTGGTGTTCAGTGGTAGGAACAAGGCCTAGCATATCCAGAGTGGGGGAGGTGGGGAGACAGACTATTCCCCTCTTGTCTCCTGGGGCTACTGGAGTCCAGCAACCAAGAGGCCCCAGGCAGGGGTCAGGCTTGTACCAAGGCCAAGCAGCACGCACAGGCGGCCCACTTCACAGCACTGGAGAATAGACTGAGCCAGACTTTGCCACGGCTACCTTAGCTGCATTAATGGTTAACATGGGTGCAAAGGGTGCCGGGTGCCCGGCAGGCATATAAAGTAGTATGGGGTGCCCCAGGTGTGAATATAGCCTGCCAACTATGAGCTCAGTGTATAGGGCATGGGGCCAGGGGTCAGAGGCCAGCTAGGAGGTTTCACTACATCAGGAAGTGGGAAAGACAACACCAGGGGCATCGAGGGCAGGGAGGGCAGGGTGGGCCTTGCCCTGGGAGCTGCTTGCTGGCAGGGGCTCTGTGCCAGACTCCTGTGTTCAGGGGGCCTCGGTGGAAATTTGGCTCAGCCTGCCTATCCCAGGTTGGAGTCACTACAGAAGCAGGATGTTGACGCGTGTGTGGGCTGTGCTGTCAGATACCTCCAACATGACCTGTGTAATGGGGGCAGTGGTCATACCCATACAGGTAGCTGATGAAGGACAAGCAAGGTCATCTTTGCAAGAAGCACCCAAAAATCAGCTGGGCATGGTGGGACAGGCCTGGAATCCCAGCACCCAGGAGACTGGGGCAAGAAAATACATGTGAGTTCAAGTCCAGCCTGGGCTACTTCTTTTGAGTTCAAAGCCAGGCCGGGCTATAGATTTCAACTCCATCCTGAACTACAGAGTGAGTTCCAGGGCAGCCTGGGCTGTTACACAGTGAGATCAAGGCCAGCCTGGGCTACAAAGTTAGTTCCAGACCAGCCTGGGCTAGAGCAAAACCCTGTCTAAGAAACAAAAATAAGTGGGACAGGGCCACACTGCAGAAGCTGGCCTCAGCAGTTATTGATATTCATAAAGGATTCCTTAGTAGACTCAGTCTTCAGAAAACCTTCAGGAGCCAGTCTTTAGGAATCAACCTTGAGGAATCGGCCCTCGGGAAGCCTGCATGTCCCCAGAAGCTTCCACACTGTGCCCAAGTTCCTAAGCTCAATAATGTGGTCCCACCTCCCAGGGAGCAGAAGGGCACTCCCCACTGTCCCTCCTTTAAAAAGTCCTGGGGGGATGGGAGAGTTCTCCCCAAAGAAAAAACAAAAAAAGTCCTAAGAGAAACTGGGGGGTTGGGGGAACCCTGTACCTTGGCCATAGACCGAAACTTCAAGAGCTGTCCCCAGCCCTTGACTCAGCAAACTTCAAGTTCACAACACAGCTAAACTCAGGTCCAGATAGCCATACCAGTGCAGGACTGACAGCCTCCTTTGACTCTAGTAGAGAGAGATCCTAACCAAAGACCCCAGAAGGCATGTACTCTGCCCCCCTCACCACAGCCTCAGAAGTGGGGACCAGGTGGGCTTTACAAGGCCCTGAACCCCGACATTTGGGCAGGGCATTTGGCTTGGTTTTAGCTGCAGCTCTCCAAGCTGCCCAAGCCCTTAGCTCCCCCCATGGGGTTGATACGAGAGCCAGACCCCAGATACAGAGCAGAGGTCCGTGCAAGGGCACGTGATGATCCACTCCAGCCTAGCCCGGGAGCCCCCCCACCCCACTTACCCAGACAGGCCCCTATTTATCAAACAAAAGCCAACAGCAGCTTATGATAGCACCTGCAGAGAGAATTCGAGGATTCCAGCCCTTCCGCCACCTCTGTCTGGCCAGGAAATGGCTACATTTTTTCCCCCAAGAACATGTTACGAATATTAAATTCTCCAAAACCACATCCATGAGAGCAAAGAATAAAAACACAGATGGTGATATCCTGGGCACCCCACGCCAAATGAACCAAGTGCTATGCACTCCCAAGTTCATTCTAGGATGCCACCACCCAGCCAGGTCACTGTCCCATCATCTCTACTCCAACCCCGAAGAGGGCTTGTCCTGACAGAGAGCCTCGCAGAACAGAGCTGTGTACAGTGATTCCTGCAGGTCAGCTGTGTGGATTTGATTACAGCCTGTTTCATAGACGATAAATCGAGCACAGTCAAGCAGGGGGCTTGCCCAGGGTCCCTCAGCTCTATGCCTTGCACATCTCTCTGCCTTTGAATGGCCTGGACTTAAAAAGGCCACACAGTATAGCCCCAGAGACCAGGGGCCTTCCCAGGGCAAGCCAAGAGGACCAAGAGGGCCTTAAGTTCTGGCTCCACAAGCAGCCCACCCACATCCACTGAGGAGGTGGGGATAGAGTCCTGTCCCTCCTGGCTGAAGGCCCCACTGTATCATTGGACAACTGGACAGAAAGACTCAAAAAAAAAAAAAAGGACTCTAGGTTTGAGGGCTCACAGCCTGATGGGTACCATGCACCCCTGGGGTATCTTTAGCTGCCATGCTGACCCCAGCCTCCTTGGCCCCCAAGCCCTTCACTAGGGAAGGGACTCTGAGAATCATTCGTCTGGAACTAAAGCCACCTTTCCCAAACCCCTACACAGGCCAACTGATAAAGCCCTACTTGGACTCTCCCTAGAATATAGCTCCAGGTTGTACCCAAGTTGGGGGGCATAATGGACACCTTCCTTCTAGAAGCTAAGCTGCTCCAAGTTGGGGCTGAGCTATGAACTAGCTTAGCAGGCAGGTCAGACAGTGGCTCAGAGTTGCCCTGACCCCTGGCCCCTTGGCAACACCATCTAGTGTAGACAGGGCAGGCCTTGGTTCTATCCAGGCCAAATACCCCAGGCATCTCCATGAGTCAGGCCTGACCTCCACTGTGCACATGTCTCTCTCTAGCCTCTACTACACACAACCAGGGCCAAACACCATGTGCTGAACACAACAGGCAAAGCACAGGAAGTCAACTAGGGGGAGGCCCCTGGCACCCTCTCCCAACACCCAGTAGCTAATGGTGGCCTCAAAACCCAAACAGGGCAGATGCGGGGCACAGGCCACAATAAGGACTTGTGTCCTTGTGTCCTCAGAGAGGAAATCATGGCCCCCACACAATAACCTGGATGCTGAGCCAGGACAGTAGCTGGGATATCCAGTCCTTGAACTTCCTGTAACACCCAGCACATCCACCAGACAGATACTTGGGACCTGGGGACCACTAGGGAGACACTGGCTGAGCCTGCACTGGACTGTCCATCAGCCAAAACCATATCAGGGACCATTCTCAGTCCTGTGATAGAAGCCAGGCCTGGAAGTTAGCTGTCAACCTAGCCAGTACTTGGGAGGCTGAAGCAGGAAAATTATGAACTCAAAGTCAGCCTGGGTAACTTAAGTGAGAACTTGTCTCACAACAAAAAGTACAGAATGCTGAACTGGGGCATGCTGCTCTATGATAGAGCACCTACTTAGAATCCCCAAGGACTGGGGGCATGGCTCAGTGGTAGAACACCTGCGTAGAATCCCCCAGTGAGGGGCTGAGGACAGGAATCAATGGTAGAACACCTGCCTAGAATCCCCACCTGCCTAGAATGTCCCAGTGAGGGGGCTGGGGGTGTGGTTCAGTGGTAGATCACCTGCCTAGAATCCCCCAGTGAGGGGCTGAGTGGTAGACAGGACTCAGTGGTAGAGCACCCACCTAGAATGAATGCCCCAGTGAGGGGCTGGGATTGTAGCTCAGTGTTAAAGCTCCTGTCTAGAATCCCCCAATGAGGGGCTAGGGTGTGGCTCAGTAGTAAATGCTTGCCTATGAGAGGCCCTGGGTTCAATCCATAGCACTACATTAAAAAAGAAAAGAAAAAGAAAAGTAGAAACTGGAACCGGCACTAATAGCACTTGTAACAGGGTGGATGTAGCTGCTGTCAGCCTCCCCACCAGCCCACTCCTGCTGACCCCATGTCTACTTGGCTCTGCGCTGACTTCCATGAAGTCTGGGACTTCAGGCCCATCTCCCTCCATCCAGGTCAACACCAGCCTCCACCCCAAACGCTACAGGCCTGGCCTCCACAATGGGGCCCCTGTTCCACTGACCTTGTGTCCCTTTTGCCAGAGCCCACACTGTCCAGGGCCGGATGTCCCCTCCCAGCTTTGGGTGGGTGGCAGCGGGGAATCACCCTTAGGAGGGAGTGTGGGAGGGCCTGGCTCAGGCAGTGTTGAAGTTGGTCCCTTTCTACTTGACCAGGACCCTGCTGGGCAGACGAGACCCCTAGGGTAAAGGTATAGTCACATATACAGAGAAGGAGTGATCAACCCCAGGAAACACCAGGCCAGTGGGAATGGACTCTCCCTGTCCCAGGGGCTAGAGACCCCAAGGACCTCCAAGTCACACATACCCCCGACACCTTGCCACACTACCTGTCCCTCCAAGTGAGTCTCAGGCACAGAACAACCATTCCTAAACCCACATTGTAACACCTCATCTAAACCATGTAGTAGCTCACTCATATAATCCCAGCAGTCAAGAATCTGAGGCAGAAGGATTGCCTTGACTTTAAGACCAGCCTGGACCCAGTATGGTGGCACACACCTTTAGTCCCAGCACTTGGGAGGCAGAGGCAGGCAGATCTCTGTGAGTTCAAGGCCAGCCTTGTCTACATAGTGAGTTCCAGGCCAGTTGGAGCTACAGGGAGACTCTGTCTCAAAAAACAAAAAGAGACCAGCCTGAGCTACATAGTTCTAAGACTGCCTAGGCTATCCAGGATCATGGTAAGCAGGACAAGACAGACCAATAGCCAGCTAGACAGACAAACAGAAAGGACTATCCTAAATTAAATCTACCATTTACACCCAAAAGAAAAAAGAACAAGATGGTGGGTTTGCCCGAGACCCTTCAATACACCACCGAGTGGGAACCCTGAGGCCCAAGGGAAGACTAAGGCTGGATCAAGTCACATGATCTGGGCTTGAGTCAACCCCAGCATCCCCACCATGCACAGCCCCTGTGGATGGAGAACAAACTCAAGTACTCTGGGGTCCCTGGTGTCCAGTCCTAGAGATCACAGTAATAGCATATGGAGTTTACTGATTCAAGCCCAGAACTCAGGGATCAAGCCCTGACAGAGTCAATCCCAAATATAAGTGCCGGGTCCTGGGTCACAAACAAGCTGCTGAACATAGGCCCTTACCAAGAAAGTTCTGATACTTTCTTTTCTCCAGTGCCAGGGGTTGAGGCAGGTAGGAGGTTAAGACTTACTAGAGTGGAAGTCAAGCGTGGTAGCACATGCTTTTAATCCCAGCACTACTCTGGGAAGCGGAGGGAGGTGGAGGCAGGCATATCTCTCTGAGATGAAACCAGCCTGGTTTACATAGTTGAGTTCCAGGCCAGCTGTGGCTACGGGGAAATCATGTGTCAAAGAAAAAAAAACAAAAACAAAAAACACCCCACAAAACACAACACAAAACAAAAAACCGAAAAAACATTACTGGGTGGAAGAACGGAGTCTGAAATCAATCCTAGGGACCCTTCACTTGGGAGAAACAGCCTAATTACAGAAGCCAGGCTGAGCCAGAGGTAGATGCTAGGCTCATAGGCACTCTAGAAATCATGTGTCAAAGAAAAAAAAACAAAAACAAAAAACACCCCACAAAACACAACACAAAACAAAAAACCGAAAAAACATTACTGGGTGGAAGAACGGAGTCTGAAATCAATCCTAGGGACCCTTCACTTGGGAGAAACTGCCTAATTACAGAAGCCAGGCTGAGCCAGAGGTAGATGCTAGGCTCAGAGGCACTCTCGTGCCTGAGCCGTCTAGATAAGGGGGTGTCATGGTTGACTTCAGTTGTCAATTAACACACCTGGGAAGAGGAAACTTCAGTTGGAGAACTACATGTCTGGGAGGCATTTTCTTGATTGTAGAGTAATGTGAGAGGGCTCAACCCACTGTGAGTGATGCCACCCCTGGGCAGGTGGTCCTGGATCATGTAAGAAAGCAGGCTGAGTACAGGACACAGGAGGAAGTCCATAAGCAGCATTCCTCCATGGTTTGTGCTTCAGCTCATGCCTCCACGTTCCTGTTTAAGTTCCTGTCTTCGCTTTCCTCAATGAAGGACTATAAGGCGAAACAAACCTCTTCCTTCCAAAGTTGCTTTTGGTAAGTGAGGACAGCTAACCAAAATGGGGCCGTGCTGCCCACCTCTCCACCCAATGGGCACATATTCAGTAAAAGGCTTCAACCAGTTAACTAATAGACTGTTTTTAGACTACAGGACCCCCTCCCCATCAGTGTCTGGCTGATGGAACCCCAAAGGTTCCAGTATTGGCCGTATCTCACAGAAGTTCAGATATACAAGACATCAGCTTTCAACCATGGAAACCCTCCACCCAGCAGAGAAGTCAGCAACCCAGGCTCCCAGGAGCAGAGGGACACACAGGGACTGAGGGGAACAGATCCAGGCTCCATGGCCATCTACACAGCTGAAGACCATGCAAACCACTGGCCTCCCTTCCTGCCCTTCCCAGTTGCCTACTCCCCCACCCCCCACCCTCATGTGACTCTTCTGGAGATATTATGTAGCTATACCCTCAGAACTGAAACATTCCTCTTAGGAGGCTCCTAAGACTCCAGAGGCTAAATGAAACTTACAAGATTCAGGAAGTTCAGAAAGTTACAAGATTCACAACCCCCCTCCCCCATTATATAAACCATAACAACTGTAGGGGACAGAGCAGTATTCCTGAGTCCTCACCCATGATGCAGCTACCCTGAGTCACCCATTCTCCTATAAATTAAAAAAAACCACATTAACCTCACTGGCTCAACCCAGCTGCACTTGGGTGGACTTCTTTCTTTAGTCTGCTGTCAGTGTCCTACCTAGGGTGAACAGATGGTTCCCTATCTGAGATGAAGTTACTTGTTCACAACTCCCCAGTGACATGACAAGGGACCAGAAGCACAGACTGCTGATTGGCCCACAGCCAACTCTCTGCCTATAACAAGCTATGTGTTAACTACTAGTACAGTACCCCCCACACCATCCCACCAGCCCAGGAGCACCTTGCAAGGCTGATGATGGCCAGCAAGGGTGGGGCTCACCTTGACACTGCGGTGGTGGACCCGCGAGGGCTGGCACTTAACACTGCTGGTGTTGCAGCAGCCTGTGCAGCGCTTCACCTCCACACACGGGGGCCAGATCAGAAAGTTGGCGGATGTGGGGTCCACCTGGCTCCGAGGTATCTCGTAAATGACCGTCCTGGTCTTGCAAACGGCAGGAATGGCTTCCTCTGCAGAGGAAAGAATGCCATGAACACAGGAATCAAGAGGATCCCACATCAGCACACAAATGTGCTCTCCTGACCTCCCTACCCTACTCTTCACACTGAGCCTGGGCAGGACCTGTCCCTGTCTCACAGTCTCCAGAGGGAGCAAGCACACTGTGGGCCCACAGGCCCCTGCAACAGAAGCCCAAGGGCTAGGTAGAGAATAGCACTGCTGGCCTAACTCTAAAGAAACAGTCAAAACAAGTTGAGTAGGACACTGAGGGCAGCACTCAGCAAGTCTGGGAGAGAGAGAATGTACAGAACTGAAACTTGTATCAAAGTTACAGAGTTCAAGGCCTAGAATTCCCCAGTGAGGGGCTGGGACGTGGTTCAGTGGTAGAGCACCTGCCTAGACTCTCCCAGGGAGAGATTAGGGGCATGGCTCAGTGGTAGAGCCTAGAATCCCCCAGTGAGGGGCTGGGGTGTGGCTCAGTGGTAGAGCTCCTGCCTAGAATCCCCCAGTGAGGGGCTGGGGGTTGGCTCAGTGGTAGAGCACCTGCCTAGAATCCCCCAGTGAGGGGGTGAGATGTGGGTCAGTGATAGAGCACCTGCCTAGG
>NW_008354274.1:5161722-5170843 GCF_000622305.1 Nannospalax galili | reverse complement strand
TAGAGCACCTGCCTAGAATCCCCCAGTGAGGGGCTGGGGTGTGGCTCAGTGGTAGAGCACCTGCCTAGAATCCCCCAGTGAGGGGCTGGGGTGTGGCTCAGTGGTAGAGCACCTGCCTAGAATCCCCCAGTGAGGGGTTGAGATGTGGTTCAGTGATAGAGCACTTGCCTAGCATGCACAAGATCTTGGCTTTCATATCTAGTATATCTAGTATCCTCCCTTTTGCAGGCCAAGAGTTGGAAAGTAAAGGAGCAATTCGATCCCAACTAGTCCCCAAGTGGCTCCAAGTTGTGAACCTGGTGATCATAAAAGTCAACAAGAGGCCACCTAGTTGTCCCCCAAGGAAGAGGCAGCTGTTTACTGCCTTGCTATAATCACACAAGTGACCACCTCCAGTCTACTAGCCATCTGCTCACCAGGTATGAATGGCAGACAAGAAATCCCACACCCTTCTTCTCAAAGAATCCATATAACTAATCCCACTAGCCTCTAGATCCCCATTGGTCCTTAAGATAGCAGGTGTTTGGCAATGCCCAGTTATTAGTGTGGCCAATGAGGCGAGGGGTGGCTAAGGTACCAGGTGGGCTCTGGAGGCCCTCCACAGACTGTCCCTGCTACCCTAGCAACACTGTAGGGTACCTTGACCCCAGACTCAGATCTGGAGGGACCTGGGGGTCAGGATCTACAGGGCAGAGGAGACCCAGACCAGCCAGCAGGAGTGGACCACACCGGTACCCCATGAGACACAAGGAACCTGTATACCCACACTTCCCAACACACCCCAGAGGAATCCCATGGGTCTCAGCAGACTCCCTACAAGTGACAAAAGAAAAGAATCAATTAACAGGGAGCCAGTCCAGGTCCTTCCCTGTCCCCAGGGCCCAAGACCAGCAGGCAGAAGCAAATGTACCCCCAAGAGCCCCTCTGCAAATGAATCCCTTAAACAGAGAAGCTCCAGGCCCCAAGCCAGGCCTTCTCTTCTAGACACTTAGGCTTGGCTGCTCCATATCTCTCACCCATAGCCCTTAGAGACAGTTCTCCAAGCGAAGCTGGGTAGATGGGTGAGGGAAAGGCCTTAGTCCCTTATTTAGCTTACAACCAGTTCCCCTCCAGCTCAGTCGGGATTGGACTAGGGATTCTACAGCCCTAACCAGAAGGCTGAGACTAACCTCAGGTACATCCCCTGCCAGTCAATTAGGAGTAGTAAAATCCACCTTCTTACTGGTAACTAAATCTCAGAGAGGGGAATTCGTATGCCCAGGGTCACACAGGAAGCAATAGCCAGACAGTAAGTAATCAGCACCCTTAACTGAGCTGAGACTGAGTGGATCACACCTGCAACCCCACCCCACAAAGAGAAAAGAATAGGCCACGTCCTTGGAGAATCACAATCACCCCAAAATGAAGCCCAGGTGGAACCCTAGAGGGTCACAAGTAGGGGTGTCTGCCAGCAGCGCACCCAGCACACCCCAGGCTGTACCCAGCTCTGTAGCCAGAGCCCAGGAGCACACTAGAGCTCACATTAGGTACTGGAAATTAAGCTTGGCCACATTTTCCAGCAAGGCCTCCTGGCAGACAGGCCCTGACAAGACTGGGCACTTAAGGAATTTATGATGTTCCCCTCCTGGAAACCCTTGGCCCAGGCACAAGACTGCAGAGGGGCAGGCGGGAGACACTCTATAGGGGAGGAGGGTGGGCTCCATGGGGAGGACAAGAGGCCAGCACAGGCTTTGTTTGGTGGAGGAGGGATGAGTGGCTGACAGTGCCTGAGGCCATGGAATTAGTAGGGCGCATTCACAGCTCAACTGGGGACCTATTCCCTTCCAGCCTCTGCACACTCTCCCGCAGCTCACCAATACTTCTCTTCCTCCGAATGGGCACAGGCCGCTTCTCGGGTGCATGCTTGGTAGCATGGGACCCATGGACTCTCAGGCTTGTCTCCAAGGCATCATCGGCCCCTACAGGTAAAAAAGAGGAAATAGTGACCAGCATCCACACCTGTGTGCCCTGCCCCTGGGACCTAAGCAGCTTTGGCTTACAGAGCTGCCTGAGGACAAAGCACAGTGGCTCGGGCCCCCAACCCCAGACCCTCTGTTTTCACACAGGTTGGCAGACGTGCTCGACCAACCAAGCCCAAAATATCTTGTCAGGAAGGAGTTCTCCCAAATGCAGCTATCCTGGGGTAAATCTGAGGCCTTTGGGGAAGGCATGTAGGTGCTCTCTCCTCTATGACACGACCTTCAGTGAGGCCCAGGGGAGAGCTGCACCAGCTCAGGAAGGTCTACCCCGCTGGGGTGGTACCACTACCCAGCTGAACCAAAGAGGGGAAGGACAGCTGCCTTCCCTGCTGTTGTGTGTGCAGCACCTCCCTCTCATAAAGCAGGCCTTGATGAAGTGTCCTAACCTCTAAGGGGCATCGCGAGCAATGCCAGACTGGGCTGCAAGCCAGCCTCCACTTGTTCCTGAAGTAAGACTGCTCTGAGGGCCAGAGGCCATGAGAAATGACAAAGGGGTGCGGCCACTTGAGGAGGAAGGGAGGAGTGGCCACAGGCCTGGAGCTGGAGTCCTGGGGGCCTGGTGAAAAAGGCCCAGAGGTGTGCAGAAGGGACAGGAAGAAAGGCCCCAGTGCCTGCTGGAGTTTTCATTATGTAATGAGGGCTACCAGGTGTCCAGCAAGGAGACAGTTGCCTATACCTACATAGCAGAGGACAGAGTATAGACAAGCCTGGAGAGCCTAGTCCCATGGACACACTAGCCCATGCAGAGGGAGAGACTGCCCACACAGTCTGAGAACTCTGCAATTCCTGGGAAGAGGAGGGCACAGAGTCCTGCCACCTGCCATGCAGACTGACTAGCCCCGAATATAATCTATACCTGGTTTTCCCAACCTAGACTGTGCAGACTCAGAGGGAAGTCCCCTCCATCTCACTCTCTAATTCTTCCCCTTGGGGACACATTCCCCCAGGGACACTCCTACAACTTCCCTAGGTCCCAGCGTTTAGTGATGTCTGCCCACTTGCCCAAATCTAGGGTCTTCCTGGCAGGGGATACACAGCCCACCAGGCATCACACCATCCACAAGCCAATCAGAGATGCGTGACCACACGGCCTCCTCCACTGGGAGACGTCTGGTACCCACGCATTTCAAAAGCAAAAACTCACCTAAGGTGTGAATGTCAATGATGAATCTGAACTGAGCCCAGAAACTACTTAAAATGACTCAATGTTCCAATGGCATGGGTTTTTTTTTTTTTTCTGAGACCCAAAATAAGATCAGAACTGCTCATGCAGTAAAAATTTCCCGTCAACCAACTGTTACAAGAAGCATTTTTTTTTTTTTCACAAAAAAGTGACATGATGAGTCACGTCCTAGTGGTGACCATCCTGCGATCACTCTAACAAGGGATGGACCGGCCATCCATTTACAGGACCTGGGACAGTTAGTGGTCCTCCAATGCCTTGCCTGACTCAGCCTACACAGTAGGTGTCATTGGTTTTGCCTAAGCAAAGACACTGGAGTCCTGAAGGCAACATAAGCCTGAAAAACCAGCACTCAGGAAGTGGAGGCAGGAAGATCACGAGTCCAAGGTCATCCTCAGATACAAAGCAACAACCTGGGGTACATAAGATCCAGTCTCAAAAAAAATAAAAACGAAAGAGGACTAATTAACAGCTGTGACCCTCCAGGACCAGTACCCGGGTATACTCAATATCCTGCCCCCAGACCTCCCAGCTGAGCTTAAAGCAGACAGAATCTCAACCATAGATTGGCCATAGTTCCTGGACAGACAGGCCCACCCTCTGCCCCCAGATCAAGATAGGTGGTCATGAGCCAGGTCTGGAATCATGGAACTGGGAAGGCTGAGGCAAAAGAATCTCAAGTTCAAAGTTACTAAGTTACTTGGGCAATTAAGCAAGGCTGTGTCTCAAAAAAACACAAAAAATAGTGGCTGGGGCTGTAGCTTAGCTGGTAGAGGTAGGGCGCACAAGAGAGAGATCCTAGATTCCATTCCCAGCACTGCATTAACTGGCTGTGGTATTGTATGACTATAATCCCAGCCCTACAGCATACACAGGATATCCTCAGCAACATAGAGTTCAAGGCCAGCCTGGGCTACATGAGACTCTATCATTAAAAAAAAAAAAGTTTAAGGTGGTCACAGCCCAGAGTTGACCCACCATAGCTGATTTATGGTAGGTGAGAAGTTTTGCAGGAACTTGGGGATCCTGATATAGCAGAGCCCAGCATGAATCAGCTAATCAAGTGGTCTCCCTTTGTCCTATGCAGATATCCAAATGACAGTGTCTGACAACTGGAGGAAGGGCAGACAGCCCTCTAGCCCTGCCCTGGCTACAGCGTTGTGAGTGGCCTGGGATAGGGATGTTTATGTATCAGTTACTCAATGACCCATGGGCGCTTGGCCAGTGGCTCTTGAGAACAAAGCTCAAAGTACGCGCACACACACACACACACACACACACACATGCACACACGGGCCCTAGACTCCTGAGCTGTAGCTCACAGCAAAGCCACATGCCAATCTCTAAACCCAAAAGCCACAGTGAAAGGCCACTTAGACATCCTCAACTCCACCACGGAATGCTCTGGGCTCAGGGACATTCTTGGCACTGTACCCGGAATCCAGCCACCTCTGGAGCTGGGCCACACAAAGCTGCAAGGTTGAAAGCTGTGTTCCCGGGTTTCCCCATCTGTAAAATGGGGATCCTGCCAGCCCCCTGGACAGCCATGTGCCAATCACAAAGCTCCACCCACTTCACCAAGGAGTTGGCTGGAGAGACGGGGATACCCTAAAGCCTTTCTCTGCTCCCTGCAACCCAGACAGCAGGAAGAGGCCACCCTTGGTACATCCCAGTATGTGACAAACTGGGTTTCTCTGCGTACCCTGGGTCCTACCTTGCCTTTCCCAAGTATGGTTGGTCACTGGGTAAAGGAAGCTGACTCCTGAACTGACAACCACAGCTATGTGTAACCTTTCCCAGCAGCCACAGGGCTCTTTACTAGGGGGTATGGAATAGGGATGGGAATTGGGGGGGGGGGGGTGGCAATCAGCCATTCTTATCTACAGACCAAGACTCCAAGAAGACTCCAGGTAGTTCCCTAAATGGGGCAGGGGGGTGGTCCAGTAGGGACACTCCACTTTGGGTGTCAAAAAGGGTCCCCAACCACACATACACCCACCTCCATCAAGACTAGGCAGCTAGCTAGGAGGGCAGCAGAAATCCACATCCATACTTAGTTCTCAAGAAGCCTCCCATTTAGACCCAGAATGTCTGACAGGTGGAGTGAGAGGGATGATTCCCTAGTCCCTACTGAAAGGCAAACAGAAAAAACAAAACAGTCGTACAGAGGCAATTTGAAACTTCCAGGGGCTGGACCTGCTTTTTCTCTTAGGAACCTCTGAGGAGGCTCCCACCCAGAAGTCTCCCACCCCATTCCCCAGGTTTAGGTAGTCAGCTAAACCTCACAGAATCACATGGCTAAACAATTTAATGGTGGGGGGTGGGGGAGGTGTAGCTGCAAAAAACAGCATAAGAATGGGCCCACCAGACAGTGAATAGGCCCGTTTGAGGGGGGCATCCCACAGCATGAGGCCCAGACCTGGTTCAGGCAGGGTACCAAAGGCCTGGGACCCAGTATGCAAAGCAACCTACCCATCTCCAAAGCTTTCAGGGACTGGCAAAAACACGGGATTATTTCCTCAGTGACCCATGCCAAGTCTTCCACTCCAGGCTTGCACATCAAGGGACCAGATCAAAACTCACAGCCCCAACTCTTGATCCCCAAGTGAAACCTTACTCCTGCCACTCCTGATAAGGATCAGGCCAAGGATTTCCTGGGTCAAGAAACTACTGAAACGGGCCGCCTTGTTAAAAATGGTTTTGGCACGGAACGAAAACAGTTCAGGCCTCTCCACAACCATAATTAGGTACAAATTTACAAATGGCTAGACCATGTGATTTTACTTAATTCCCTCACCACCCTCTTACGGAGAAGTCCGAAAGGAGGGAAAAATCTTCACTTTACTCTTAACAAACTCATCTCGGGCCTGGTTTTCAAGCCGGTACATTTTCTCCCAGTGCGTCACTGAAGTTCCCAGGCCAAGTGTTCATTTTGAAACGGTCGCCACACAGCCTGCCTTGTCCTCCAGCACCGAGCGGGTCCCCACAGACACACCTTTATTTTGCCCCTACCGACCAGAGTCTAATCTAACCTTGCATTTACAAATTGTTTACTAAAGTTGCTCAGTTCCAATGAAAGCCTGGGAGCCCCCCAAAATAGCCCCAAGCGTGTGTCTCTTGCGGCAACGCCTTTTTACTGGAAGAAAGAAAAATACTGGCACTCTGCAGCCACAGGGACCCGGCACCGGGCGATCAAGGCACCGGCGCGCACGGTTTACAAAGGGGCTCTGACTGACCCTCTCCTGGAGCGCCCAGGGGGGCCTGGCCAGGCGGACAACCGGCCGGAGCTGCGCGCCCTGCAGCTGACTCCTGAGCTCCAGGGCCAGAGGCGGACTCTGGGCCCGCACACCTGGCAGGGTCTCCCGCGCGTTCTAAGAGCTGAACTTTCAGTGACTCACACTCGGCGTTTTCCTTAAATGCAAAAACAACCCCCGGGCGAGTGAAGCAGCCGCTGGGAGAGAAAGTGGCGACTGCAAGAAAAAAGCCTGACTCCTACGCCTGGGTGTTTATGGCCGGCGAGTGGATTCTGACCTTTCGGTGCGCTTCTGCGCAGCGCCCGGCCCGCCGCCCGCATCCTCCCTCTGGCCAAGGGCAGGGGCGCGATTTACCTACGGAGTCTATCTCCAAGAGTCGCTGGAGGTCCCGGATGCTGTGGATCTGACTTCGAGCCAGCCGCTCGATCAGCTCACGGGGGATCTCGGCTTCCTGCAAGCAGACCACAAGCTCAACACGCGTCCGACCGGGTTCCAGCCCCGGCCCCGGGGAACCACGCAGCCCCGCCCGATCCCCCGCCAGGCCCTAAAACCAGAGGCTGGGGTAGACCTGGCTGGGCACCTTCAAGTCCTCCGCCCCATTCCTGTCTGATCTTGGTAAAAACAGACCCCAACAACCGCCTTGACATGTCCGGACAAAAAACCACCCGCACTCCAGCTCTGCCCTGGGTGTCCAGGGACAGCCAGAGGCAGAAGGGTTCTGGTTAAACAGTGAAACAAGTAGAAAGAGACGGTGGAAAAGCGTCACGGGTCGACAACTAGAATCCCCGGAGTCTCGATACTTTAGCCTGAGGCTTAAATTTCACTCCTGAGAATCCTGGGCTGAGCCCGCAAGGGAAAGGGTCTCTGCGCGCCCCACACGCACGCGCGCGCGCGCCCCACCCGGCTCCCGCCCAGCCGCGGCCCTAGCGCCGACTAGGACGCCCAAATCCAGCCGGGTTAGGAGGCTGCGGGAAAGGCAAACGGTTAAAAATCCACCTCGCGCCTCTCCAGTCCCAGCCGAGACCACCCCCACCGCTCAGCCTCCCCCACTCTCCCTTCTGGTTTTTTTTTTTTTTTTTTTTTTTTATGGGAGTCAGGGTCGCTGGGGGACTCAACCACGAAGTTCCCACGACAGGAGCTGGGGAAAGTCATTCATCACCGCAAAGCTCTAGGGGACTCGGGAGGGGGGGGGACGCCGGCGGTGGGAGGGCGCGGGCGCCAGGCCCGGCCACAGCTGCCTCGCTCAGCCACCTGTAAGCAGGCCCGGAGCAGGCGGAGACTGCTCCGGCCCTGTGTCCCACTGGCCTTGGGGACCGGGAACTGGGGGCTGCGGCTGGGCGCTGCCCACCCTGCCCATTCCCGGGCTTCCGCCGCACCCTCCTCTACCTGCTTACAGCCCGCCCTTCTCCCCTCCCAGGACTCCGCCAGTTCACACACACCCCCTTCGCTGGTGCCTGCACCCCGTTACTGCACTGCCCGCTGCGCCCAGGCTACCCCTCCTGAAAAGGTACCCACAGCCCCCCGAAGTTTCTCCCCACTGGTTCACCTCGCTGTTCCCTCGTCCCTCTCCTAGGCTAAGCGACGCAACGCGCTGGAAACTCACCAGACACACTTGGGCACGGCAGAAAATAGAGCCCAGTTGGGAAATTAAATTTAAAAAAAAAAATTCCACCACCCTGGCAAAATCGCAATGGTCTCTGCAGAGCCTGAAGCAGGTAGCTGAGGGGGGCGTGCGCCCGGGGAATCCGAGAGGGAACAGGGGCGCGGGGGTGGCACGCACCTCGGCCAGGGCATGGGCGAGGTATCCGCAGCCGAGCAGCAGCAGGCAAGCCCAGGTCCTCATCGCGTCCCGAGGCGCTGGAGGCTCGGCAGGGAGGCGAGGCCGCGGGGCGGGCGCTCCAGCCGGGCTCCTGTGGCGGCGAAATTCAGTACCATCCCTCAGGGAGCGCGGCCCGGAGGGTGGCGCGGAGAGCAGGGAGCCTGCGGAGCGCGCCGGGCGCGAGCAGCGAGTGCAGAGCCAGCGAGGAGGAGGAGGAGGAGAAGAAGGAGGAGGAGGAGGAGGAGGAGGAGAAGGAGGAGGAGGAACCGAGTCGCGCCGGGAGCCTCCTGGGCCGCCGGGTAGGGGGTGGGGACGGAAGGGGCGGAGGGCGGGGGCTGGGCTTCTTCCTTGGTGCGTTCCCGGTGCTGGCCGCCGCCGTGCTCGCTCCCCGGCGCTGGCTTTAGGAGCGATCCGGCCGGTAAATCCGCATATTTGCTGCGGTCAGCCCCGGGAGGGGACCTCGGAGCGCGGATGCAGCTGCTGCCGCACCACCGATCACCTGTCCCGGGCCGCCCAGCGGCAGACTCTCTCCTCCCCGAGAGCTGCGGCCAGCCCCGAGCGCTTGTATCCCGGCCTTCCTCTCGCTGCTGCGCCCGGGCCGGGCACAGCGCGCGGCCGGTAAATCCGCATATTTGCTGCGGTCAGCCCCGGGAGGGGACCTCGGAGCGCGGATGCAGCTGCTGCCGCACCACCGATCACCTGTCCCGGGCCGCCCAGCGGCAGACTCTCTCCTCCCCGAGAGCTGCGGCCAGCCCCGAGCGCTTGTATCCCGGCCTTCCTCTCGCTGCTGCGCCCGGGCCGGGCACAGCGCGGCCCAGCACGGCGTGGGCCCGGCGGCCTGCGTGCG
>NW_008354274.1:5125960-5161334 GCF_000622305.1 Nannospalax galili | reverse complement strand
CCCCCCGCCTCCCCCGGATTCCGCGCCCGGGACCCGCACCTCGGAAGCGCGCAGGGGTCGGGCGGGCGGGATCGGGTCCAGCCGCCACCCGCACTGCAGTGGCCACACACGCGCTCACGCAGGCAGCGGGATCCATGCAAGCTGGGCGCCCGAGGCTCTGAGCCCACGGGCGCCGGGGCTCCCCGAGAGCCCCTCCTTCGAGCTTGCCCACCCTTCAGTGCCAGCTGCAATCCTGCGGCACCCGGCGGGGAGGGGAGGAGGCCGCTGCAGAAGCTCCGTCGTCTCCGGCTCGCCTCTCTCGGGCCCCAGCGGCAGGAGAGGGCAGCGCCCAGAGCTGCTGCGCCAAAAAGGGCAATGAGAGCCGGTCCGGCCCCCGCCCGGCGCACGGGCCGCTTCCCACCGCTCCGATCCAAGGCTCCTGCCTTCCCCATCCATAAAAGGAGGGGGAGTGAGTCTCTGCGGAGAGGCGGGGCGGGTTGAGGGGCGCGTCTAGGGCACTCACCTGACGGCTGCCACGCGCCCCCGCCCCAGAGCCAAAGCCTGGGACGCCTGATAGAGGAACTTGCACTCATGTCGAGGTGGAAGAGAGGCCCGAATCGGGAAGGGGGCGGCTGCCTGAGCCAGTGCCACCTTGACACCCCGCACCCGCCAGGTCCCTACTCCCTGGCGGAAGGCCCAGCCTCGCCCTGAACCGGGAACTGAGGGGGTGGACGGAAAGGAAGGAAGGAAGGAAGGAAGGAAGGAAGGAAGGAAGGAAGGAAGGAAGGAAGGAAGGAAGGAAAGAAGGAAAGAAGCCATGGGTGCGGAACTCTTGGGTTCCGTCTTGGGATTCGATGGAGCGGGAGCATAAAGCGCCGCCTCCGGCCAGGCCTTACACAGACAGGGTTGCGAGGAGGCAACCCGTGGACAGAGGTCTGAGCAAGGCTGGACGGTTCCCCCACTGCAAAAGAGAGATTCCGGGTGGGATTGGATCCAGACGGCAAGCCCCACTCGGCCATTAATCAGGGCTAAGGAGATGTGTACCTTGGGGAACCCTAAACTAGACAGTCTAGGGCTCTGGAGACCAGGAGGTGCACATGGGTGGGGGTGGGGTACGGCCGAGAATCCCGCCCGTCCAGTCCACTAACTTATTCTGTGAATTAACCCGAGCCCCCTGCCGCGCCCAAGCTCCCGGAGCCCTCCAGACAAAGGCGCAGCGGGGCCAGAGCCTTTCATCCTAGCTCTGCTGGTTCCCGCATTTCAAAGACCGAGTTGGGAGGGCACTTCGAGGGTCGCTCACCTCCCCCCAAATACCTGGAAAGTGGAGCCTCCCTTCGGATAGCTAGGGGCCGAAGGCTATTCTGTGGCCTTCAGGTCTTCCTTTTACCCGAAGCCCCACACGCCACGCCCCTGCCTATCACCTCGGGGTGGTCAGGAGGAAGAGGAACACCCCCCCATCCGCCCCCCCGCCGAACGAGGGAAATGGAAACATTAAGAAGCGCCCCACCTCTAGGTCCTCGAAAGCCAGGCCTTGTCGTCCAGGTGGAAGCTTCTTCGGCTTTGGAGAGAGAGACCCGCTGGATGGTTTCTGAAGGCAACCACCAGGACCTAGCTGGACCTGGGTCGAGACCCTCACCTTCTTATCCCAGGAGTACTGCGCATCCTGTCCCTCCGAGCTCTCGGACTCCTCTCCTGCAGAGGGGACCCGAGGCCGCGTCTTTCCAATTCGAGGACCAGGTGTGACAGTGGATGTGGGAATTCAGGAGGAAGATAGGGTTGCATTGCGGAGGGGATGCAACGCCCGTCCGGCCACCACCCCCGCATGGAGGCCGCGGGTTCCTGGAGACCCGGCCTAGACCGGTGGTTTTCTCTCCTCCCTTTACACTCCTGGAGCAGCAGGGGCGCCCGGCTGGAAATCAGAGCAGGGCAGGAGGAAATCTGGGGGCGCAGGAGGGGGCGCCTGGGGCAGGAGCCTGGGGCCAGAGTGAGGCAAGGTCTGGCTACATCGTCCCGGACACAAGAGCTGCGGGGAGCCGGGCGCAGGCACAGCTCTAATCGCCGACCGCTATTAAAAATAAAACCGCGACCTGTCGTCATAGCGACCACAACAACAGAGGCAGCGCGAGGGTGGTAAGAACTTGTGCAGCCAGGCTGCCAGCCGCCTGGGGGGAGTGGGGCACGCGCGCCCTGGAGCACACCGGGTTCTCTGCTTTGGAGCAGGGACCCCCTACCCCGCCACGATGCTGCGCCCAGAGGTCTTCGGAAGGCACTGGAAGAGATGATCGCCTGGTCTCAGAGAACTGGGATTGGCTAAGCCAAGTGCTCAAAGTCCTAGGAGAACCAGACCACTACAGACCTCTCTCTGCCTCTGTACCTCTTGCGACCCGCGGCTCACTCTCCAGGTCTTATTTTAGCCCCCGAAGATAGACCTACGTGAGGGGGTGGAGTTGAGGTGCCAGGCCTGGGGGTGGAGGGGACAGAGATCCTAGCTGGCAGGGTTGCACGTTGTGCGCGCGGGGCACAGCACCTGTCCCACTCGCGCCGTCGGTGATCCCTGCTGGTGGGAGTGGTCACGTGCTTCCTTCTGGCTGGGATTCGAGTTTCACTTCCAGCCGCTATTAGGCAGTTCACTCGGTTCACTGCAAACATTTGATAATGAGGCTAAATATACTTTGGAGTTGGAGGAGGTGTGGGCGGCCGCTGCCCTAGCGCGTGGGTGCGGTGCTTCAGGCTCCGCAGGGCATCCCCTCCAGAGCGGCTGAGGACAACCCCGAGCCTAGTGCGGGAGAAAGACCCACACATCCCGCGAAACAATCCGATTCCAGCCAGGATCAACATCTTCTGTGGGCGACTGGAGTCAGCTGGAAAACCTCTGGAGGAAGAATCCGCAGCAGCTGGGCTCCAGGTCCGGGAGGAGGTGCTGAAGGCCTAGAAGATGCACCTGGCGGTGGCCAGGGATGTCCGGTCGCCCCCGAAGCCAATGCTTCCGGACTGTCTCAGCGCCGCGGACGCGCCCCCGACGTGCCCACGGCTCATAATTAAAAGTGTTTGGTGCCCCCAAATAGGCCGGGGGGGGCTGCGCGGCAGGGATGACTGGCTAGCATCTAAAACTTGCTGGCGGCCTCTCCACACCACCCAAGACCCTCGGTGCGCACGGAGGAGTAGGACGGCCTTGGATGGAGCTGGAGAGAGATGACCTAACTGGATTAAGAAATTGGCCCTGTAGTTCAGCGCTTTGTGAAATCCACTTTCACCCGAGACCGGCTCATCCCCGTGCAGCCAGCGCCCTTCAGCTGCCCGGCACTGGCAGGTGCTCAATTATTCCTGTCGTTACTATTCATTAGTAGCCAGGACTAATGCTGAGCCTTCCCACTGCGCCAGGTTCTTTCCCTGTAAAATCCATTTCACATTCACACAGCCACCTCCAGGGAGAGGGGTTTTATTCCTCCTCCCATTCTATGAGGACAGGTGAGACTGAGTACCCAAGGACTCTGTGCCCCATCCCTTGGGAGCCTCGAGAAGACATAAAACCAGAATGGCCCAGGTGACATTTGTACTAGGCAAGAATGTGAAGGCAATAGATAGGAATGGCTGATCCCAGGACTGGAGCCACACCGACTGGACACCAGCACCACCCCTAAAAAAGAGGAGGCTGTCCAAATCCCCTCCACTCTGTTGTCTGACCTTGGTCTTGGTGTCATTTGCCTTGAACTCAGGTGGTCTGTGCTGCACGTGGTCCCGGAGCCACCAGCTCCCAGAAGCCCAGGAGCCTCTGTCTATGCAGGCCAGCCATCCCCAGCCCCAGGTATCCAGGCACTGCCCAGTGCCAGAGCCATCCCAGAACAATTTGTAATGTAGAAACACCAGTTTCTCTTTATCTCTGGGCAAGGCTTTCTTGGTTCTGGGCAATTAACCCAGATGGAGCCTCAGCCATGTGGGCTCTGGCCCTTGAAGATCAAGAGTACCTAAGCACAAGTCTTAATTAAGTCATTATCTTGCCCCCCTCCCTTCTCTGGGGTAAGGATCGGGCCTTTCCAGTTCAGGTTCCCAGAAAGGAAGATAAGTCTGTGTTGGGGTGGGAAGCCACGTCTGGGTTGCTTTCTACTCCCTGTTAAGTACTTTTATTTTCACTTTTAAATATCAAGGCAACCTGGTCTACATAGAGAGTTCTAGGACAGGTAGGGCTACAGGGAGACCTCTTGTCAAAAAAAAAAAAAAAAAGTAGACAAAGCCACGATAGACTTGTGAATATTTTGTCAATGAAGACCTATGTAAAGAGGTATACAATGGCTTTGTGGGCTAGAGAGATGACTCAGCAATTAAGAGCACTGGTTGCTCTTACAGAGGACCCAAGTTTGGTTCCCAGCACCCACATGGTGGCTAAAAATTTTCTGAAACTCCAGTTCCAGGGGATCCGACGCCCTCTTCTGGCCTCTGTGGGTATTATATGACATGGGTGCACTTACATGCATACAGACAAAACACTCATACACATAAAATAAAAATAAATAACAGATATATCGTAACTTTTGAATGGGAAAGCCTAGGAACTGGGAATAGAGCACAGTTGGTAAAGTGCATGCTTACCAAACACAAGGCCAAGGCCCTGGGCTCCATTCCCAGCACCATAGTGTGTTTGGATTTGGTGGTGCACACCTTTAGTCCCAGCACTCAGGAGGCAGAGGCAGGAAGATCTTTGTGAGTTCAAGGCCAGCCTGGTCTACATAGTGAATTCCAGGCCAGCTGGGGCTACAGGGAGACCTCAAAGTGACCAAAAAAAAAAAAAAAAAAACCCACCCCATGTGTGGTGGCATATTCCTGTAATCCCACACTCTAGAGGCAGGAAATCAGGAGTTCAAGGTGGTCCTTTGGCTACCTAATGAGTTCAAGGCCAGCCTGGGTTACAGGAGATCTTGTCTCAGAGAGAGGGTGGGTAGTGGAGAATTGATTAGAGGAAGCTCAACTGGGCATGGTGATACATGACTGTAACCTGAGCATTCAGGAGACATAAGGATTGCCTCAAGTTTCAAAGCCAGCCTGGGCTACATAGTAAGACCTTGTCTCAAAAACAAAGCGAAAAATTAAGAACCAAAGAAAGAATAGGGTCTGTCCTGGTCAGGAGCCCCAGCCACAAGTGGCCACCAAGCATTTCAGTGTGGCTAGTCAGAACTATGCTACCTGGAAAACATGCAAGTTAAAAAAAAAAAGAAAAGAAAAGAAAAAACGGAGTACAAGGTGGAATCTAGAGTAAAACTTAGTCTTTTTTTTTTTTTTTTTTTGAGACAGCGTCTCCCTGTAACCCCAGCTGTCCTGGAACTCACTATGTAGACCAGGCTGGCCTTGAGCTCACAGAGATCCGCCTGCCTCTGCCTCCCGAGTGTTGGGACTACAGGTGTGCACCACCACGCCCAGCTGAAAACTTAGTCACTTTTATGCAAACTGTGGGTTGTAATGATAATATTTCCCACGAGCGATGTTAAACAATATGGTTGTAATTTACCCATTTATTTTTTCTTCTCTTAATTATGACATGTAGAAGTCAGGCCTGGTGTTAGCACAAGCTAGTCATCTCAGAACTCAGGAGGCTGGATTAGGAGGATCACAAGTTCCAGGTCAGCCTGGGCTATACAGCAAAACCCTCTGGGAGGTGTGGGGGGGCAGAGAGAGAGAGAGAAACATCTGGAGCCTCTTTGTGGCTTATGCCTATAATTCCAGCAGTTGAGGCAGAGGCGGAGGCAGGAGAACTGGGAGTTCTAGGCCAGCCTGGGCTACATAGTGAGTTTCAGGGCTACAGCAGAAGACCTTGTCTCAAAAATGAAAGAAAGAAAAAAACAAAAAATCCCCCAAATGGGGGAGGGGCCTGTGGCTCACCTGTTTCCTCCTGGTGCTACAGCCAATGGGGAAGGAGCCTGGCTAGAGAGCATGGCCTCTAGCATGACCAAACCTAGGCTCAGCTCCCACCCACACTGCCTCCCCCTTCTAAAGCAGGCTGCTGTATAGCTCTGAGCAAGCAAGCTGTTTGGCCTCTCAGAGGCTCAAGTTGGCTTCCTCCTCTTGTAACAGTCAGTTCCCAAGGTGGCCTTCAGATACGTCTGTTCAACAAGTGTGTGCCAGGCATCTGGGTAAACATGGGAGGGATGGACGTGCACATGCATTGTTGAGCCCACTGTCTGTAGGAAGCAATAAACCAAGCAGCAAGTGGCTGTCACTTCAGGTGGCTGGGGAGGAAGGTTCAATAGAAGAACCAGGCTAAGAATTCCAGACCCAGATAACAACAGCAAGTGGTAAGGGCCTGGGGCAGGAACCAGCTTGACAGGTCAGTTGGATAGAAGGGAGACAGGTCAGAGGCAGCCTGTGGGTTGACCCCAGGGCCTTTAAGGCCAATAGAAGGAATTTGGATCTTTTTTTTCTTTTGGTTTATTGATACAGGATCTGGCCTCAAATCCAGAATCTTCTTGCCTTAGCCTCCTGAGTGCTGGGATAACAGGCCTGCGCCTCCACTCTGCTGAATTGTGTTCTAGGGAAAATGAAGCCATCGAGGGGAACACGGAGTATAGTGACATCAAGGGAACAGCCATTGTCCCTGAAGATTCCTGCAGAGTGAACCAGGGCTGTGATAGCCTTGCAAGTGTGCTCAGATGCTCAGAGCTGGTGCTGGACCATAGTGGAGCTGGCTAGGTGCCCCCCTCATCAGACAGACCAAAGCAGCTCACAGCAGGTCCCCCTCCACACCACCAGCTGCTTCCACCTCACAAGCACTCCCCTGGGAGTATGTACCAGGGTCTAAGGTGGAAGCTGCAGCCCTGTCAGAGCAAGGTTCCCTGTTATGTGATATAACAGCCCTCGGATTCCATCAGTGCACAGACGACCCAAACCCGGGCAGAAGGAGTGGTTGGTGTTTCACAAAGGCCCCTCTTGCGTATTGGTGAACAGACCCTAGGAAGAGAAAGACTGTTTTCAGGGACAGTGTGGTCTATCGAAAGTGGTAACCAGGCTCCACATCCACAGGGTTCCAGTGGGGACATGCGAAGACCCACTCAGGCCCACCCTGGTCTGGCCCTTAAGGCAGCAAGCAACAACAGGGAAGCGAGTCACATCAGCCCTCTGCTCCTTCCAGCCCTCCAAGATAGCAGGCAGCTCAGAGCAGGCTGGAAACCACCTGAAGTGCTGGCTTGTTCCAGTGACAGGAATCAATACCAGGTCTCCAGGGTGCGCTGATGGTGTGGCCTCCATACACCCTTGAGAGCCTCAAGAACTTGGGTAGAAGGGCCTGATGTCTGTTGAGAGGGCTAAGAGAGAGGTAGAGGTGATGCAGGAAGGAAGGATGGAGTTCAGGAGGGGGTATTGGTGGATAGGTGGATACACAGGTATATAGATTATAGACACTGTTAGATGATAGATATATACATACATAACAGACACAGTAGATGATAGTAAATTATTAAATGACAGGTAGATGATAGAGGACAGATGCTAGATAAAAGATAGACAGATGATAGTAAGTAGGTGGTAGATAGATGATTATAGATAATGCATAAGTAGATGCTAGGTAGATAGATACAAGATAGGTAGGAGCTGGAGAGATCGCTCAATGGCTAAGACCACTGGCTGCTCTTGCAGAAGACCTGGGTTCCATTCCTTGCATCCACATGGCAGCTAACAACCATCTGTAATTCCAGTTCCAGAGGATCTGATGCCCTCTTCTGATCTCCATGGGCAATACAAGATGTGGGTGTACTTACATACATGCAGGCACAACAATCACATAAATAAAAATTAATTAATTAATTAAAGATAGGTAGGTAGATAGAAAGTGGATAGATAGATGATGGATAACAGATAGATAATAAATAGGTGGTAGATAGATGATTGATAGATAATACATAAATAGATGGTAGATAAAAGATAGGTAGAAGATAAGCATATAGAAATATGATAAATGATTAATTAATAGATTTATGATAGATAAATACATGATAGATACCTACACAGGAAACAGGAAGAAGATGATCGATATATAGGTGATTGGTAGATAGGTAGCTAGATGATAAATTGATAGAGGACAGACATATATAGATAGTATAGGTATGTAGGCAATGGATAAACTGAGGTTAAAGGGTTAAAGTTGCACTATTTTTCATTTTCCTGCTTTTTCTTCTTCTTATTGTTGTTTTTTTTTTTTTTTTTGAGGTGGTGTTTTCTTGTAGGCCCAGATGGCCTAGAACTCACTATGTAGAGCAGGCTGACCTCGATCTCACAGAGATCCACCTGCATGTGCCTCCTGAGTGCTGAGATTAAAGGTATGTGACACCACACCTGACCTTGTTTTCTTTTTTGAGACAGGGTCTCAAGTAGCCCAGGCTGACCCTCAACTCCTGATCCTCTTGTCTTCACCGGCCAAGTGCTGGGATCAGCCACAATGACCAGTTTATGCCCTGCAGGAGATGGACCCCAGGGCTTCGTTCCTGGTAGGCAAGCACTCTGCCAATAGAGCCCTAGCCCTTGTTCTTCTGTTCTTTTCTGTAAAGCTGAAAGGTTTCACAATAAAAAGAGGTGATCAGATGATTCCTACGTCCTTGTTTATCAGGGAGTCTCCTGGGAGGACAGGAGCTTCCAGAATATGGAAAGCTCAGTCACCAGCCACTGGCTAACAAGACAGCATAGGGTTACAGTTTTTAGGTTAAAAGAAAACCTCAGTGAGTGAGTGGCACAGGCCTGCAGTTCTATACTCAGAAGGATTTTGGAGTGTTAGAGGCCAGCCTGGGTTACTTTGTCTCAAGGAAGAGGAGGAGGAAGAAGAAAAAGAACAAGGGCTAGGTGGGGTTGCACTTGAAAGGCAGAGGCAGGTGGATCTTTGTGAGTTCAAGGTCATCCTGGTCTACATAGTGAGTTCCAGGCCAACTGGGGCTACAGAGAAAGACCCTACAACAACAACAACAACTGGACTCCACAGCACACTGTCAGATACCCAGGAGAAATCTAACAGCCTGAACAGCCGAATCCTTCAGCCCCCTGTTGCAATAGCCTTGCAGAGTTCCTCTGTGTTTCATCTGCATGTGTATCATATCAGTCAGACTCAGTACATGTCCAGGCTACATACATGCTAGGCCAGCCCTCTACCACTGAGCCACATCCCAGCCCCTCACTGGGGTTTTCTAGGCAGGTGCTCTCCTACTATGCCCTAGTTCCAGCCCCTCACTGGAGAATTTTTGGCAGCTGCTCTCCAGCTGAGCCACACCCCCACCCCCTAACTATGGGATTCTAGGCAGGTGTTCTACCATCTCTCTTTTTACTTTTTATTTTATTCTTACTTATTTATTTTAATTTTTTGAGACAGGGTCTCTCTGTAGCCCCAGCTGGCCTGGAACTTGCTATGTAGACCAGGCTGTCCTCAGTCTCATAGAGGCCTGCCTTCCTCCACCTCCTGAGGGCTGAGAATAAAGGTGTGCACCACCACACCCAACTCTTTATACTTTTTAATTGGAGACATGATCTCATTAAATTGCCTGGGCTGGCTTAGGACTTACTCTGTAGCCCACGCTAGCCTTTAATTTGCCACCCTTCTGCCTCAGCCTCCAGAGTAGCTAGAATGAGTAGCACTTTTGATGGTAGCCAGATTTTCTTTCTTTCTTTCTTCTTTTCTTTCTTTCTCTCTCTCTCTCTCTTTCTTTCTTTCTTTCTTTTGTGTGTAGGTGTGGGTGTGTGTACATGTGTGCACATGCAAGGAGAGGTGAACCTCAGGTGTTGTTCCTCAGGAGGCATCCACCTTTTTTTATTGAAACAGGGTCTCATTATAGCCCTAGCTAGCCTGGAACTAGCTATGTAGACCAGACTGGCCTTGAACTCACAAAGATCCAGCTACATCTGGCTTTTGAGTGCTGGGATTAAAGGTGTTTGCCACCACATCCAACTTCGTTATCTAGATTTTATAAAGCATTTATGTCCTGGTTCATGTAGAGGAAGCCTCACTACTGGGGACAGACCAGCATGTAGAGGGTGTGTTGCCTGGGACAAGGGGAGCAGGTGGGAGCACAGGCAGGTGGGAGTAGCTGAGATGGGGAGCATGGAGAAGAAGCTGCTCTGCCCAACAATCAGAGCATTCGTTTCCAGAACCACCGTGGCCCTGTGATCCAACACCTGGGCACTAGCCTAGGAAAGCGACCCAAATATGGAAAAAGGTCCTTTTCTCAGAAGGTCTGATGTAGCACAATTTAAAATAGCCAAGCCAGGTGTGGTGGTACAAGCCTGTAGTCTCAGCACTCAGGAGACCAAGGCAGAATTCAAGTTCCTGGTCCCAGTCTGGACTACAAAGTGAGATCCTATCTCAAGAAAATAATATATAAATAATTAAATTGAATGATGCTGCACAGAGGTAGCCATATTTCCAGCTCCACATCTTGTTTACCTGGTCATTTTTCTTCCGCCAGAGACCACAACTCCTATCTGTCCATCAGTGGTTCGGGGGTTGGGTGCAGTCCTGGCACACATTCCCTGGAATGAGGATATCTCTATGGGGAGCTATCTGTCTGCTTTCTATCACCCACCATGTAGATGCTTTGATTTACACCTTTATTTCCCCTAATATAGGAGCGCCTCTGTGAGTGAATGTGTGTGTGTGTTTGTGTAGTGTATGTTTTTACTCATGTTTGTGCATGTACACATGCATGTAGAGGCCAGAGGCTGACATCAAATGTCTTCCACAATCATTCACCTTTTTTTTTAACATTTATTTATTGTGTGTATGAGTGTGTGAACATGTGCACAGCGCACATGGAGGTCAGAGGAGTACTTGTGGAAGTCAGTTCTCTCCTCCCACTGTGAGTTCTGGGAATCAAACCTAAGTCATCAGGTTTGTGTGGCAAGCACGCTTGCCCACTGAGCCATCTACCTGCTACCCACCTTATCTTTTTGAGACAGGGTCTTTCTCTGAATCTAGCCTTCACCAATTGGCTAGACTGACTGGCCAGTGAGATCCTGGATGCTCCTGTTGCTCCTGCTCCCCAGAGCCAGGGTTACAGGCTTGGGCCATCTCACCTGGCTTTTTAGGTGAGTACTGAAGATCAGTCCTCACCCTTGGGTGGCAGGGGCTTTGCTGACTGAGGCATCTCCCAAGCTCTCAGAACACCTATTTTCACAGCCATTTTCCCCAGCTCCCAGCCTCACTGCCTCTAAACTATTTCCTAGTGACTTACCTGGCTTTCTGCAGCCCCACAGGCATCAGCAGCCTGCCGAATGAAGCTTCAGACTGGCCTCTGCTGACACTGGGACATGTAGACCTCAGTTTTTCATCTGGGAAGCCTTGTGTCCATGGTTGGCAAGGAGGAAAATACAAGCCGGGTGTGGCGCCACACGACTTTAATCCCAGCACTCGGGAGGCAGAGATAGGCAGATCTTTGTGAGTTCCAGGCCAGCCTGGTCTACATAAGCGAGTTCCAGGACAGGTGGGGCTACAGGGAGACCTTGCCTCAAAAAGACCAAAAAGAAGGAGGAAGAGGAGGAGGCAGGGAGGAGGGGAGGGGGAGGAGGGAAAGGATGGGGAGGAGGGGGAGGGGGAGGAGGAGGAAGAGGAGGAGAAGAGGAAGAGGAGGAAGAGGAGGAGGAGGAGGGAAATACAAATCTGATTATAAAGCTCCAGTCCCCCATTGCTCCTGGGCTGTATCCTCTGTCTCTGGGCTGCACCCCAACCCTGGACCGCACCCTCTATACTTGGGCTTCGTCTCCTGCCTCTGGGCTGACCCTGCCCTCCACATGCACACACACACACACACACACACACACACGCACACGCACACGCACACACACGCACGCACACAGAGATACATACACAATAATAAATACATAAAAATCTTTAAAAAGAAAAGGAACAAAGGAAGAGAGAGACATTCGCATGGCTCCCTGTCATTTCCTTATCTGTGACAGTTTCCATCCCCATCTTGTCTATGGACACCGGGATTCTGCCACCCAACACAAATCAGCCAAGGAATTAGGAGACCCTGCTGGTCCGTGGTCCATGTGATTGCTGTTCAGGCATGGCTGGATCAGGGCATTCAGCTGCACCTGCAGAGCCAGCCCCCAGCCCCATCTTTTCCCCTCAGTACAGCCTCAAAACAGTCTGGCTGTTTTACTCCCAAGGACACTGTGGCTAGGAGACGGGACAGTCCAGGGGCCAGGCCTGGTTGTTCTCCAAGGAAGACAATGCCCTCAGGTATAAGAACGCCACGGTTTGTCTCAGTTGCAGACCAGCCACCAGCCTCTCTACCCTGGCCAACTCTGTGTCCTGCTCTACCCTGGAGGGGTAACCTCTGCCCCTGCCTGCTGTTGCACTCTAGTGGATGGGGGATGGGGGCATCGTGCTTCCACTCTGAGTGACCTCGGTTATGTCTTTCTGCCTTGGAGACTCATCCTCTGCCCTGTGGACGGAGCCTCTGGCTGGACTTAGATTCTCCCTTTCCCGCCTGCTGTGGAAGCCTGGTCACCCAGGTGGCTCCTCGGCAGAGGTCAAAGTCTAGCCAGGAAATCTCACCCTTGCCCTGCTCTGGGATGGGGAGGCCCCAGCATCCCTGTGGCAGCCGCCTCCCTCTGGAGGGACAACGCAGCCATTTGAGCCACAAGGATTACCTTCCTGAAACACCAGCAGCCTCATCAATAAGTGCCTACTTGGTCCCAAGTGTACCACATGAGAGAAGGCTCAGGCAAGGACAGGCAGCCATTCTGCCACCTGCTGGCTGTGCATCCCTCCACCTGTTGCTTCATCTCTCTGAGTCTCACTGGCATCAATGATGATAAGAGGGTAATAAGGCTGAAATAACTGCTAATTAGGGCTGCCTCCTGAGTGCTGGTAAGGGTCCAAATGCAGCAGCGGGCATTGAGACTGCCCAGTGTCAGAGAAGGCAGAATGCCATGGCAGTATGGACAGCCCTAGTAGCTATCATGCAGCAGGCCTCAATGAACAGAAGCGGCTCCAACTGAGGCAGAGAGGCAGAGTGGGTGACAGAAGTTCTTGATGGAGTCACAGTAGAGTAGCCCTGTCCATCACCAAACACAGTCTGTGGAGTTGAGTGACACCGAGTAGTCCTGGAGGAGTCCAGGCAGGTGTTCCTACCACTGAGCCACACCCCAGCCCCTCACTGGGGGATTCTAAACAGGTGCTCTACCACTGAGCCACACCCCAGCCCCTCACTGGGGGATTCTAGGCAGGTGCCCTACCACTGAGCTACATTTCCAACCCCTCACTGGGGGCTTCTAGGAAGATTCTCTATAACTGAGCTACAACCAGAGCCCAGTTTTTTACTTTTTATGTTGAAATAAGGTCTCATTGTTCAGGCTGATCTTGAACTCACCCAAGCAGCTACAAATCCTCCTGCCTCAGCCTCCTGAGCAGCTGAAATGACAGGCTCCTGTCATCAGGCCAGGTTGAACCTGTGTTTGTTTGTTTGGTTGGTTGGTTGCTTGCTTGCTTCGTTGCTTGGTTAGTTAGTTGGTTGGGTTTTGAGATAGGATCTCACTATGTAGTCCTGGCTGGCCTGGAACTCTTTATGTAGACCAGGCTGGCCTTGAACTCACAGAGATCCACCTGCCTCTGGCTCTTGAGTGTTGGGATTAAAGATATGTGCCACCACACCCGACTTGAGCCTTGGCTTTTAATGATGAATTTTTAACATCATATTCCAGGGGACAGAGAATCCACCAGCCAATGGTTTCAGGAGGTCTGGGTGTGAAATTAAATGCCAGGCTAAAGTCCCCAGGTCAGCCCACCAAAATGTCTACACATCAGAATACTTAGACCCATGTGATTCTAGCTTGTTCCATGGGCACATCCTATGGGCACCCCAGCCCTCAGTTTCCCAGAAATGATGGCACTGTCTTAGGTCAATTCTGTAACCACACAACAAAATGCCTTGAAACTCAGAGGCTCAAATAACAAGGATTTATGACTTCAGGGTCCCTGCAACTCTGAATCTAGGATACCTTAGGTAGCCTCACAGAAAGCTTGAGTCCACACAATCGGGAGCTGGAGAGGCCGCCTGGCTTTTCAGGGCACCCTTTCCACTTGCAGGACCCAGGCTGCCCAACTAGAGCTACCCTGAACAGGCAAGACAGACCACACAAGATAGGATATGGATGGCCAGAGAAACACCCAACTGCTGACTGCTGTGAGATCCCAGAGTCATGGCCACTTGGGACCAACAGCAGGCACCCTGCCTGTCCTCCCTAGAATTTCTAGGGGCCTGTAAACCAAGAGGGCCTCACTAGAGGGCTTGCTGCATGTCTCACGGGAAGAAGGGGGAATGACCCTATGGGTGGAGAGAATGGACACCTGAACGGAGGAAGCTCCAAGGAGGGTAAGGCTTGCTTGTCATCCTCCTAAAGGGTCTTCCTACTAGAAGACACCCATCACCCGGCTCACTGGGATCACAGGGCCCACAGTTTCTAGAGTTTGGAGCAGAGAAGGAATCCACTTGTTGAGCCTCTGAGCCTGACCCCCATTGTCAGCCTTGTCTTCTTGGCTAGCAGCCCCACCCCCAACTCCTCAGGTCAGGGTCTGCTGCTGTGATGTGGGTAAGACACCCATGGAGTTCCCAGGACCTAGAGTGATGGCTTTAGAGAAATCCCTCTGGGGCAGTGTTTGGTGCAGGTTAGCACAGAACACAGCTGGGGGAAAACTGCTAACCAGTTCAGGCCTCTCATTCTTAGCCTCCTCCCTTCCCTCAGGAACTCCCACCACTCACAGGCTACCTGCCAGGGCCTGCCAAGGGCAATGCAGATCACCCATCCCACCACGTCTGGCTCTGAACCACAGCAGCTGCATTCAAGTGAATGGATGAGGACCAGACAGGACTACCAACTCCTCCCCCGAAGTTTTAAGGAACCTAGGCCCAGGGGAAATTTCTAGGGGGAAATCTGAGAAGACTTCCTAGGCAGAGGTGGCTTTTGAGGCCCAGGGCAAGAGTCTCTGCTTCCCATCCTGCCCACCAGGCTTGCCTCCTCCCCTGGGAAGTCAGATCTCTGGACCTTCCAGAACAGCAGCTCAGCCTGTGCCCTCCCTGCCCTCAGGCCACAGAACTGTGTCACCAGACTGGAATGCACTTTCAATTCCCCTGCCCTCTCCTGTCCTGTCCTCCCCACACCAGGCCAGCTCATCACTTCCCCATGGTGGGGGAGGGGCCTGGAACAGGAATCTGGGAGCGCTCAGGACCTGCTGTACCCTGCGGTTAGGAGAGGGTAGGCTCCTTCAGGCCTAGCCTCTTCAGGTTCCTTCTCAGCTACCTGGGGTTCATTGAAGGGAGGTGTCTTCAGATGAGGTCCAGAGATGGGGTGTAGACTCCTAGGACCCCATCCTAGACATCAGATCTTTGAAATGTGCCCTGGGATTTCTAGTGGCTTCCCTGGAGAAGGGGTCCACCGGGGCCCTCAGCTCTGACTCTTCGTGGGAGGGCCTGCCTCCCTCTGGGGCCCACAGCAGAATTCCTTCAGTGGCTCCCAGAGCCTCCTTGGCCCATTCACTTTCAGGGTCCCTCTGAGCCACTATTGACTGGTCACTAGTTCCCTTTCCTTGGGAAGGTGGGTGTGGCCCAAAGATATCTCAGAGTCCACATGAGGAGCTCCTACAGCAGCTGCTCTTCCTCCCGTGTCCTTCCCTGCCCATTGGTTTTCAGCAAGAGAAGTGTCCTGGACAGCCCTGGACACCACCATTCATGAAGCCAGCCCCCACCTGCCACACATGCTTCTCACCTGGCCCTCAGACACCGAGAGACTGAACTGCCTATGCCAGGGCAGAATGACAGCTGGGAGGCCTCCAATTTCTTACTTGGGGTGGGCACCCTGGAGGACAGGGCACTGGCTCCAAGGGGCATCTGAGAGTAACATACCCCAGTCCTCTGACACCAGTGTCTTCAGTGTGGGTGGTCTTCACTGGTCACGTGCTCGGCTGCAGCCCTCAGAATCCTAGGCTCCTTTCTAAGGAGCTCCAGAGTCCGTTATTTTAGCACCATTGTCTGATAAACTGCTGGGCCAAGACTCTCTAGGCAGGCCACCGCCCTTTCTGCCACTCAGACCCTGACAGGGACATGAGGTGCTTGGTAACACTGTGGAGTGGGAGCTCCCCTCCTGTGGGTTTTCACCCAGCAGTTTGGTGGGTGGGTGCAGGCCACAGAGGTGGGAGGAGAGATGCGTCAAAGACAGGTGGCTGCAGGAACAAGTGTCCCTGTGCCAGGTGTGGACAGGGTGCAGAATGCTGAGCCATGGCCAGCCCACATGGTCACCACACAGCTCCTTGGGTGTCCATCACTGCCTTGTACTGCCTCCTAGTCCTGGTGTCCCCTCTGGGGACTCACAGGAGGCAGGATAGCCTTTGAGGAGGAATCTGGCTGGTCTCCAGGGGGTGGGACCCTATCATAAACAGTTTTATGGCTCCAGGGCTGGCAAAGCTGGCCAGAGCAGGCTGGGCTGGGCAGGGAAGCCCCCCCCCACCTGCTCCCAGGGGCCTCTCTGCTTCCTGATCTGAGTTCAGCACCCCTGTGTGAAATGAGCCCTACCAGGCCATTGTGAGGTTTGGTGGGACAGGGTCTCCTGGTGCCTGGTGTGGACAGGGGCGTGGGGGGAGGCAGTGAGATAAAGAAACAGAGACACAGAGACAGGCAGAAACAGAGATAAGGAAACAGAGACACAGGCAGAAAAGAGAGACAGAATGACAGAGATAGATACACAGACAGAGACAGAGATACAGATAGAGAAAGGCAAGAGAGAGTGTCCTAGTTTGCTTTCTGGTTGTTGCAATAAACACCATGACAAAAAGCAACTTGGGGAGGAAAGGGATTCCTTCAGCTTACAACGGTCACAGTCCTTCATCGAGGGAAGCCAAGGCAGGAGCTCAAGGCAGGAGCCTGGAGCAGAAACCATAGAGGAATGCGGTCCGGGCTTGCTTCCCTGGCTTGCACAGCTACCTTTCTTATGTAGCCCAGGCCCACTGGCCCAGGATGGCACCACCCACAAATGGGCTGGGTCCTTCTGCATCAATTAGTGATCAAGAAAATATCCCATAGACATGGCCACTGGCCAATCCCATGGAGGAAATTCCTGAATTAAATTGAGGTTCCCTCTCCCCAGCTATGTCCCATGCTGTCCAGGAGCTACCTGAGACTCCATCCCAAAAGGCCTGCAGGCTCTACTTGGGTGTTAGAGGCAGTATGGTCTGGAATTTTCCCAGCAGTCACCCTGTGGGAGGGAGGTCCTACGGGGGCTTGCTATAGGCTGCTCAGAGCACTTCTGTGCCCAACTCCAGGTTCTCAGAGTTCATGAAGCAGACAATCCACCCTCCAGGGCCTGTTCATAAGGTTACACAGTGGGGTTTATGCCATGAATTGGTAGACCAGGCGGAGGAGAGGACAAGCCACCTCCCTTCAGGCAGCTGTCCCTTTCGAAAGGTCCCTGAGCAGACCAGGTGACCCTTGCCTGGGATCGCTCCACTTTAAGAAGACCCAGAGAAAGGGCATCCATCCAGTGAGGAGAGAGCCAGGGCAGCTGACTCCAGGTGGGACCCCAGGAATAGCACCCAGTCCAAACCATGTGACAGCAAGAAAGCAGCCACTTTGGGCCCAAAGACTGTGGATACCACAAGTAGAGTGTTGGTGAAGGAGAGGGCCAGATGCTTGTCACTGTGAGTGATAGGGTTCCAAGTGTCACACAATGATGGCTCTGAGTAACTGAGCTTCCTTTGGAAGGACCTCAAGATTGAGGCCAGCCTGGGTTACATTGCAAGTTCCAGAACAGCCTAGGCTACATACTGAGACTCTGTCTCAATAAAAAAGAGAAAGAGAGAAAGAAAGGAAGAAAGGAAGGAAGGAAGGAGGGAGGGAAGGAAGGAAGGAAGGAAGGAAGGAAGGAAGGAAGGGAGAGAGAGAGAGATAAGGAAGAAAGAAAGACCAGCTAGGCATGGAGGTGCATGCTTGTGATCCCAGTGCTGGGGAAATGGAGACAGACAGGCTGCTGGGGCTCTCTGGCCAGCCAGCCTAGCCTACTTGGCAAGTTCCAAACTGGTGAGAGACCTTTTGACAAAAGAAACCAAGATGGAGCTGGGGAGAAGAGAACCTGAGTTCAATCCCAGCACCCATAAAAAAGCCAGGTTTAATGGTACATTCCTGTAATTCCAGAACTGGGAGGCAGAGGGGATCGCAGGGGCTGGGTAGCCAATCAGTGAGCTCCAGGTTCATTGAGCAACCCTGACTCAAAAAACAAGTTGGAAGAGTCTGGAGGGATGGCTCAGTGGTTAAGAACACTGGCTGCTCTTGTAGAGGACCAGGGTTCAATTCCCAGCACCCACATGGCAGCTAACAACTGTCCTAATTCCAGTTCTAGGGGAATCTGATGCCCTCTTCTGACCTCCATGGGCATTGCACAACATGGGTGCACTTACACACATGCAGGCAATGCACTCATACACATAAAATAAAAAATAACAAAAAAAAAATAAGCTGGGCGTGGTGGCGCATGCCTTTACTCCCAGCACTTGGGAGGCAGAGGCAAGCGGATCTCTACGGTGAGATCAAGGTCAGCCGGGTCTATATATGGAGTTCCAGAGTAGCTGGAGCTATAGGGAGACCATATCTCAAAAAACAAACAAAATAAGGTGGAGAGCAATTGAGGAAGACACCACCACCACCACCACCACCAACAACAACAACAATAACAACAAAACTTCAATTAGCACAAGCTGCATCAGCCATACCTGGGCTGTACATGGTAGTCAGCCATCTCTAGGATCCATGTTGAACACTGTCTTTGGTAGTGCTGGGAATGGAACCCAGGGCCACATGTATGTGCATGCTAGGCGAGTACTCTATCAAATGAACTACATCCCCAGCCCCCAAGTGCTTTTTTTTTTGGACAAGGTCTCCTTTGTAGCCCCTGCTGACCTGGAGCTCACTGTGTAGACCAGGCTGTCCTTGAACTTACAGAGATCCACCTGTCTCTGCCTCCCAAGTTCTGGGAATAAAATCGTGTGCCACCACTCCCGGCTCCAAGTGCTTTTTTAAAAAGTAATTTAAACAACCATATTTTAAGATTTATTTGTGTGTGTGTGTGTGTGTGTGTATGTGTGCGCACACACGTGCCTACATGAGTTTATGTGTACCACCCGAGTGCAGGTACCCTTAGAGGAGTTACAAAGGGGTTGTGAGCTGCCTGATGAGGGTGCTGGGAACTGAACCTAGAGAACAGACAGTTCTCTTAATTGCTGAGCCATCTCTCCAGCACCACCAAAAACCATACCAGACTCAGGACTAGAGAGATGGCTCAGCAGTTAAGAGCACTGGCTGCTATTGCAGAAAACCCAGGGCCTCCGAGGGCATGGCACACATGTGGTGCACTTACATAAATGCAGGCAAAACACTCATACACATGAAAATAAAAATTTTTAAGCTTTTTAAAAGTTTAAAAAATGGGGGCTAGGAGATGACTCAGCAGTTAAGAGCTCTGGCTGCTCTTGAAGAGAACCCAGGTTCTATTCCCAGCACCCACAGGGTGGTTAACAACCATCTGTGCCTCCAGTTCCAGGGGATTCAGTGCTTTCTTCTGACCTCCTTGGGCATTGCACGACACAGGTGCACTTATATATATGCAGACAATACATATACATAAAATAAAAATAATATAAAATATTTTTTAAGTTTAAAAAATGTACCAGACTGACTTCTCTACCACAGAAATTAAATGAAAGTTTGCTCAAGGAGGTTGGTGATTGGGGCTGATTGTGCAAGAAATGTCCAGTCTATTTGACAAACCCCAGGCCACTGAGAGACCCTGTCTCAAAAACCAAGGTGAATGGTGCCCAAGGAATAACATCTGAGGCTGACCTCTGACCTCCACATGCATGTGCACAGGTGCACTCGAATACACACACACATACATAAATCCACTGTAGCTAGGCCTGTTGGCGCAGGCCTGTCACGGCAGCTACTCAGGAGGTTGAGACAGGAGCATCAAGAGTTCAAGGTTAGAGTGGGCTGCAAAGGGAGCTCAAGCGCAGCCTGGTGACTTAATAAGACACTGTCTTGGATGCTATCCCCAGTATTGCGGGGGGAAAAAGACCCTGTGGGCACAGGCTGGAATCAGACTAGATGCAGTAGAGTCATCACCAACCAACTGGGGCTGGAGCCAGTGGAAAGGGTCAGGCTGGTGACATCCCAGTGGCAAGAGCAGGCGAAGGCAACAAGGCCACGGTCAAAGAAGGCCTCTGGCAGGACTAGGGCAGGCTGAGCCCAGAGGAAGTGCGACTGCCCCCCCCAGGGGGGGCAGGGCGCCTGGATCTAAAGTCAGGTCCTGGATACCCCGGATGTGAAATCACCCCACCCAGCCCATGGGGTGGTGTTGGCTGTCTCCCCAGTGTGGAGCCAGGGGCCCCAGCTGACCTCAAAGTGAGTCACCATGGCTGGCCCGGCTTATTCAGTAGAGCTGGGGGAGTGAGGCCGGGACCATCCACAGACTAGAGCGGCCAGCCAAGTTCCCAACTGTCCACTGTCTGGAGGGGCCAGCCAAGGCCATCATCCCAGAAGGGCTGAGCCCCACCTGCTGGCTTCCAGCCACAACAGGCCTCTATCTTCATAGCCTGGTTAGAGCCCCAACCTCCAGGACATAGTTTCGGGGAAGGGGGGGGGTCCCCCTTGTGAAGGCTGGAGACTCACAGAAAGGGCTCAGAGCTGTGGAAAGGAATCAAGGAACAAATGAAAAAAATGAACTTATGAATTTACCGATGAAAAAACAATGTCTGAACAAGTGAGCGAAGAGAGAGAACAGTTCACCAGGCATGATGCTGGGAAGGTCCTCAAGGTGTTATTCCCTCAGGCAAACAGACTGTCCACCATGGCCAGCGAGGGGCAGAGGCCAGGCTGAAACAGAGATGGGTTCTCCCTCCCAGGTCTCACCTGCATCTGTGAGAAATTTGACCAGTGGTACCAGCCAACCTCTTCCCTCTCCAGACTCAGCCCAGCCTTCTACTGAGCAACAAGGTAGCTTTGTGTCTGGATAAGAAAATCATGTCAGCCAACCCCCCAGGACACCTCTGGCAGAGAGGGACTTGGTCAACATGAACCCCCCCGCCATTTTGCACCAGTAACATTGAAATGAGAGTGTTTAGCCAGGCATGGAGGTACAGGCCTGCATGTGATTCCTGTACTCAAGAAGCCGAGGCAGGTAGATCGCCATGAACTTGAAGCCAGCCTGGCTGCCAAAGTGGGACCCCGTCTCAAAATGAATGAATAAGCATAAAAGAACACTTCGGTTTGAACATGTGGAGTTAGAGAAAGTAGAAGGACCTTGGGAGTTCCTATCTAATATATTAGATTTCACGGCAAGAAGACCATCCTTTTTATAAGGAGGCGGTGGTGAGAGCTCTGCTGTGCTGTGCTGGGCATGCAGATAACTTGCTATTTTAACTTTTTTTTTTGAGACAGGATCTTACTATGTAGCCCTGGCCAGCCTGAAACTCACTATGTAGACCAGGCTGGCCTCAAAGGCATAGATATTTACCTGCCTCTGCCTCCCAAGTGCTAGGATTAAAGGTTTGTGCCACTATGTCTGGAAGCCATTTTAATTTTTTTATTTACTTGTTTTTGCACTGTGGGAAATTGAACTCAGGGTTTTGTACATGCTAGGCAGGTGCTCTACCACCAAGCCATACCCCAGCCCCTCACTGGGGGATTCTAGGCAGGTGCTCTACCACTAAGCTATGTTCCCAGTCTTTTTATTTTTTGCTATTTTATTATTTCTTTATTACTATTTTTAAGAAATTACAAGTACTCTTTTTAAAAAATATTTTATTTTTATTTTTATGTGTATGAGTGTATTGTTTGCATGTGTATAAGTGCACCCATGTTGTGCAATGCCCATGGAGTCAGAAAAGGACTTTGGATTCCCCTGAAACTGGAGTTACAGACAGCTGTTAGCTGCCATGCGAGTGCTGGGAATTGAACCTGAGTCCTCTGTAAGAGCAGACGGTGCTCTTAACTGCTGGGTCATCGCTCCATCCCCAAGCATTCTTTTATTTAAAGATTTATTTAAACAAATTTTCATGTGTCTGTTTGGTTGCACATCTATAAGTGTGCCATCTGTGCACCTGATGCTAGAGGAGGCCAGAAGAGGGCGTTGGAATCCCTAGAACTGGAGTTAACAGGTGTTTGTGACCTGCCGTGCAGTGGTCAGAGCCAAACCCAGGTCCTCTGCAAGAACAGCCAGTGCTCTTAATTAAATTATTGAGTCATCTCTTTAGCCCCAGCTCTTTATTTTGAGACAAGGTGTCATTAAGTTGCCTAGACTAGCCTTGAGTTATCATCCTCCTGTCTCAGCACCCTGTGTGGTTGAGATTTACAAGTCTATGCCTCCAGGTTCAGCTTTAACCTCCTCTCTCTCTCTCTCTCTCTCTCTCACTCTTGCTCTCTCTCTCCCCCCCACCCCCCGTATTCACGTGTGCCATGACACACATGTGTAGGTCAGAGGACAATCTCAGATGTTAGATTTCTCCGTCTACTTTGTTTTGAGACAGTGTCTCTGTTGTTAGCAGCTCCACACTCCAGGCTAGCTAGCCTGTGAGCTTTCACATCTGTCTCGTCCTCCCATGTCCCCGTAAGAGCACTGGCATTATAGACGGGACTACCCTGGTCTGGCTTTACGTGTGTTCTGGAGATCTGAACACGGGTCTCCACCTATTCAACCAACACTTTAGTCACTGAACCATCTCCCAAGCCCAGTGTTACCCGTGTGAAAATGTCACAACGTGTAAGAAAAACCCCGTTATCTACAAAAGATTTCAGACAAGAGACCTCCCAGGCCAGGACAGGCTTCTTCATTGCACATTTAATAGTTCATGCAGCATTTGGCAACATAAATAGGGGCAGGTTGAGTGGGTCCACAGAATCCACAGACAGTCCACAGCACAAGCAGGACAGGGTATGGCCAGGGCCACATGGGGAGGAGCTGATGGCCAGCTGAGAGGGTCACCTCCCTGGATGTGCACAACAGGAGCAAGATAGGGTAGGTCTCATTGTTTCATTACATGCTGGTCACCCAGGGGATGCTGAGCAGTTATGGACACTTACGTGTCTCCTCAGGCCTGGCTGGCTCCTATCACATTGCACTCGAGACAGGGTAGTGATGGTTCAGGGGCCCAGGTTGGCTTCAGTTGCATTTGTTCCTCATGTCAGGGAGTGGAGACTCAGGTGAGGGACACTTGGGCTTCCAGGGCAGGGACTTGGACTTTACACACCGAGTCTGGGGAAGGGCTCAGTGCCTAAAGCTTTAATCAGCAAGTATCAGAGTTCCTTGCTGTCCCTTTGGGAATCCAATAGGCTAGAAGAGCTGTGGCTCCCAGCCTCCGGGAATTGGGGACTCAGCCTAGGCTCATCGTGCTTGGAAAACCGTGGAGTCAGCCAGACTTCCTGTCCTATCTGGGCATCTGGCCAGTGAGGGGCCACAAACTCTGCCAACTACCCTGGCAAGATATCAGGGTGCCCGGCCCACCAGGAAACAGGCTTTCTAAAAGCTGTGAGGGTGAGTAACTGGGCTCAGTCACCACTTTCCAACTTGCTAGCCAATGCCAGTTCCCCAAGCCAGGGGGCTGGGATCTACTCAGGGCTCCTGGGAATCATTCGCATTGTTGGGGGCAGGCAGGGGCCAAGAATGTTTTTCCTCCATTTGGAGACACTCCTGTTTGACACAAGCTGACCCACACCTGGGTCTAGTTCTGGGAATCTGACAGGGACCAGGGACAGTGTCTGATGACTTGAGGGAGAGTTACAAGGGTGGCCGTGGTCCTCCTGGTGATACCTGGCAGGAGCCAGGGCCAGTTTGGGGGTGGAGACCTGACAAGAGTCTCTAGAAAACTTGGAGAGAGAATAGGGTGGCCCCATGATAAAGCTGCAGGGCCACTGGAGGAGGAGGCATGAGGGGAACTGGTTGTCACTTCCCTGGCCTGGAAGGCAGCTGTTGCTTGCCCTTTGCTTTTAAAATGCACAAGGTGGTTATTTATTCCAGAAAGTAAGTCCAGAGGAGTGGGAAGCCCAGTGCCAGGCACCAGCCCTACCTGGCCACTCACTGAGTGGCTCCCAGGCCCTGGGCATGGGGAGCAGGTTGCAGAGCCACATGGGAGCTCCTGTGGGTTCAGGTGTTGGATGCAGGCTCAGGCATGGATTCAGGCTCAGACGGTGAGGGAGATGAAGCTGTTGTAACGCTGGATGTTTCTCTTCAGGATCTCGGAGCAGGGGCCCAGGACACGCTCGAAGCGGGGCCGGTCCAACTTCACACACTTGAGTGGACCCCTGGCCACTACGGTAGCTGCACGCGGCCGGTTCAGCAGCAGCGCAATCTCACCTGGAGGGAAGAGACAAGGTCAGGGTTGGACAGTGGCTGCTGAACTCAGGATATAGGATGGCCTTCTCTGACATTGGGAGACCAGGAAAGCCTGCAGTTCTTTTCCTTCTTCCCTCCTTCCTCTCTTCCTCCCTCTCTTCTTCCCTAACTCTCTTTCTTTTTCTTTCTTTCTTTCTCTCTCTCTCTCTCTCTCTCTCTCTCTCTCTCTCTCTCTCTTTCTTTTCTTATTTTTTGAGAAAGTGTCTCATGTAGCCCAGGCTGACCTGGAACTCTCTATGTAGCCAAAGATGACCTTGAACATCTGATCCTCCTGCCTCTTCTTGAGTGCTGGGATTACAGACTGATGGGAATGGAACTCAAAAATCCTCAGCCTTGGACTTGAATTTCAAATGCACATTTGTGTGTAGGTGTGCAGGCATGCATGTGTATGTATCTTGTATATGTACCTGTTTATATGTATCTCTGTATATGTTGTATGTATGTATCTGTGTATATACATGTATTTGTGTGTTGTATGTATCTGTGTGTGGTGTATGTATTTGTCTATATGTATATGTACATTGTGTGTATGTAACTGTGTGTTGTGTATCTGTGTGTATTGCATATGTATATATGTGTGCATTTATTTGTGCGTTGTATGTATCTGTGTATGTGTTCTTTGTATATGTATCTTTGTGTGAGTATGTATCTCTGTATGTGTATGTATCTCTGTGTATATCCTGGGGATTGAGTAGTTAGGACATGTATGTTAGGCAAACATTCTACCACTGAGCTACAGCCCCAGCACTTTTAAAGAGCAATTTTTTTTTTTTTTTTTTTTTTGGTATTTTTGAGACAGCATCTCCCTGCAGCCCCAGCTGGCCTGGAACTCACTATGTAGACCAGGCTGGCCTTGAACTCACAGAGATCCGGCTGTCTCTGCCTCCCAAGTGCTGAGACTACAGGCGTGCGCCACCATGCCCAGCAAGAACAATTATTTTTAAATTGAACTTGCTGCCCTCCTGCCTCAGTCTCCCTGGTAGCTGGAATGACAAGTCTGCACAAACAAATGTTTTTCTAGTGCAAATATGTCCTGTGACATAGTTGGAATATTTTTGTATAAACTAACAAGTTAGGGGCTGGGGCTGGGGCTGGAACGCAGTTGGTAGAATGCCTGCTTAACATGTACTGAGCCCTGGGTTCTATACCCAGCACCATATAAAATAGCATGGTGGTGCACGCCTGGAATGCCAGCACTTGAGAGGTAGAGGCAGGAGGATGGAAATTCAAGGTTATCCTCAACTACATAGCAGTTTGAAGCCAGCCTGGGTTACATGAGACCCTGTCTCAATGTCTCCTCCCCCTGAAAAGAGTATTTGCTGTTTATCTGAAATTTAAGTTCTAGCAGTTTGTCTAGCAGCCCCACAAGCAGTGAGCATGGTGACATGTGCTAGGCCTTCCATGACCATCTGTGGAGACCCCTACAGCCCTTGGCATCCCTCAGGACTCCCTTCCCTGGTAGCCACAGAATATGAGTAGCTGGTGGTCTCTCTGTCCCTCACCCAGACCCTGCTTCCCTGAGACCAACAGCTGACCTCCAGGACTGTCATTCTGGGGTCATAAGCCAACCCTAGCTCTCCATTTGAGGTGACGTCAGGTGAGGCCTCTGTCACAGCTGCAGCGTGGCTTATCCTAACCCCCAGGACCACCCCAAGGCCTCAGGAAACTCATACATAGCACCGGACCCAGGGCCCCAAATGAAATGCTACAACCCAAGCAGGGGAACCCAACTCACCAAAGTAGTCAGAGGGTCCAAGGCGCCCCACTTCCACGTACTCCTCATTGAGGGACCTGCGCTGGAGGACCGAGGCTGTGCCCTGTGGGGGAGTGATCACTTGTCAAAGTGCCCAGTGTGATCACTTGTCAGAGGAACATGTTGGGGTTCACTTGTTGGGGCGATTCACATGTTGGGGTCACTTGCTTTGACAGGCATGTGTTAGGAGTCATTTGTTGGGGTATGTCACATGTCAGGGTTCACTTGGAGTGGTCACATGGGGGAGGCTGCAGTGGAAGCCACCACCTGTTTTCCCCTCCTGCCTGGCTTCTTTCCATCATATGGCCATCGTCACTTCCATCCCTAACTCCTCCAACTTTTCCCTCCTCTTCCTGCGTGCACCTTGGGGCAGGCAGATTCCCATGAGATCTGAGTTTCTGGGGGCTATGGCTTGGCTGATTTGCCCTCTAGACACCCTGAGTCCTGTCTTGTTGGAAGTCTGTTCTCACCAACACACACCCAGCACCTCTCTTGAGCCTGTATTGCCATTATGGGGCTGTCCCCAGGGGTCAGCACTGTGTCACTGTGCTGGGAGCTGACCTTGGATTGTGGCTCAAGGTCAGGGAGCTGTCCTGCCACATGGGGGAGGGGGCCTCCCAGGAGGCAGGGAGGAGCATGATTTCAGGGTCACACACCTGCTGAGCTATGTGGCCCCTCCTGACTCCCCAAGGGGCAGCAGGTCTGCAGACAGCAGCTGGTTCAATGATTAACAGAGTAGCTGTGGCAGGTCGTGGGCCACTGGGAATGCAGAGCACATTAAAGACAGCTAGAGCACTGGGGTGGTATCACGCGCCCCAATACTTGGGGTAGGTACCATACAGCTAGACCACTAGACTTCAGCCCCCTCTGGGCAAATCCTTCCTTTCTGAACCAGTATCCCAGCCTGTGACCTTCAGGGGCTTGGGAAGGTAGACAGAGTTTTTGACATCACCAGTAACTTCCAGTAAGAATAGCAGAACTCAGCCAGGTGTGGTAATCCCAGCACCTGGAGAAATGGAGGCAGGAGTGAGTTTGAGGCCAGCCTGGGCTATATAGCCAGACCATCTCAAAACAAACACACACTACCCCCCCCCAAAAAAAAGCAGGGAAAAGGGGTGGCAAGCTGGTTCGGTGGAAAGGTGCTGCCACCAAGCCTGACAAGCTGGGTTAATGCCTGAAATCTACACAGCGGAAGGAGGGAACCAACTCAAGTTGTCTTCTGACATCCACAAAATAAATCTTTTACTTTTTCTTTTTAAAGGAATTAAAGGAAATCCATGGGCTGGAGAGATGGCTCAGCAGTTAAGAGCACTGGCTGCTCTTACAGAGACCCAGGCTCAGTTCCCTGCACCACATGGTGACTAACAATCACTTGTAACACCAGTTCCAGGGGATCCGACGCCCTCTTCTGGCCTCCGCAGGCACTGCACACATGGTGCACCTATATACATGTAGGCAGAACACTTGTACACTTAAAAAAATTGAAAAAAACAACAGTTTCCTATTTAAAAGAAAAAGAAATTCATTTGGGTGGGAGAAATTGCTCAGTGGTTAAGAGTACTTGCTGCTCATCCAGAGGACCTGAGTTTGGATCCCAGCACCCACACTGGGTAGTTCATAACCCATAACTCCAGTTATGGGAGATATGACACCCTCTTCTGGCCTCCATAATCACCTGCACACATCAGGCAGACACAGACACACAAATTAAAAAAACAAAATTGAATCTTAAAGTGAAAAAACAGGATATAAAAAGATGTGGTGGTGCACACCTATGATCTCAGCACCAGGAATTAATGCAGGTACCTCTGGTACCTAGTGGGTTCAAGACCAGTCTGGGCTACATGAGCCCCTGTCCCAAAACAACAAAAACAAAAACAAAAAAAAACCCAGCCAGACATAGTGGCATATGCCTTTGATCCCAGCCAGCACTTAGGAAGCAGAGGCAAGCAGATCTTTGTGAGAGCAAGGCCAGCTTGATCTTCTACATAGCAAGTTCCAGGCCAGCTGGGGCTACAGGGAGACCCTGTATCAAAACAAACAAACAAGAAACAACAAAAAATCCAAAAAAACCACAAAGCAAAACAGCAGTGTGGCCACAAGTGTGTGGCCTACCTCTGAGGCCCCTGAGTTTTTCTCTGAATTTCCACAGACTCTGATCAGCCTCCCTGAGACAGAGACCTGCCTGAAGACCACTGAGTCTCATTTAACACCCACAGAGACTGAGGACCCAGGATGCTGAGGCTCCTGCAGCCTGGCCCCCTCCAGGCTCTAGAGTGGGTCTTTCTCAGGTCCCCAGAGTCACCCACTTATGCACAGAGGGTCAGGCAGCCCCCAGAGGCACTCAATAGGCATGAAGAAACGCTCCAGGGCAAGGTGGGGTCTATTACCCAGACTCAGCCTTGCCACTGCCTATAGCATGCCCGGTTTAAGTGACTCCCACGGCCCACAGTCTGGGAGGCACAGGTCAGCAGCTGGTGCCCGCCGTGCCTGGAGTCCCCTGGCACCCTCTGCAGCCCCCGCAGCTGGATCTCCCGTCTGGCTCCCCTTGGCCCGGAGGCTACTCGGCTCGCAGGCAGAGCTCTACGTGTTTATGAATCTGGCTGATGGATGGAGCAGCACATGTAAACACGAGATCACTCCAGTGGTCGCCGGTGTGGGCAGAGAGGGAGGGCAGGGTGCGCATGCTCCCCAGGGGCCTCAGGAGAGGCCAATCAGCCCCACCTGTCAGGACATTGCACAGTGCTGGGCCTTTCTGCCTCCCATGGTAGAGCTTTACATTGGGGCTCAGGTCTTTAAATCATAGTTGCTCTGTGCCTGGGGGTGACTGTGTCACTTGCTGATACCCTACTGGTTCTCTTCAACCCTCATCCTCTACCTACCCTAGCGTCTCCCCAGCATCTCCTCCTATCTGAAGGCTCCTGCATCTCTGCTTTGCTCCTTTTGTCTTCTGGAACTCAGCTTCATGATTCTTTTGTGGCTTGGCCTTGCTGTCCACACTTGTAATTCTACTGTCTCTCTTGCTCCCACCCCCTCTCCCCATTGTATGCTAACCCCAGGAAGGCAGGGGCATGCTTTCTGTATTCCCAGCCCCAGAGGGATGCTGAGCACAGTCTCTGATTCTGTTTGTTGAGTCTTTGCCATGTGGAGGCTTCATGTACATTTTTGTTCCCTTCAGCATCTCACTTGGGAGCGTCTGTAATCATTCCAGCTTCAGAGATGAGGAAACTGACTTTTTTTTTTTTTTTTTTTATGTGTAGCATGTGGTGACTCCTAGAGCTGTGGCTGCCTTTGTATCATCATGAAGCACCTGATACTGAGGTCCCAGGGCAGGAGGCAAAAACAAGTCTTGGTCCCTAAGTCCTCCGTTTGTCTGAAGTTGGTGTCTGTCTGTCTGTCTCTCTCTCTCTGTGCGTGTGTGCGTGTGTGTGTGGTTGAACTTGAGATCCCCTTGCCTCTGTCTCCTGAATGCTGACAAAGGAGCTGTTGAGATGGCTTAGTGGGTTAAGGCACTTGCCAAGAACCCTGACATCCTCAGTTAGAGCCACAGGACCCACATGGTGGAAGGAAAGAACTGAATATTGGGATGACAGGTATATGCTACCTGGTATATGCCAGGTTCCCCACGCCAATCTAAATTCGTCCCAGGTTTGTGTATGTTGGGGGGCCCACATGTGTGGATTATATGTGTATGTGTGTGCAGGTGTGTGCAGCGGTCAGAGATCAACCTCAGGAGCCAGCTACCTTGTTTTTTGAGACAGGGTCTCTCATTGGCCTAGGGCTGGGTGGCTAAAGCGAGGCTGGCTAGTTAGTACACCCTAGGAATCCTCCTGTCTCTGCCTCTCTGGTGCTGGAACTGCAAGTGCGGGCACTCCACCCAGTTTTTTTACATGGATGCTAGGGATTGAACTCGGGTCTTCATGCTTGTGTGGCATGCACTTTGTCTGCTACTAAGTGGTCTCCCTGTAACCCCAGCTGGCCTTGAACTCACAGACATCCACCTGCCTCTGCCTCCTGAGTGCTGGGATTAAAAGGCATATGCCACTACACCTGGCCCATCCTTCCTTCTATGCACAGCATGGGCTTCCCAGCTCACTGTGGGCAGGTGGGTTGGCTGAAGCACCCATGCTCAGGACCCCAGACCCTAGAGAATAGAAAGACACTTCCTTGTTCTTCCTGAGAGTTACTGTAGGGCTCCCTGTTAAAGCAGCACCTCTGCTGCACTGACCTATACACTATCCAGAGCACGGTTGTCACCACCCCACCCCAGAGCCTCATCAGCAAGAAGAACACTCCTGCTACATGCTCTCAGATCCACTGCAGAAGCTCCAGAGATATTGAAGGTCCCTGGGAAAAAACCTCTACGATTCAAGGCACGTGTCCCTAGTTGCCATGGAGATGGCCAGACACCCTGAAGGACCTGTCTGGAACTCGGGGCTGGAAAACACCCCAGCCATGGTGCTGGCTCATGTTCTCCAAGTTCCTCACAGAAGGTTCCAGCTCAGCAAAGACGTGCAGACAGCCTAGAGGTGACATGGCAAAGTGTCACTCCTGGGTGCCTGTGACGGGTGTGGTTACAGACAACAGATTTCCTTTTAACTGTTGTGACTTTAATTTTTTTTTCTCCTACGACATTAAAAAGGAAGTATTGAGTTTCCTAAGAAGGAAGCCAATGAGGGTACGGGAGACCCAATCTTCCCCCTTTCCAGTCACTGCAACCCTGGCTGGCCCAAGGGTTCTGGGTTCCCAGGATCTTCATGTGAGTTATTCTGTAGTTCATCCTTGTAACAAAATTCCTGAGAAATTACTTAAAGGAGGGGAGGCTTATTTTGGCCAGGGTTTCAAAGGTTTGTGGTCAGTTGGCTTTGTTTTTAGGATAGTGAGGAAGGAAAGCATCATGGCAGAGGTAGTGTGTGGAGGAGGAGGCTCATCTCACAGCAGCCAGGAAACAGAGAGGAGAGGGGAAAGAGTGAGAAAAGAGGAGAGAGAGAAAAGGGAGAGGAGAAAGAAGAGAGGAGAGGAAAGAGAGGAAAAAAAGAGAAAGAAATGAAGGAGAGAGAGATGGGGAGAGACATAGGGCAGGGACCCCTCAGAGGCACAGGCTTCCTATACCAGGCCACGGTCTAACAATCATCCAGCCATGAACTCATTCAAGGATTAAAGCCCTGTGACCAGGTTGCCTCTTGATGGTGTCAGCTGCAGGGCCAGGCCTTTGACATAGGAACCCTATGGGAACATTTTCAGCTATTTGGGGTTTTTTTTTGTTTTGTTTTTGTTTTGAGACAGGGTCTCACTATGTAAACCAGGCTGGTCTGGAACTCAGAGATCTGCCTGCCTCTACCTCTCAAGAGTGCTGGGATTAAAAGTGAGGCCACCATATCTAGCCTTTTTTCCTTTTTCTTTTTTTCTAGGAAGGAGTTTTATTATCAATCTGCCACTGACAAATAAAAACCCAAACCAGCAAAAAACAAAACAAAAGACTAATACCAGGGCCCGGTGGTGGATAAAACTACCTACCTCAAAGAGGAAAGAAACCTCAAAGCCCAAACAAAAACCCCCAAACCAAAAAACCCTAAAGACATGAAATAAAACAAATATTAAAACTAAAATGGGCATGGTGGTGCACCCTTGCAATCCCAGCACTCCAGAGGTAGAAGCATGAGTTGTTCCGAGTCATCTTCAGCTACCCTGAGTTGAAGGCCAGCCTGGGATACAGAAGACCTCTCAAAAACAAACAAACAAACCAAACCCTCAAAAACACAAGCAACCGCCCACCTACAGATTACATCCTTTCTATAGACTCAGAAACACTGGGGGTCTGGTTGGTTGTCTGCCTTGTCATCTTTGCCTTGGTACCCAGATTATCGAGGTAAAGATAGAGAGTCTCCGAAAGGCTTCTAGAGCTACAGGGAGTCCTGGGGTGCTGGGTGAGGATAGAGGCTCAGGACATGAGCTCTGGAAGCCCCACCTGGCCCTGCACTGTGGGCTGAAGGTGGATGGGCTAAGCTCTCTGAAGAAGAGCTCATTGAATCATCAAGTGCAGGGGCCCTCCAGTCTGTCTTCAGGAGGCTTTGGTAGAAGGACTTGTATTCCTGAGACAAGAGGCTGAAGCAGGTGGCGTGGCAGAAGGGCTCCAAGGCCTTATAAAGCTGTGTGAGCCTATGCTGGTGGAACCAGGCCTTAACTTGCTCCTCCTTCAGGCTGAGTTTGTCAGCCAGGCTCTTTAAGACCTCCTGGGCAGAGTGAGAGTTCTGGAAGTGTGCTTCTACTGCCTCCCCACTTCCTGCTGAAAACCTCGTGGTCTGCAGCATTCCAGACTCTCCACAATCACTAAGTGTCCATCAGTCGGTCAACCTTGCAGGAAGTTCAGGTCACGATGCAGGATTTTTCTGGAAACCTTCCTTCACATTTAAAGAATAAGGATGTCTTTCCTCGTTGGCTGCCATTCAGTTCAGGTGCTTTTCCTTTTTTTAAGACAAGGTCTTAGCCAAAGGTAGCCTTGAATTCACAATCCTCTGCCTTTAGCCTCCTAAGTACTGAAATTATAGGCATATGCTGACATGATGGGTTCTGAGGACACTGTGTTGTCTGTGTGTGTGTGTGTGTGTGTGTGTGTGTATACATGTATGTGGACATTGTGTGTGGACACTGTAATGTGTGGACATTGTATGTGTGGACACTGAGTGTATGGATATTGTGTATGTGTATGTGATTGTGTGTGCACGTTGTGTCTGTCTGTACATTGTATGTGAACATTATATGTGTGTCTATGTATATGTATACTGTATGTGTGTGTGGAAAGTATGTGTATGTATGGACACTGTGTGTGAACTTGGTGTGTGTATGTACATTTTGTGCATCTGTGTAGACAGTTGTGTGTGTGGACATTGTATGTGTGTCTATGTGTATATATATTATATGTGTGGACATTATGTATGTACATTGTGTATGTGTGTACATTGTGAGTGTCCACATGTATTCATGTGCATGTGGAGACCAGAGGTCTCTTATTTTTGAGACAGGGTTTCTCATTGTACCTGGAGCTCTCCAATTCATCTAGATAGACTGGCCACTGAGCCCTGGGGACTCTCCCGTCTCTCCCTTCCCAGCGCTGGGATTCCAGGCTCCCCACCATGCCTGGCTTTCTGGGGATTGAACTCATGTCCTCATGCTTGTGAAACAAGCCCCTTTATCAACTGAGCCATCACCCCAACCCTCCCCAGGACAAGTTTAGATTGGAACCATAATAGCTTCTGACAGTGCAGATCAGTTGATTCCATCTCTGAAGTGGGGTTGAGGGAGCCAGGTCCCTGCTTTGCAGGCCTGCTCTTGGGAGGAGACGGGGCCTGAGTGGGACAGTTGTCTCGCCTAGTTTGGTTCCCAGGGTGCTCACCATTTGCATTCCCAGCCCCTGAGGTCCCACCCTTTCATTGCTTCCACCTGTGCGGCATGAGCTGAGTCGACAGAGCCCAGCTGCTCTGCTGGAGCGATCCCCAGCCTCTAGGGAAAGTGGAGCATGGGCTCAGACACTGGGGATACTGAGGAAGTAGGTTAGGGAGATGGTCAGGCCTAACCACAAAGTGACCTCAGAGCTGAGCTCCAGAGGCCAAGAGCTGTGAGGCAGCAGTGCAGGGGCCCACCCAGAGGGTGAGAAACTGCCAATGACTAGCCAGGTGGGAACAGGGAGAAGATGAGGGTGAAGGAGGGAGAGCATGGGTGGTTAGGGAAGCCTGGGGTGTTGGGAAGGCCTGCTCAGGGTTGGTGGCCTCATCTCCTCTGCACCTCAGCAATTTGAGGTGTGCAAGGAAGGTTTCCAACTCAAGACCCCTGCCTAGGACCTGGCTTGACTGAGTGTGAGAGCCCAGGTCCCTCAGAGTCCAGAAAAGCTAAGACCTCTATGTGAGGGGTATCCCGAAATCCTGCACATAGACAGCAGGGAGAGCCTGGGACAGGGAGGAGCCAGAAATATCACAGCCCAGACCACCGACCCAAGGCTCTGGAACAGGCAGAGCTATTTGTTTTATTTAAAGAAATATATTTTAAAAGAATCTTAGTTTCACTTCCATACATGGAAACGGGTCTTGCCATCCATAAATGAAAAGTGACACAAACAATTGGAGACAGGTGGGGGGCAAGCTGTAGCCATGCCCAGAGCTTCCTCCAGATACACCCTGAGCCTACAGGGACATGTGTGCACACAGGGACACACTTGCATGCAAATGGAGACATGCACACACAGGGACAGATGTACATACTAGGACACACACGTGTATGTGGGGGCACACGTGCATATTTCAGCATTTGTCCATACAAGCTGCCCTGCATTCAGCATTGGGAAGCTGGCTTGTGAAGTCAGCTCTGCAGGCCACACCATCCCAGCTCCTGTAGGGACAAGACCCGCCTGCCCTACAGACCCCAGAAACAGCTCCACAGGGGTGGGAGGATTATAAGGGGGGAAGTGAACACCTGAGTGATGGAGGTAGGGCAGGTGACGTGTTTGTCCTCAGGGTTATGTTTACAACCAAGCTGTCCCACCCCACGGTTCAGACCTAACCTGCAGTAGTTGTATGTGTACTACCTGTTCAAGTTTCTATTTGGATGCTAAATAAAGCAGCGTGCTACATGTGAGTATGCAGAACACACATCAGCACAGGAACGGGGTGCTACATGTAAGCACACGAACATGCACGAGCACAAGAATAGGGTGTCAAGGTGGCCTTGGCCTGGAAAACACCCCTTAGGGATTTTGTGCGTTTTTTTATTTTTAAGACAGGATCTGAGGCTGGCCTCAGACTTTTGATTCTCCTCAACTTCTGGAGTACTGAGATTATAGGCATGGCTTCACCATGCCCAGCCTCCCAAACTGTTTGTTTGTGTTTTTTTTTGTTTTTTTAAAGCCAGCGTCTCATGCAGCCCAGGCTGGCCTCAAACTCAGTCTGTAGCAGAGGATGATGACACTCAGCTTTCAAGTTTTTGTTTGTTTTTGATTTTTTAAAAAACATTTTATTTAAATGGGGCTGGAAAGACAGCTCAGTGGTTAAGAACACTGGTTGTTCTTGCAGAAGACCCAGGTTTGAATCCCAGCACACACATGGCAGCTAACAACTGTCCATAACTCCAGTCCCAGGGGATCCAACAGCCTCTTCTGACCTCCATGGGCACTGCACACATGGGTGCACCTACCTACACACAGGCAATACACTCATACACATAAAATAAAAATAATAAAAAAAATTTTTAAAGGCT
>NW_008354274.1:5060346-5125933 GCF_000622305.1 Nannospalax galili | reverse complement strand
AATTTTTAAAGGCTCTTTCAAGATATTAATTTTTAAATAAAAAATATTTTATTATTTTTGTTTTATATGTATGAGTATATTGCTTGTATGTAGGTAGTGCAATGCCTGCAGAGGTCAGAGAGGGTGTTGGATCCCCCGGAACTGGCATTACAGTCAGTTGTTAGCCATTATATGGATGCTGGGAATGGAACTTGGGTCCTCTGCAGGAGCAGTCAGCGCTCTTAACCGCTGAACCATCTCTCCAACCCCATTATTTTGATTTTTAAGATAAAGTTTAAGTTGTTGAGACCAGCCTCAAACTCACTCTGTAGCCCAGGATAGCCTTAAACTTGAAACCCTCCTGCCTCTCAGGTTTGGACTAACAGGCATGTGCCACCACACCTGGTTTAAATATTTAAGGCTTGATTTATTTTTCTGCAGTTCTGGGGATGGAACTCAGGGTTCAGACATGCCAGGGGCTTCCTTCAAACACACCCAGGACCCACAAGGACAGGCATGCATACAAAGACACACATGTGTGCATATGGGAACATGTGGGCAGTCCCAGCACCTGTAATTTTAAAGAAAGCAATTACTGAGCCCAATGAGATGGCTCAGCTGGCAAAGGTGCCTGCCACCAAGCCTGACAACCTGAGTTCAATCCCCGGGACCCACATGGTAGAAAGACACTCCCACAAGTTGTCCTCTGACCTCCACATCTGTGCCCTTACACATACATACACAAAATGAATAAATAAATGTAATGCAAAGATAAAAACATAAGAATAAAGCTGCTATAAATTACATAGGGTTTAAAAGCAAACAAAAAAGGCATTACCATAATTAGTACTTTCTTCCACATGGAAGATGATTTCAATTGCAATTCCCTCCATGCAAAGCCACCAACTGTTCCCCCTCCGTCCCCAAGGATTTTCCCCAGAGTTCCCTAAGTACCAGCTGCACAACTTCTCCTGTCTAAGGAGCCCAGGCCTATATCTGTCAAGGTCCTGCTGCACTTCCCACCTGCCTCGCTTGGCTGCCCGAGACAGGTCAGCGTGCCTGTCATACAGCTGGCTGCAGACAGTCCTCACAACAACTGAGCAAACACACCGGTCTGGTGGGTGGCCGAGGTCGGCTTTAAAGCTACTGTTTAATGGTTCAACCGTGAGGTCTGGGCTGTGGTGGAGGCATGGCCCAGCAGCTCCAGTGGGAAAACAGACATTAACTCAGATTCCGGCGCCATGGCTCTCAGGACAGGGACAGGTGCCAATGAGGGCCGAGGGAGTAGTGCACCAGACAGGCAAAGCCCATGTGGGAGAGTCCCCTCCTGCAGAGCTGATCTCTGTCTCACACCCCCAAGACTGTATAAACAGTGGCTCTGACAAGCTCTGGGGCAGGTGGGCCCAGCATGCAAGGGTCAACCAAATGATGGAGACAGCAGAGAGTGTATGGGTACTGCTGGCCATACCAGGCCCTGATCCTGATGCCCTTCTGTGGTGCAGTCCCCCCGATCATCTTCTGGGGGGAGCATGCTGCACACAGGCCCCAGGAAAATGCAATCGAGAGAGAATCACTTGATCTAGAATCTAGACCTGCACTGGGTTGCAGCCTCACAGGGGTGGGCATGGCCTGCCAGGGTACACCTGCGGATCCTGTGGCCCACACCTTCTCAGCAAGATCAAGGCTTCCGGATACACACCCCAGCTCATCCTTGGACTATCCAGGTCTGTCTGCAGGACTTCTTGTGACCAAAGTTTCCCTGTCCTAGCTGACTGCTCCATCGAAGCCCCCAGTCCTTGCTGACCTCCATTGATAGCCTCCCATCCTGTTGACACCTGTCAATTGCCCCCATACTCTCTGACCTCCCCCTTTGCCAACCCTCTCCCCCCTTTGCTTATCTTCCTTATCATTTGTCCCTGTCCTGATTGACCCTCCCATCAACACTGGGCAGCCAGAGGTCGCTGTGATCATGTGAGCCCTGTGATCTTGTCCCTCTCCCTCTGCCCACTACAGTTCATACCTCACTGCCCTCCAGGATCTGACTGCCCTCCATCCATGCCCAATCATCAGAAAGTTTCAGAAGGTTCTAGAACCTGCTCTAAAAGGGTCTCCATCAACCATGGGTGACCTTCCATCTACTCATTGTGGCTCTTGAGGATCTTCCCAAAGGGGCCAAGCCATAGCTGACCTTGCCCCACCATCTGCTACTAGGCTAACTGTGGGGGTACCCCTCTCCCCACCAGCCAGGGTGCCTGAACCCTGAAGTTACCTTGTCCAAGTGTCAGGTACTGGATGGCTGGTATCCACCTCTACAGCTGAGACATCCCCTCTGATAATTTTTTTGGGGGGGGGGATCTTTTTGAGACAGGTCTTCCTGTAGCCCCAGCTGGCCTGGAACTCACTATGTGTGTAGACCACCAGGCTGGCCTTGAACTCACAGAGATTGCCTACCTCTGCCTCCCCAAGTGCTGGGATTAAAGGCATGCAATACCACACCTGGCCTTGAGACATCCCCTGAGTCAGCACCCAGCCCTGCTCTCATCCCAGGAGAACCAGGACAAAAGCTGGTTCTCAGGAGGCAGCTGGATAGAACAGGTGCAGGAGGTCAGGGTTCTGACCCAGCAGGAACAATTCCCCTTACACTGAGTCCTGAATGTATCAGGCGCCTAGAAGGTTCAGCTGCCTGCCTCTATCATAGCCTCATTTTCTCTTCCAGTTAGGGTTGATGGGGCTGAAACTCCTCCATAGGCTGCTGCTGCACATGCCAAGAATCACTAGATGCTGAGGGAGGATCAGTTTTCTCCAGGGCCGACCTCCCTGATAGATTACCTAATTCCAGTGGTCGGCACTATACACATATACACACAAGCACCACTAAATGTGCTCAGTGCAGTGTGTGTGTGTGTGTGTGTGTGTGTGTGTGTGTGTGTGTATGTAACATGAATGGAGCCCTCTGCAGCTCTGGCTGCATATTGAGGATCCAGCAGCCACTGCCATGCCTAGGTCTCAGGTTCCCCACAATGGTCTGTGTCCCCTTAGCTGCTCCAGTCTGCATCCCAGTATGCTATGTGCATGTGCATGATTGTAAATACTGTGTGCAAGTGTGGGTACTGTGTGAGTGTGTGAGCATGCTATGTGTGGAAGTGTGATTGTACTAGCTGTGAGAAATTGTGTGATGCTGTGTGCATGAATATGTGTGGTGTGCATGCACAAGTATGAATGCTGTGTATGATTGTGTGTACTGTGTGAACAAGTATGTATGAGTGCACATGTGATTGTGTGTGCTGAGTGCATGTGTGTGTATGTATGAGTATGTGCTGTGTGCAAGCTGTTGTGTGCCTGAGTATGCATGAACATGTGCTGTGGGCATGTGATTGTGCTGTGCATGAATGAGTGTGTGTGCATAAATGTGCAGACATGTATGTTCTCTGTGTGGAGGACTATGTGCTATGTGAATGGGTGTGCTTATATAAGTGTGCTGTGCACGTGAGGGTGCTGACAAGTGTGTGCCTGAGCATGTGTGCTGGATATGTTCACTGCAGGTGAGTCTGTGCTGTGTGTGCACGGTGGGTATGCATGCTATGTGTGTGCTGTGTATGTACTGTATGTGCTATGTGCTATGTGTGTACAGTGTGTGAGTGCTGGACATGTTTTCTGCATATGAGTCTGTGCCATGCATGTATGGTGGATTGTGTGCTGTGTGTGTTGTGTGTGAGTGGACATCTACTTGCTCACTGGGCTCTTGCCATGTTACTCAGGCTTGTCTTAAACTCCTGGGCTCAAGCAATCCTCTGGCCTCAGCCTCCCGAGCAGCTGAAATAGATGCACATCTCAGAGATGTGCAGCCACCACACCCGGGGAGATTAGTGCCACTAGACCATCCTTGTAGATATGCTTAAGATGTAAATTTCAGGCAGATCTCTGTGAGTTCAAGGCCAGTGAGTTCCAGAACAGCTGGGGCTACAGGGAGACCCTGTCTCAAAAAGACCGAAAAAAACAAAACAAAAAAAAAAACAGTGCCACTAGAGTCCCAACTATATGTGACCAATCCCATGCCACCCTACCAGGGTCTTGCACACACCCTCAGGGTCCTGCCCTTGGCTCCTCCACATCTCTTGTTGGCAGAACTCCAGCCCATCATGCTGCTAGGCAGTCCCTCAGCTCCTGCTGTCTCTGCCCTGGCTGGGTCCAGTCCAGCATCTCAGGGTGCAGAGGACACACACTGTTGATGGAAGTCACACCCCAGTCAGAGTCCTTGCTGAGTCCCAGACAGAGCAATAGGGCTGTGGGAGAACAAAGGCCAAGTGAATGGGAGGGAGGTCAAGGTTGGAGCCCAGCAGAGATGCCTAGGCAGGCCCACTGTTCACCCCTGCACTGTGCCCCTGTGTTAGCCCCTGTGTAGCTTCTCAAGATGAGCCCAGCCCAGCCAATTCCCAGTGCCCCAGGGCCTGCAGGGAGGGCAGTGGAGGGGTGGAAGTGCTGGGTGGGCGTGAGATGCAGTGGTTCAAGGGTCTGCAGGCAGTTCCAGTTTTCCCAGCAAAACATCCATCCTCATGGCAACAGGCGCCTCTGTGGAGTTGGGCATCTCAGCTGGGTAATCCTGGCCTGGAAGTCAGCAGATACATTCCACATCTGTCTGTCTGGTAATGCATGTGTGGAGGGGGCAAGGATAGTGGGAAGTTGTATCCCAGCATCTACAGTCGGGGCCTGGGCTTCAGGGGCTGTGGGTCTCTGGGGAGTCAGAGGAACAGGGGAGATGGTGCTTCCAATATTCGTTTGGGGAGGTGTGTTGCATATCGCTTTTTCTCTTCTTCTTTGAGACAGGGTCTCATGTAGCCAAGCTGCTCTCAGGCGGACTGGCTATGTAGCCAAGAATGACCTTGAACTTCTAAGCCTCCTGCCTGTGTTTCTCAAGTGCTGGGATTACAGGCATGTGCCATCACACCCAGTTTATGTGGTGCTAGGGATGGAACCCAGGGCCTCATACATGCTAGGCAGGCACTCCACCAGCTGAGCCACATTCCCAGACTTTTTCTTTTTATTATTATTTTGAGACAGAGTCTGGCTCTTAGCGTACAGCCTGCTACTGAGGCTCTGAGTCCTGCAAGAACTCACTGAAGCCAAAAGATAGAGTGGAGATTCTACTGTGTGTTTTGGGGGCGGGGGGTCCATTTGCTCACTGTGAGTCAGCATGGTGTGCCCATGTCAGCTGCAGTGAAAGTTCCCTGCTTCCTACTAGCCACTGTGCCTAGGATCCAGTCACTAGGAGAGGGTGGCCAACTGCTGTGCCCAGCATGGAGCCTTGGAGCACAAGGCCCTGGGGGGATTTCTCCCACACGGGGCTAGCAGGAACAAATAGCCTTGCTGACACAAAATGACTGATTAACTTTCAATGAGAAAGGAGACAGGTTTACAGCCGTGTCCCTCTTGGTGGGCTTGTTCTTGGGAGCTTCGCTGGCCCACTGAATGGGATCTGAGCAGCAGGCATTCATGGGCACCAAGTGTACCAGACATGGTAAACCCCTGAGAAGGGGAGCCCATCACAGTGACTCTGACCAACAAGCTGGAAAACACCTGTGAATAGGGCTACCTAGTGCCAGACAGGCAGGGAGGGGGTGGTCCGTGTCCCTGAGCAGAAGCCCTCGCCCTGGAATCAACACCCAGAGAGGAGCAGGGAGCCCTGCTTAGCTCTGAGGAGTTCCCTCCAGTACAGGAAAAGAGGCAGGTCCACCAAGAGGGGTGACTCCCAGCCACACTGCTGCCGTTACACACAGTGTACAATATGCACAGTGCAGGTACTCAGTACAAGCCTCCAACTACGCGTGCTTCCATAGTCTGGTGTGTCCACATGATCATCAACCACCAGAGCAAGTGAGCTTTCAGCATCTTTGCCAACAGGCTCTGCCCACTCCTCTGCCAGCCCCTCTCCATGTGGCCAGGTGGCCAGAGCTCTGGCACACCTGGTACCTTGTGTTTCTGTGTATCCTGTTTATAAGACAACTTTTCTGCCTCCGCTTTCTCTACCTGGAAAACTTCTACTTGAACCTCAACAGCCCAGTCCCCTGCCTGCCCTCCTCCCCATCCTCCAAAGGCTTCTTCTCAAACCTGGGGCAATTCCCCGCCTTTCTGTCTGACTTGCTGGACCCCCTGTTCAATCGATTGTCCATGGGCAACCCAGCATGATATCACCATAACTAAGCATCACACACTTGATGGCTATCTCAAACCCAGAATAAAATAGCCTAAAAGGCCCTGGCTGGAGTTTCAACTGCCTGAGCGGGACATCTCCTGCAGCTCATTTCCCTACCTAGCTCCACCCCAGGCCACAGCCCCATGGGCCCCACTCCCCAGGTCCAGTTCACACCCATATCCCAGAGCTTTTCTGGGCCTCCAGGTATACAGTGCCCTTCCCAGAATTCAATTCCACTTTCCTCATGTCCTTCCACAATGTCTGGCTCCCTTAGAATCCCACTCAGTGGGGTTTGCCTGGTGCTTTCTGCGCCTTGTAGCCCAGGCAGCTAAGAAATATCTGAGGTTCGCAGCCCTGTGCCAAAGATGGTGCACACGAACCAACAGAGTCACATTAAAAGCTACCCAAAGAGCTGCGAGGACAGAGGTGGCAGTGAGTTACCGCAGACAGCAACTTCAAGGTATAAATGCATGCTCCAGGAACCACAGTGCCTGGTATATAGGGCCAGCACAGGTCCAGGGTCCAGTGATCCTTAGCAGAGCAGAGGTGCCCTCAGGGGTGCCTGGACTGGGGTGGGTCTGGTCCTCTTCCTGCACCCCAGCATGGAGGCGGGCATTCTGATGGAAGGGCTGCATTCCTGCCTGGGGGTGGCTGGGAAATGTGTTGTTTTGCAGTTGCTTCAACATTGTGGACATTCATAAAATTAATTTGCTAAGCAAGGAGATAAATCCAGTCCAACATTCCCATGGCAACGCCTTCCTGGCCGCCCAATTTCAGTCTTGGGATTTTATGGGGAGCCAGCACTCCAGGTTCAGCTGCTTCCCTGGCAGCTCAGGAGCCTGGAGAGGCAGGCATGGCAGCTCAAATTGAGGAATGCACAGAGGAGGCACGAGCCACTGAGAACCCAGGTCTCCCACCCAACCTCTGTCCAATTCCTCCTCCTGTTTTGTTTTGTTTTGTTTTCCTGGAGAGCAGTGGGAAGGGGATGGGGCTGGGATCCAGATGAAGTCACCTGTGCCTTGGGGACCTGGCAGGCCTGGCCCAGGCCCCTGTGTACTTCTACCAGGAGGCCAGCCAAAGTTTGTGTTTGGCAGTACACACAGGACAGCTCCAGGAAAGGACTTCATCCCCACCTCAAGGGCTCCTGGCCTAGGGTGGCCCACCACAGAATGCACTGAGAGGAACAGGGAAGGGGGATGGCACACTGGGGAGCCAGCTCATGGGGGCCACACCTCTCCACTGGTGGTGCTGCCTTTGTGTCCCAGGCTGTAGGAAGAATGCCCTACTCCCACCCTATCTGCTCAGTGTTTTCCAGTAGCTCTGAGGATCAGGTGTCTGGGGGGGCTGGTGGCTTCCCCACCCAGCTCAGGGCAGCTGGTGTGAACACAGCACTGGAAAACAGGCAACTTGGCATGGGAGGGCACCACCCTGCAGAGACCCCCAGGGAGGACATAAGCTGGGCATCCTGCTGACCACTCTGCCCCTCCCAAGTGTGATAATGAGGTTCCTGGGGCAGGGCAGCAGTGCCAATCCCTAGTGGATGTTCCCAAACATGGTGTGAAAATCAGCTCCAGAAACAATCGTATCTTGTCAGCATAGCAGAGAGCCAGGCTCACACACCCTGCAGCACCCAGAATCCTAAGACTCAGGGACAGGGGGAGACCCCTTGGCTGAGAATGGGGACGGAAGGAAGCAAGACACAGATGCTGCATCCAGTTTCCTAGGGATAACGGAGTCCTTGAGCTGCCAAGACAGAGTCACAAAACAACTCCAGAAAATCCACACCAAGTAAACACAACTGTAGCTCAAGGCAGGATGTGAGACAGCATGCAGCGGGCCCAGCAATGCAAAACAGGAGACTTCAAGTGCGCCTTGAGAACGACAGAACGGAAGACGCTCAGACATGGCCGCTAGGCGCCTGCCCTCATTCCAGAGGGAGCCAGACTAGTCCTCAATGCACACATGGCTTATGGCTTAGATATGGCCACAGCCGGCCTTGCTGCACAGCTCCCTACTGGCATTTCAGATCTGAGTGTCTGATTCCCCATGGACCTGGGGTCTGGAGGTGACTTACCAGATTCAGCTGATCATAGAGGAAGAAGGGGGAAAAAAATCTGTGTTACCAAGGAGACCACTTCAAACACATTTTACAAGGTTGTGAAAGCTATGCCTACCCCTGGGGTTGGGTTACTACCAGCAGCCCAAATGATGCCCTGTTCATTTGACTGAGTTCCAACCTCTCCCTCTCCCCCAGGCAATGAAGGTACAAGTCACTCTGGGAAGCAGCAACTTCCATCACTGTGGCCCTTCTTGGAAATGTTTCTGCACCTGGGGCATCCAAGACTCCTGGAAAGGCTGGTCCAGTCCTGTCCCATTGCCTCCAATCCCACTCAGGAAGCTGAGGTAGGAGGATTGCCTCAAGTTCAAGGCCAGCCTGGACTATAGAGTGAGACTATGATTCAAAAAGCCAAACACAGGCCTAGGAGACAGTTCCGTGGGTAAAGTGCTTGTGACATGTTCTCCATTGCTGTGACAAAACACGCTGACCAATACCAACTTAGGGAGGAAAGGGTTTATTCCACTTACATCTCCTGAGTCACAGTTCATCACTGAGGGAGCCCAAGGTAGGAACTCAGAGCCGGAACCTAGAGGCAGGAGCTAGAGCACAGGCCATGGAGGATCACTGCTTGCTGGCTTGCTCTCCTGGCCCATGCTCAGCTTGCTTTCTTATACAGTACAGAATGACCTGCCCAGGGGTGGCACCACCCACAGTTGGCTGGGCCCTCCCACATCACTCAATAGTCAAGAAAATGCCTCACAGGCCAGTCCAATGGAGGCAATTCCCCAATTGAGGCTCCCTCCACCAGGTGTGTCAAGTTCACAACAAGCAGGAAGAACCGAGTTTGGATCCCTAGCAGAAATGTTTTAAAGTTTGTTGTAGTGGCATGTGACTTTAATCCCAGCACTCAGGAGGCAGAGGCAGGAGGATCTCTGGAAGATCAAGGCCAGCCTGGTCTATATAGTGAGTTCCAGGCCAGCTGGGGCTACAGGAAGACCCTGTCTCAAAACAAAAAAATTACAGTGGATGGCTCCTAAAGAATAACCTCCAACCTCCATGCCTTCACACCCATGTGAATACGTGTGTACACAAACATGTGAACACACATACTCAGAAACACGCAGGAAAGTCACAAGCTTAGATGTGGAGTTCAGGTATGAGGAGTCCTGTGTACTTGTGGTGCATGCTGGTCATGTGCAGGTAGAGCCCAGGGAGGCAGGAGTGGAGCTAGGAGAGCCTCCCTACCCTACTTGTACAGACAACAGACCTAGATCCTGGCCTGTCCAAGACAACTGCTGGCCCCTGCCACACACACTTGTGCTGTTTCCATGCGGGGCCTTAGCCCACAGGGAATAAGATCTCACTTTGTCTTGAAAGCTAAGCAGGGTCAGGCCTGGGTGGTACTTGGATGGGAGACTGTGGTGAACAATGGAGCCAGAGTTCTTCTTCACACAAACCATTGGTGCTGAGGCTATAAACTCAGAACCCTGCAGGCACTGGCAGAGACCCCACTTAAGTGGGTAGAGTCGGTGTCAACCAGGGAGCACCCTCCAAGGGGCACCTGTCACTCAGCTCAGCTGGTTGTGGCCAAAGATTTCTTTCTTCCTTTTGTTGTTGTTTTTTGTTTTCTTTCTGACACAGGGTCACTCTATGTAGCCCAGGCTGGACTGGAACCCACAATCCTCCTGCCTTGGTCTCCCAAGTACTGGGGTTACAGGTGTGCACCACCACACCCAGCAAAACGTGACCGCTCAACCAGATGTTGGGCCTCTACAGACACCCAGTACAGCACAAGAGCACATTCATGACCACATACAGATGAACTTACAGGAGACAAACTTACAGAAATATGGGGGGTGGGGCAGGAGGTAGGTTGGTAGTGCAGCAGATGCTGGAGGCGCTACACAGCTCCCAAGGGGACATCATCATGCACCATCCTGTCCTCTGAACCTGAGAGCTGTGTTCTGCTGGATCATGTGTCAGATGGGTGGCCCTGAGATAACCACACAGGCCCCAGGTTCCCTTCCACTATGGCAGGATAAGGCTGAGGCCCGAGGGAGTACTCTAGAAAGAAAGGCCTGAGAAGACCCGTGTGGCCCTGACACTCTCATCCCCTGGGGCAGTGACAGAGCACTGGACTCAGGCTGTACACGGGCCTGAGCCTTGGGAATTGGGGTGCCTGGAGCACGGACGTGAGCTCATTCTAGCCTTGACCAGAACAGTCATTTGCTCTGCTTGTAGATGTCTTTTCTCCTTTCTTTAAAATTTTATTAATGCACTTATTAATGTGTGCACACATTCACATGCACATCAGTTCTCTCCTTCCAGTACATGGGTCCTGAGGATCAAACTCAGGTCGTCAGGCTTGGCAGCAAGTGCCTTTACTCACTAGGCCATCTCCCTAGCCCCCTTCTCAGTTTTTCCTTTTTTTGGGGGGGGGTCTTTTTGAGACAAGGTCTCCCTGTAGCTCCAGCTGGCCTGGAACTGAACTCTCTATGTAGACCAGGCTGGTCTTGAACTCAGAGATCTGCCTGCCTCTGCGTCTGCCTCCCGAGTCCCAGGACTAAAGGCTTGAGCCACCATGCCCAGCCCTTCTCTCTTCTTTTTAAAGCAGCATTGAATAAGGGCTAGGAAGGCAGATGGGAAATGGTTCCCAGTATGGCATGGCCCCCTAAGGCCCTCCTCAAAGCCTTTGGTGACTAGAGGTGGAGACAATCCCATTCATATAAACCTGTATGTGCTTAGCCTGTAGTCCTTTGCAGGTCAAGGAGTTTGGGGTTCCCACACCTGCATCCGTGAGCTACCCAGAGATTCGTAGGCCCCTGTTAATACTGCCCTGGTGCCTCATCCAGGGAAGAAACAGGTTCCCGGTGCCCCTGACATCCCTGTATTACTTTTCTCTTCACTGTGACAAAATACTGGACAGAAGCAACTTAAGGAAGGAATATTTATCCTGGCGCACGGTTTCAGTCCATCATGATGGGAAGGTATGGTGGAGTGGTGGGGTCTGTGACAGTGGGAGCCTGTGGCAGCTGCTTGCTACATCTTGGTGGATCAGGGAGCCAAGGGAGGGCTCAAGGGACCAGAAGCATATATTACCCCCAGTGACCCATTTCTGACAACTAGACCACAGTCCAGAAGGTTCCACAATCTCCCCTAACAGCACCATCACCGGGGGCTGGGTACCAAGAGCTCAAACACACCAGCCGTGGGATACTCCCCATCCAAACCATAACACCGCCAGGGGCTGGGCAGCCACTGTATGCCACGGTCCCCACTCCTTCTCTAGCCTGCAGCCTTCTAGATCTTTCTGGAGGAAGGTCACTTTGCAAAGGGCCTGTGGGTGGGGAGAAAGAGCTTAGGCAGGCAGGGCTGGAGAGTTCCCAAGACAGAAATCTGAAATGAAGTCTCTGGGGAAATTGAGCCCCACATATGCCCAACTGTACCTGCCCAACTTTACCACCCATGTGTGTTCTGTGCAAAAGATCCACACAGATCTCCAGATCCTGACTCCACCCATCCTTCCCCTTCTCTGTCTCTCTCCCTCCTTCCCTTTTTATCCCTCCCTCCCTTCTCTCTCTCATTCTCTCTCTCCTCCTTCTCTCTCTCATTCTCTCTCTCTCCTCCTTCTCCTCCTCTTCTTTTTTTTCTGTTCTTTTTGATACAAGGTCTCCTGTGGCCCATGGTGGCCTCAACACTGTAATTGAAGATGACCTTGAACTCCTGATCTTTCTGCCTCCACCTCCCAAGGGCTGGGTTCACAGGCATGCACCCCCATATCCAGATGCTTTGGCTCTTAAAGGTCCCCAAAGATCCATGTGTTGAAGCCTGGACCCCCAGTTGATGGTGCTGATAGGGGTGGAGAAAACTTCAGGACATGGAATGTAGAGAGAAGAAATCAGATCATAGGAAAAATGCCCTTGAAGGTGGTACCAGGGCCCCAGTCCTTCTCTCCTTCTCTCTCATGCTTCCTGTCCACCATAAAGTGAACAGCTCTGCTTCTGTCCCACCATGAACTCCTGTCACACAGCTCAGCCTCACCACAGCCCAAAGGGGATGGAGCTGAGAGACCAAGGACTGAAACCTCTGAGGCTGAGCCACAATCTTTCCTTCTTTTATGCTGTTTATCTCAGGCATTTTATCACAGCAACAGAAAACTGACTAATGCACAGAGAGAGATAGTGTACCTGAAATACACTTTCCCCACTGGCAACATTGCACACATAGCACACAAAGACAGAGCTTTGACACGGACCCATCTACCCATGTTATTCCATCTTCCCATTACGTGTGTGTGTGTGTGTGTGTGTGTGTGTGTGTGTGTGTGTGTGATGCCGTCACACCAGCCACCATTTTTAAGGAGAGACCCTTTTGATCTCAGCAGCAGAGATGCAGTGGCAGGGGGAAACTGTCACTTCACTGCCCCGCGTGGACATTTGTGAGGGGGAGGATGTGGAGATTGGGAGAGTGAGACAGAGGCACTGGATGAAGGCAGCTGAGGGTCCTCAGAGGGTCTGCCAGCAAGGCACCACCCACAGCCCCAGGCACTGCAGTCCCCAGGGACTTACCTCAGTGATGATGTAGAAATCGTCTCCTGGCTCCCCCTGAACAACGATTTTCTCTCCGTCTTCAAACTGCACAGGCTCCAAGGCATCAGCCACAGTCAGGCGTTCCCACTTCTCCAGGGACTCTGCCAGAGGAGGACAAGGGGTCACAGGCTGCACCTCACCACCAGGGGAGTCCTGAGCTGCCCCTCTCCTCAGATCCATCTTCAGAAAGCCTGTCTCAGATCCCTGATGATGCACTGTGTCTGACAGGTGACAGATAACACACAGCAGCAGAAACCACAATACACCAAAAGGCCAGCTGAGGACCTTCCCACTCTGGGGCATGGTGGCACAGGCCTGTCACCTGAGCTGTTGGGAGGCTGAGATAGGATTACATTCAAGGCAGGCCTGCCATACAGAGTTAGGTTCAAGAGCAGTCTGAGAAACTTAGTAAGACCCTATCTCAAAATAAAACATAAAAAATGTGAAGAAGACATGGGTACACTCACATACATGCAGGCAAAACACGCATACACATAAAATAAAAATAATAAATAAAACTTTTTTAAATGTGAAGATGAAACTCAGTGGTAGAGCATTTTCTTAGAACCCCCAGTGAGGGGCTAGCAGCGTGGCTCAGTGGTACAGTGCCTACCCACCACGTGCCAGACCCTGGGCTCCATATCCAGCACAAAAAAAAATAATAATAAGGCAAGATAACATTTGGCTCCTATTTCATCTTTTCAGGAAGACACAGTTTGAAAACACTCATCAATGACCCGACAGTGTAAACAGCAAGCACTGAACATTGAGCCTACATTAACTTAGAGGGAAAATGCTTTCTCTACAAAAGAATAAGGCTGAGTATATTTTGCAAATAATGGAATCACAGCCAAGTTCCACAGCTACTGAACACATTAGGACAATACAGTAAAGCCAGCAGGATGCCCAGCAGCCTCACCCTCAGCAGGGCAAGGACTAGGAGCTGAGTTGATGTCTCCATTCGTGTGTGTGTGTGTGTGTGTGTGTGTGTGAGAGAGAGAGAGAGAGAGAGAGAGAGAGAGAGAGATGTGCTTGCAGGTGTGGGGGTCTGTGTGTATGTGGAGGCCTGCTGTTGATGTGGGGAGTCATCCCCCGACCACCTTATTCACTGAGATAGGGTCTCTCAATCAAACCCAGAGTTCATACATATGGCTAGTTTCACTAGCTAGCTTGCTCTGGGATCCCGTTTCCACCTTTGAAAGCAGGAATTATAGGCAGGCTGCCACTGCACCCATTGGGCATTTATCTGGATTCTGAGAATTCAAACGCTGGTCTTCATACTCCGATCCTCAGTTGTTATACTGAGCCATCTTTCCAGTCCCTTGTTTGTCTGTTTTTGAGACGGGGTCTCACTGTATCTTCCAGGCTGGCCCTGAGTTCACTGTGTGAGGTTGGTTTTAATTGCCAACTAGAATCAACAATTAACAATCTAGAATCACCCTGGGAAGAGAGTCTCAATGAGGGACTGTCTACTTCAGGGGGCCTGTGGTATCTCTGTGGGGGACTGTCTTGGCTGCCTTAATGGATGAAGGCAGATGTGCCCACTGTGGGCAGCACCATTCCTTGCTTGAGGTCCTGGGCTGTATTAGAGGAAGTGAGCTGAGCTCTGAGTCTGCCTGCATCCATTCTCTTTCTACTCATCTACTCATGGCTGTGGATGTGATAGGACCAGCTGTCTGTAGCTCCTGACACTTTACTCCCCCCCCCCCCCAAGGATGGACTGTAACCTGGAATTGAGCTAAAACAAACCCTTTTTGCCTAAGTTGCTTTTTTTCAGGGTATTTTATCATGGCAACAGAAATGAACCTTGTGTAGCTCAGGCTGGCCTCACAGCAGTCCCCCTGCCCCCGCCTCCTGGATACTGGGGTTATAGATGTGAACTCCCATGTCTAGCATTTATGTGATATCTGGGAGAGCCACACCTGCCACTATTTTAGACCAAAATGCTTATTTCCAGTGTTGAGTCTATCTTTAAAAGCTTGTAAACACAGGCCTCTGCAGCCTGTTCACACCTTCCTTTCCCTGACCCTGTCCGTCCCCAACTCTCAGACAGGAAGAAAAAAAATAATAATGTGAGATTTTTATATGATAAAATCATGGTCACCTGTTTAACTGACTTTTTTTCAGCAAAACAAAAAAAAAAATCCTTTTTGGCCTATGCTCAGACGCTACATATGTAGGCCAGCTGCTAAAAATAAAGATTTAAAAGGCATTCATTTTAGAACTAGGTTAGCAAGGAGATTTCTCTCCCCTGAATCCCCAGCCCATGCCTCACACTGAAAAGAGCCACATTTCCCATACACTCCAGGTCACAGAGAACCCTGCTGTGCAGCGGGGGCTGCGAGGACCCAGCCATGGCCCTGGGTCCACTTTGATTTTCTCTTCAATTCTCTTTCCTTTTTCCTTTCCTGCCCCTCTCCTCCTCCTCCTCCTCCTCCTCTTCCTCCTCCTCTCTTCCTCCTCTCTCATCTCCTCTTCCTCCTTTCCCTCTGCCTTTCCCTTCCTTTCTTTCTCCTCTTTCTTCTTCCTCCCCCCCATTTTTTTTGGGGGGGGTGGGTTTTTTTTTTTTTTTTTTATTGAGACAGAGTCTCTCTATGTAGCCAACACTAGCCTGGAATTTTTTTTTTTTTTTTAGGAGACAGGGTCTCCCTGTAGCGCCAGCTGGCCTGGGACTCACTATGCAGACCAGGCTGGCCTTGAACTCACAGAAATCCGCCTGCCTCTGCTGCCCAAGTTTTATGCTCCTCCTGCCTCAGCCCCCAAGTGCTGGGTTATGGAATTGCACTACCACGTGTGGTTTGCTACAGGCTTTCTTTAAAAATCTGACTGGCTGGGGCTGGAGAGTTGGCTCAGCAGTCAAGAGCACAGACTGCTCTTGCAGAGAACCCGGGATCAATTCCCAGCACCCATATGGCGGCTACGAACCATCCTTAACTCCAGTTCCAGGAGAATCTGAAGCCCTCTTCTGACTGCATGACACGGGTGCACTCACATACATGCAGGCAATACACTCATACACATAAAATAATAAAATATTTTTTTAAAAATCTGGTTGGCTGGGCATACCGGCTCAGGACTATAACCTCAGCACTTGGAAGATGGAGGCAGTAGGATCAGAAGTTCAGCGGCAGCCTTCTCTACTTAAGGGAGTTGGAGGCCAGCTTGAGCTACGTGAAACCACGCCTCAACAAGACAAAAACAGCAACAGAAAGTGAACTGGACAGAAGCTGCCAAGTCATTCAGAACTGAGGTTATTCCATGTAGGCCAGAGGAGCAATTCACAGCATCCACTGCAGAATGAAGTTGTGTTTGAGCAAAAATACAAACTGAGTCAGGAGGAAATCGATGCAAAATGGGACCGGACTACAGATACGGAACACTGAATGCAATAAGAGGCTGCAGTTAGGGTGTTTGCCTACAGGCTGGGGGTGTGGGTCAGTGGTAGAGCACCTGTCTATAATCCCCAAGTGAGGGGCTGGGGGCATGGCATGGTTCAGCAGTAAAACACCTGTCTATAATTCCCCAATAAGGGGCTAGGGGCGTGGTTCAGAGATAGAGCACCTGCTTAGAATCCCCCAGTGAGGGGCTGAGGGGTGTGGCTCCGTGGTAGAGCACCTGCCTAGAATCCCCCAGTGAGGGGCTGGGGTGTGGCTCAGTGGTAGAGCATCTGACTGGAAATCCTAGTCCCTGAGTTGCATTTCTAGCAACACACACACACACACACACACACACACACACACACACACACTGTTTATTTCCACATTTTTAAGTGTAAGGTTTTTCCCTATGACATTTAAAATGTGCTATATTGGAAAGCAAGACTTGTAATAATTTTATTTCCCAACACCATACATCTTAGGTGAAAACTGTAAGAAATAACTGTAAGGGAGACAGCGAGTATTTGGCCCCAGAGTTTTAAATGGAACAACACATTTCAGAGCATCTGAACCATGCACATGCAGGCACAGGCAGAGGCAGGGAGGGACTGGCAGCAGCCCTCCACAGCCCCCAGGGAGGGACAGGGATATCACTGGAGAGCCATGTTCAGGGTGAGCCAGAAGGGACCAGGGAAGGTGCTTAGCACAGCTCACCAGCTACTTGAAGGCAGAGCTTTCAGCTCAGAATCGGTGGAGCAGGGATGGCAGCATCAAAGACAGACAGACATGGGGAGGGTGGGGATGCTGACAGGATGACAGTCATGCCTGCCAGTGGTACAGTGTGGACATGCACATGTACGAAGGTGCACTGTGAAAGTGCACATGTGTGAATGTGCCCTTCGAATGCATGTGCACATGTGTGAGTGTGCACCACCAATGTGAATTCATATGTGTGAATTGGTGTCACGAATATATGTGTATGTGCATGAATGTGGGTATACTACATGTGGCGTGAGCATGTGTGGCCATATGTGAGGGCACACCATGAGCATGTGTGTGTGTGTGCATATATGAATGTGTACCAAATTTATGTACATGCATAAGAATGTGTGCCGTGAGTGTATGCATGTGTGAATGTATGTCATGAATGTTTTCCCATGTATATAAACATGACATAAATGTATGCATGTATATGATATGGACACACATATTAATGTGTTCCATGGTTGTATGTACATGCATATGAATGTGAGCCACAACTGGGTATACATGAAAATGAATCCACACATATGAACATCTGTGCATGAATGTTTATGTTCACATGTATGTGTGCAAATGTGTGTACCATGTGTATATATGACCACACATCACTCCATGAGCCACACACGTGCATGTGTTCATGTGTGAGCATGCATGCCCTAAGCCTGCACAACACCAGGCAGACATGAACTGCTAGTCACAGAGAAGAGGAGGTGAGGGCTGGGTACAGGTGCTCACAGGAGACCGCAGCTGCGCCAGCAGCAGAGCACTGACCTAGGATGGACACCTTGCTGAGAAACTCCTCATACATCTTCCGTTTCCTCAGTGTGCTGCCCTGTGGAGAGTGAACAGTCAGTGGGCCTCCAGCCTGGGTCTGGGTCTTCCAAGGTTTTCAACACCGCCCCCCAGTCTCTTCAGAGCAAGTTCTTTTAATCATCTTAAGTCCCAATGCCCTATGGTGGTCACACTCCTGTCTGTGTGAGCCACCAATGTCTCCTCCTCCCAGCCCCCAACTCTGTGGCTTCTGAAGCAGCTTCCAGCACCTTCTGTAGGGAACCAGTGGTGCCCACCTCCTGGGGTCCAACCACTTGCAAGCCACCCCAAACTGAATGGAACCACCAGGTTTGAAATCTCCAAATCTGGATTATAGGAGACACAGTGACTCCTGGCCTGCTCCCTCCTGGATTCAGAGGAAGAGCAGAGTGGGCCACTGTAGGACCCTTTGGATCAGATGATCTCAACCCTGAAGAGTTCCAGGCCACAGCCACCAGCTAAGCTGTTTCCTTAAGACCTACAAACTGTCTTAACATATACTACACTGTTGCCATTGGACACTTTGGTTAGGGGATGCTTGTTACTCAGTAACAGCTGACTAATATACCCAGCTAACTATAATCCTAACAGAAGACATGTTGTGCTCTTTATTTTTAAATATGTGTGCCTACAGAGGTCAGAAGCATTGGATCCCTCTGGAGCTGAATTTACAGACAGTTGTGAGCCCCCTGATGTGGGTGCTGGGAATTGAACTTGGGTCCTTGGCAAGAGCAGTAAACACTTGTAACCACTAAGTCATCTCTCTAGCCCAGCCCACTTGTTTTGTTTTTGAGAGACAGCCTCTCTCTATGTAGCCCAGGCTGGTCTCTAACCTGCATCTTCCTGCCTCAGCATTTTGAACAGGTTTACAAGTCCACTACGCCCAGCCCTTATGAAGTCTTTTTGGAGGCTTCCAGACAGGATATTAGGACACCCAGCCAGCTAACATCCCTCTCAACTGCTTCAGGTGTCTGTTGCAGTGCTGAGGGAAGCTCATGAATGATGGCAGAGATGTCCCTGAGGATCCTGCCCTGCTTCCCACTGCAGCATTGGGGACCCTCTTATACATACCATATTCAATAACCAATACTGCTGCCCTTCCACTACTTATAAAATGGTACATCAAAAATGTTGGGGAAGGAGAGATGGGTCAGACATGGGAGATAACACTGACACACAGAGCCCACTAACACCTGAGGATCTCCCTGAAGCATGTCTTTAGAGGGATGTGTCCCAGAGCATCTGCCTTGTCTCCTGCATCGACAACCTTGACTGTTCTATATGGGTGGCATTTATGAGTGCCCCACATGGGGCTGGACATTGAGCTCTGGGCATGTTGGCACAATTTGCAGCAGCCCCAAGGGGTAGGAGAAGTGGAAAGTGGAGTGTAGTCAAGGCTCAGCTCAAGCGCAGACCTGCCTCCCCTCTCTCCACATCACCTACGACAGATATAAACACAGTTCTGTGGCTCTGAACTCTGGAGGCAAGTTCAGCTGAGTGTAAAGGATGTTTGTGTCTTCCGCATGCAGCATGTGGCTCCATCATATGAGAAAACAGGGGTTCTAGCAGGAGGCCCCTCCACATAGTGTGCAGCCCATGGAGTCAAACTCAGAGTTGAGAGACCCAGGGGCAGTGCAGTCCTGCCATTCGTGCCCTCCTGTGGGCCCTGGAGACCCTGCAAGGGGCATGGGAGAAGGTCAGGGAAGGGAGATGAGTCTTCTGAGGAAGGAAGAGGGGCTATCAGGAGAAGGGTTGGACTACAGGCAAGTGACAATAAATGCCTGTCCCTGAGAGCCCTGGTAAAAGCATGACGGAGGTGGGATGTGGAGGAACTGCTCGCTCAGAGTAGCTTCCCTGAGGCCAGATCACGGGCTTCTCCCTAGCTGCTAGCGAGGTCAGCCTTTCTTGCCCATCCCAGGACACTCAGCACTTCCAGCTCACCTCCTGAGCTCTCAACATCCAGAGCTTCCCAGGAAAAGCCCTGTGAACTTGGCAGGAGCTGTCAACTTGGCAGGAGCTAGAGTCACCTAGAAGACACACCTCCGGCCATGTCTATAAGGGAGTTTTAAGCTCAGTTAACTGAGCCGGGAAGACCCACCCTGAATGTGGTGACACTATCCCTGGGCTGGGGTCCTGGACTGAACAAGCAAGCTGAGCAGCAGCATCCATCTCTCTGCTTCCTGACTGTGGATGCCATGTGACCAGCTGCCTCTCACTCCTGCCGCCATGCCTTCCCACCATGATGGACTGCATCTTCAAACTGTGAGCCAGATAACCCTTCCTTCCTTAAATTTTTTTTGGCAGATACTTTTGTCACAGCAACAAGAAAAGTAGCCGATACAAGTCCCAACAGGGCTTGGGACTCATGCACAGCCCAGGGCACCAGACAAACCTCATTAAGTTGTCCCCAGCCATCTGGAGCACAGTAGTAAGATGGTGGCTCTGCTAGCAAGTGCCTGAACAAGCTCATTTCCATGACAACAAGAGAACACTACTGGAAACCCAGTGTTCAGGCTCTGGCGAGAAAGAACCCATTGGTGCAGGTCGAGACAATTATGGTGGTGGCAACCTCCTTAGTGACCTGGCTCAAACGATTTTATCCCTACCAACCCTAGAAAAGGCCTCTTGAAAATTTACAGTCCCCACTGACAGGCCAGCAATTAAGCCCTGTGAATGGAATGCAGGTGGGTTATGACGTGGGATGCTAACACTGGCACAGCAGGCAGGATCACGCTGAGGGCACAGTGGGGCCTGGGGAAGTGGCCAGGAAGGATTGCTTCCTACTGGATGGAGGGAGGCAAGGAGGCCAGGCAGGGCCTGTCTGCTTGTAGGAACAAGACCCCAACCAGATAACACTGAGCAAGCATCTGGGAAGCTGGTGACCTGGGGGACCCCCAGCTTGGCAGGCATTATGGCATACTGGATGGCAACCCAAGGTAGCTTCCAATGAGGTTCAGCCCCAGAGTCCTCCTGCAGAGCCTGGCCCAGTCTTCTCCCCTGGGACAGGGCCTTGATCTGCCTGCATCCCCCTGGATCCTCCACAAGCCCTGTGGATGGTCAGTGTAAACTGTCAACCTGAATCTAGAATCCCCTGGAATGGGGAGGGGGTCTCAATGAGGGATGGTCTAGCTTAGGCTGGCCCGTGGATGTGTCTGGTTGGGTTAATTGAGTTGGGAAGACCCACCATGAATGTGGGAGGTACCATTAAGAGTCCTGGACTGAATCAAAAGGAGAAAGATACGATATGACCAGCTGTCTCTAGCTCCTACCTCTGTGATGCCCCAAAGTGATGGGATTGCACCCTGAAATTGTGAGCTAAAACAAAGCCTTTCTCCCCTAAATTGCTTGTGCCTGGGTATTTTATCACAGCAACCTCAGTAAAAGGTTTCATACAAGTGACCTTAAGAGAAGAAAAGACCACGTGCTCACCACTTGCAGTCCCCAGGTCCTTGCCCCCTCCCCCAAGAGCATAGGATGCCTGAGTTTGCAAGGAACCAGCAGAGGAGCCCTGAGTGGGAAGGACAGGAAGAGTGCTCATGGTGAACACACAGAACTGTCACAGGACCCACCTTGCTCTCAGGGTGTCACAGGCAGGGCACTGAGATCTGGGATCTAACCTGTTCTCTCCCACCACACACAGTACTGAGAACCAAACACCATCTATAGCACACTCTGCAGTCCCGTGGGCTCAGAACATTAGAGCAGGAGATCCGAGTTCAGCCTCCAGCAGACTCTCTTTCACTTGGGCAACCCATGCTGCCCAGGACAACTGGGACAGCCCAGGGTGACTGAAGCATCCCAGGACAGGGAGTTCTGAGCTTGGCAGAAGCTTCTCCATAACTGGAGCTCCCTCTATCCCCAGCCCCGCCCCATGAACACTGGTTCCATAGAAGCTTCTCAACCATTTTACACGCACGAAGTTTTCCACTGCCCAAGAGCCTTAGTGGGGTAGGGGGAGGAATCCTTGCCTACTCCCCTCTGTGAGATACTACAGGACTTTAAGCCCATCTTAGAAACCCTACAAAAGCTGAGGGTACATCGAGGTTGCAGATGCTGTGCCAAAGAGTGGAGGATGCCCAGACCCTGTGGTGATGGCTTTAAGAATCACTCAAGACATGGGGCCTTCGGAAGTTTCCTGGGTCAGTGGGCACTGGGAACAATGGGAGGGGGGTGCATATCTTCTTGGGACATAGGCTCCCAGGGCCTTAGTTCACCCTAGTCAGGGGCTTCAGGAAAGCCCAGTCTGGCTACTACCACACAATTGTAATTTAATTTATGTATGTGGTGTTTTTGTTTTGTTTCGCTTTGTTTTTGAGACAGGGTTCCATGTAGCCCAGGCTGGCCTCAAAGTTGCTACGTCACTAAGGATGGCCAAGAACTCCTGATTCTTCCACCTCACCCTCCTGAATTCTGGGATTACAGGTGTGTGCAACTATACCTGGTTTATGCAGTGCTGGGGATGGAACCCAGAGCTTCCTACATGCTAAACAAGCTCTCTACCCACTGAACCACACCCCTAGCTCCTCTACCAGAGAATCTGACACTCAACTAGCTGCCGGCACAAGGTCTCTGATAAGGTGCAGGTAAACAGAAAACCCAAGGCTAAAATGAAAGAAAAGTCCAAGAGCTCTGGGTTCCCATTCAACTCCAGCTCTGCCCAGTGCTGTACTCTGTTTATTCCTCTGTTTGACCCTTAGGAACCTTCCAGGTCAGTTGTCACAGGATCCTAACAACCTGAACATTGATTCTAAGCTGACCTTCTGGGATGTGGCCAGCTCCCTAGAGACATCAGTGGCCCCTCATCTTCCATGCCCCCCACAGCTCAGTTAGGAGCACTCTGCCCAATGGGGGATGGGTGCTGGCAGACAGAGACACCACTGAATGCCCCACCGGAGTTCTGCCTGGCTCTGGAGCCCAGATGCGCTATTCTTAGTGTCTGGGGATCTGAAATTAACTCAAAGGAAGTGCCAGCTCCTTCTGCACTTTGAGAACTTCCCTGAATGTGAAGTTCTAACCACAAAGTCCCTCAGCCAACACAGGGTGGACCACACTGGGGAGGGATGGGAGAGACGTCAGCTTGGCACCTTATGCAACCCCAGGAGCCAGGTGCACCCAGAGGGAACCTCTGCATCCTCGTGGAAGGAAGGAGGAGGCCCTCAGTGCCCTCCCACTGGGACCAGCAGGTCCTTGTAGATGGGGAACATGCTGGAGACAAAGGGCTACAGTGTTGCACTGTCTGTGCTGGATTTTTGTGCCCATAGAGGTTCAGGAGCCCTGACACGTTGAGTGCTCACTTAATGGGGTTCGCTGAGTGAAGGGCCTAGGGGCAGCTACCTCCAAGGCTGCTCTGGCCCCTCTGCCCTACAGACGAACTGGCACTGCATCAAGACAGGAGAGGACATGGCAAAGGAATGTGCCCTCTGTGCTCAGGGCCCAGTCAGGAGCTATTTGGGGGGAACATTCTGTAAGACTTTGCCCAATGGCTTCTCTTTGTTTTCACCAGGATACCCAATCTAGCACAAAAGAAACTGGGGTCCAAGTTGGCCCCAGGCCCCACAGTGGCTCTCTCCAGTGCTCTATGTTAGAGGCAAGGCTTTGGAGGAAGCTGTGGGTCCTCGGGTTGGAACCCTCCTGATTCCTTGGGGCAAAACTTGTATTCCTGTCCCACAGTGGGCCCTTTACTGGTCCCCATGTTCTGAGCAGCTCCCAACTTAGGGCCTATAACTTTCCTTAGTGGCTTTTTAGCCTCTGCCCTAAGAAGGACCCTGGGTCTCAGAGTTGCCTCATGGTCCAAAATGGTGGCTGGAGATACAGCCATTACAACCACATTCTAGAATATCTGGAAGGGAAGGGTGGGGAAGGCAGTGGGGACATCCCTGACCATCTTGCCATCTTCTAAGGAACTTCCCAAATCCCTTCTAGTACTTTTCACTGGAGTCACAGGCTGTGTCTACCAGGGAGGCCCAGCTCAACCTTGGACCTGAGTTCCTGGTGGGTGTCAGACTCCACTAGGATGGCCCACCCTTGAAAGAGCCTCCTGGGCAGGGTTCCACTCACCATGAGGATGCGCCGGTAGCTGTCACGGTCAATGCCCCAGAGCTTAAGGTCCGTCTTCGCCTTCACCGTGGCAGCTCTGGGGGTTCCATAGATGAGGGCCAGCTCCCCGAAGCTGCCCCCCTCGCTGATGTTGGTCACCCACTCCCCATTCACATACACCTTCAGGAAACAGGAGTGAAAGGTCAGCAGGACATGTGAGTCACAGTGGCCGCTTCCTGCATGGGGGTGTCCATAGCTCTCCCCAGGAAAATCAACAGGTGCCACACAGGCCTCCCAACTGCGCCCCCCTTCTTGCACATTCTGCCCTGGAGGTGGCTCTGGGCTGGTATGACCTGTGGAACAGCTGCCCACCTCAGCCTGTTCTGAGCCATAGCTGGGTCACACACAACCACTTAAGGACCAGTCAGGCCCAGAAGGAGGCAAATGGTATATCCCAAAGCCTCCCAAGTAGCTCTCCATTCAATGATCACCTTTTAGAGTCTCTGGGCCTCAGTTTCCCAGTTGCGCCCCAATGAGTCGGCGCTATCATTACAGTACACTGAGCTCTGGGCAGCACTTCCCTCTTGACTTTCCCATTCACAAACTGCCTGAGTGTCCCTCTGACCCCCTTGTGTCACCCCTGTGGGCACACGCTGTCCAGCCCTTTCTCTCTTGGGCCTTTTCCACCAAGGCAAGCACCCAAGCCCCTTGGCCAGAAGCCCACTGGAGCCCCCGGCTGGGCACCATTGCTGAGCTGCCCCAAGAAGGGACCGGGACAAGATTCCTTTTCAGGCCGCGTGGGCAAGGCGTCCTGCACAGAGCACGCACTATGCATGGACCGCGCACGGCCCACACCCAGCGGGGCACAGAATGGGTGGATTGTTCATTCCGAGAGCGATTATGCAGCTCCGTTACTATAAATTGACACAATGTGTGCTTTATCCTTACTTACGGCGTCTCAATGAGCGTACAGAACAGTTCCCATTGCCAAAACGGGTGCGTACCCGGAGAATGGATTGTGATGAATCATGGAAGCGATTCTTATTGAAATCAATGTCTCATTATCCGATAATAACCAAGGCACAGAGATTCCTGTTTGAAAGAACGCCCCGCAGGTGATGGGTAATGCCATGATGAGGTGAGGGGGGCGGGGCGCAGGGCTGGCCAGTCACAAACATGGAGGGGGCAGGGACAACTAGGGATTGCAGAACTCCACCTGGCAAGGTCTGTGCTCTTCCTGCATGGCCCCGCAGGTACCCCAAATCCTAAAGGGAGCCAGGGTGCTGGGAGGGGAGGAGGGAGAACACAGTTTGTCTTTACTCCTCAAATAACTCTCCAGATGGCTGCTTCTTGCATGGGGGTCTCCATAGCTCACCCCGGAAGGTGGAGACAGGTACCATGCAGGGCTCCCAGCCCCCTTCTTACACACTCCTGACCTGGAGGTGGCTTTGGGCTAATACGACTTGTGGGACAGCTGCAGGCTTTATCCCAACAGACACATACCTGTTACCCAAGTACTCTAGAAGCTAAGGCAATGGGACCTCGACTTCCAGAACTAGCCAGGGCTCAGAGCAGATCCCATCTCAAAATGAAAACAAAGCAGAACTGAAGAGATGGCTCAGCGGGTGAGGGCACTTATCACCAAGCCTGATGAGCCGAGCTGCATCCCTGAGACCAACATCCCTAGAAGGAGAGAACCGAGCCTACAAGGTATTCTCTAACCGTACATGCACTGTGACGTGTACCCTTGTCATAAAGTTTTATTAATTTTTATCACACTTTAATTAATTTATTTAATTGTGTTTATGTGTTCTACAGTGTGTAAATGGAAGTCAGAGGACACCTTGCAGAACAACTCACTCCATCATGTGGGCTCCAGGGATTAAACTCAGATTGTCAGATTTAGTGGTAAGCATCCTTACCTGCTGAACCATCTTGTCAGCCACCCCCACACTCTTTTGTTTTGTTTTGTTTTGTTTTGTTTTGTTTTGTTTTGTTTTGTTTTTGAGACAGGGTCTCCCTGTAGCCAACAGCTGGCCTGGAAGTCACAGAAATCCACCTGCCTCCTCCTCCCGAGCGCTGGGATCAAAGGCGTGCACCACCACACCCAGTGATCACACTCAGTTTTTTTAAAGGAAAGAAAACAAACAACACAAAGTCTTGAAAGAATCTGAAAACACCCACCTATGCTAAGGGAGTGTGGAGGGACACGGAGATGGGGTGGGGCGACCTGGGATTTCAGACGTGACTTGACAGACCTCAGACAGTACCCCCAGGACTTCAGTCTCATTTCCATAGAGCAGGGCACAGCCTGGGGAGCACGGAGGGGACTACGTGGACACAGCCTCCCCCCCTCCTCAGAGCTGGCACTGCCACCTTGCCGATGCTTCTGCAAATAGAAACTTGTAGTAATTCCAAACAAGCAGCTCAGTGAGTGTGCACACCCCTGAGAGACCTGCACCCCTCCCCAGACCCTCTCCTCAATGTCACCCTCAGCCACTCCTTCAGTCTCATAGTGTTCATTCATCTACTATGAACGGGCTTGGGGCTGTCATACCCACAGGATGCTACCAGGAACATTTGTGTGTGGGGAGGGTACTGGGAGTTGAATGCAGGACCTTGAGCCCTAGCCCCTCACTAGGGGATTCTAGGCAGGTGCTCTACCACTGAGCCACACCTAGTCCCTCACTGGGGGATTCTAGGCAGGTGTTCTACCACTGAGCCACATCCCAGTCCCTCACTGAGAGATTCTAGGCAGGTGCTCTACCACTGAGCCACACCTAGTCCCTCACTGGGGGATTCTAGGCAGGTGCTCCACCACTGAGCCACACCTAGTCCCTCACTAGGGGATTCTAAGCAGGTGCTCTACCACTGAGCCACACCTAGTCCCTCACTGAGGGATTCTAGGCAGGTGCTCTACCACTGAGCCACACCTAGTCCCTCACTGGGGGATTCTAGGCAGATGCTCCACCACTGAGCCACATCCCAGTCCCTCACTGAGAGATTCCAGGCAGGTGCTCTACCACTGAGCCACACCCCAGCCCCTCACTGGGGGATCTAGGCAGGTGCTCTACTGTTGAGCTATATCTCCAGTTTTTTTTTTTTTTTTTTTTTTTGACCCAGTGTCTCACTCTGTAGTCCATACTGGACTCTAACTTGCCAAAATCCTCCTGCCTCAGCCTCCCAAGCACAGGATTACAGGTGTGCACTACCATGCTCAGACATCAGGAACATTCTCGAACTGAGTGTGACTGTGACTGATCTGCCTTGTTTGTTTCTGGCAAGGTCTGGGATGGCATTCACTGTGTGACAGAGGCACTTGGTGGCTCAGCAGCATCAGGTATTACTGAAAGCAGATCCCCAGGGCCACTCTGCATCCATTGAACTTTTGTCCCCATGTGTCACCTTAGACTGAGTCATGAACACAGATGGGCTTGGGGAGAATTGTGTAAGGATACAAGGGCTGTCCATGAGTAGTCAGTCAATGGTTCAGTCTCTCTCCTTGCGGCATAGGAAGCAAGGGAGGTCCCCAGTGGCTACCCCAAGTGGGAGGGAGGCCACAGAGCACAGGGCCCCTAGGAACACAGTATTCTGAATAAGCCACTGTGGTAGTGCATCCGCCAACTTTCTAAGGCCCATCCCTAAAGATAGGGTGAGCGTGCCTGCCCTGAGACATGACCAAAGGGAAGAGGGACCCTCTGCTGTGACCACCCTCCCTCACCCAGAAGCCTCAAGCCTCAGGGACCCCCCTCCATCGTGTCAGAGGAAACCATTGTGTCATCCAGGGCTACCCAGAGGACAAAGGGCCATCCTTCTGTGCACACTGGCCTCTCTCACAGCCCCCACACCCAGCTGGCATGCAAAGGGGTTACTCTTGTTTGGTTTCTTTTTTGTTTGTTTGGTTTTTTTTCTTCCTTTAAGAGAAAAATGGTGAGAGGCCCCACCGGGCTACATTATGCTGCACTAGGGGCCAAGGGTCCCCCAGCTGAGCACAGCCTGACCCTCCCAGCCGGCTTGCCTTCCTCCTTCCCCCAGATCAGTGAGTGGCCCTCTGCCCCAGGGGTCTTCTCACCTCTAGAGACTCAGCAGTGGATGATAGACAGTTCTGTCTGCAGAGGACAACCAACAGGGACACAGGCCCCAGGTAAACACCATAGGACTACAATCCAGATATAATGGCCCCTGCCTGTGATCACAGCACTTAAAGAGGCCGAGGCAGGAAGACTGTGAAAATGATGCTAACCTGCGCTGCAAAGCAAGATTATCTCAAAAAGAAAAAACAAAACAAAAACGAGGGAGATGGTTCAGCCAGTAAAGTGCTTGTCTTGCAAACAAGAAGCCCTGAATTAAAACTCCAGAACCCATGTAAAAATGTTGAGCACACAGGCACAGGTCTATAACCCCAGCATTGTAGAGGTGGAGATAGGCAGACCCCTGGGGTTCATTAGCCAGTCAGTCTAGCTGAATCAGTGAATTCCAGGCTAGTGAGAGATCCTGTCTTAACAAAGCAAGGTGAGAGGCTGGAGAGATGGCTCAGGGGTTAAAAGCACTGACTGTTCTTGCAGAGGACTTAGGTTCAGTTCTCAGCACCAGCATGACAGCTAACAATTGTCTGTAACTCCAGTTCCAGGGGAGCCGATGCCCTCTTCTGACCTCTACAGGAACTGCATGTACAGGCACACTTACATACATGCAGGTAAACACTCATACACATAAAAAATTTTTTTAAAAATTTAAAAAACCTTCTTAAAAATAAAAAAAGCAGGCCAGGTATGGTGGCACATACCTTTAATCACAGCATTTGGGAGGCAGAGGCAGGCAGATCTCTGTGAGTCTGAGGCCAGCTTGGTCTTCATAGAGGGCTCTAGGTTAGATAGGGCTACATAGTGAGACCCTGTCTCAAAACAACAACAATAAAAATGACAAATTTCAATAAGCAAAGTGGACCAGCAAGATGGCTCGGCAGACAATTTACAGCCCTTGCCATACAAGCCTGATGACCTGAGTTTGATCCCCAGAGCCCACGAAAAGCAGAAGGAGAAAACCAACTCCACTGCCCTCCACTGTTTGCTGTCACAAGCAGACCTCTCCTACATCAAACACAATAGTTAAAATAACATTTAAAAAATAAGGTGGGTGGCACCTGAGGAAAGACACCTAAGGTTGACCCTTGGTTGCCACACTCACATGTGCATACACAGAGACACACAGACACACAGCACACACACACACACACACACACACACACACACACACACATACTCACGGCCTGGGGACTGGGTGACAGGGGAAGGTGATCTGTGCAATAAAGTCTTGCTAGTAAGTTCCCACTTAGCACTGGCTTTCTGTGAAGCACAGGACTCTAAAGCCAGTGAACATTGCCCTCCTGGCACAGGGAGACCCAGGCTGCTGGGAGGCCAGGGGTGCCCAGCCTGGGGCAGAGCCAGCTCTGCCTCTGCAGGCACTTCAGATCAAGCTTGATGCCACAGAAATAAATACAAAGTGGGTGAAACAGCTGTGGGGAAGTGGTCACAAAGCTGGGCCTGGTGGCACAGGCCTGTCACCCCAGCTACCCAGAAGACTGAGGCAGGAGGGTCACAAGTTCAAGAGATTCCCCCGGCTACAGAATAAATTCAGCCTGAAAGTTAATAAAGAGGGCTAGGGAGGTAATTTATCAGTAGGGCACCTACCTAGACTTCCCCAGTGAGCAGTTGGGGGTTTCTCAGTGGTACAGCATCCGCCTAGAAACCAGTGAGGTGTTGGGGGTGTGGCTCATGCCTAGAATCTCCCAATGAGATGCTGGGGGCATGGCTCAATTGTAGAGCACCAACCTAGAATCCCCAAATGAGGTGTTGGAGGCATGGCTCAGTGAAGGACTGGGTCATAGCTCAGAAGGTAGAGCACCTGCCTAGCATGTGTGAGAGGTTCCAGATTCAATGTGAAGGAAGGGAGAGAGTAGGGGATGGGAAGCGGGGGGGAGGGAAGGAGGTGGGGAGGGAGGGAGAGAGGGAGGGAGGGAGGGGAAGAAGGGAAGGACAGAAGGAGGGAGAGAAAAATCACTTAAATTACCCACTTAATTGAAGCAAAGGGGACAGACATGTAGCTTCAAGTTCCTTTGCAGCATGAGTGTGACACATGCTCAATGGAATATCATTTGGCCTTAACCAGTACATTCTGACACTTGCTGAAGCATGAATGGATAGGCTTTGAGGACACAATGCTCCATTACAAGCAGTTACAGGACAGATATTGTGTGGCCCCATTTTTATGAGGTCCCCAGAGGAGTCAGAGTTACAGAAATAGAAAGTAGGATGGGGCGGTTCAGGGGCTGCGAAGAGTATGGGCTGATGGTTTAAAGGGGCCAGCGGAGGATTTAGGGAGGATTTAGGATTTAGCTGAGAGAGAGGACTGGGAAGGCAGGGAGGAGGACTGCAGTGATGGCTGGGACTGGGGAGAAATGGGGAGACAGCTCGGTGGGTAAAGTACTTGCTGTGGAGGTGTGAGGACCTGAGTTTAATCCCCAGAACCCTTTTTTTTTTTTTTTTCAAAAAAAGCCAGGGGCTGGAGAGATGGCTCAGCTGTTAAAGAATGCTCGTTGCTCTTTCAGAGGCCCTGAGTTTGGTTCCCAGTACCCAAATGGTGGCTCACACCTCCCCATAACTCCAGCTCCCGGGAATCCAATGCCTTCTTCTGGCCTCTGTGAGCACCTACACACACACATATGTATATACCTCCACACAGATACACACAAGTACACATGAGTTAAAAAAAATAGATAAAAGCAGGTGGAGGCAGGCTGATTCCTGGGGCTTGCTGGCCCACCAGCCTCACTGAATCCACAGGTTCCAGGTCATTTACCCTGTCTCAAAAAGCCAGGTGGTCAGGCATGGTGGTGCATACCTTTAGTCCAGCAGTTGGGAGGCAGAGGCAGGTGGATATCTGTGAGTCTCAAGCCAGCCTGATCAATATAGCGAGTTCCAGGCCAGCTACATGGGACCCTGTCTCAAACAAACACTCAAACAAACAAAAACAAGGTGGACAGTGACAGAGGAAAATACCCGAGGTTAAGCTCTGGCCTCTACACACATACACACATTCACACCACATACACACACCACACATACATACACAAATACACCACACATCACACATACACATACACACCACACACATACACACATACCACACAACACACACATACAGCACACATGTACACATACATACACACACATTAGAAACATACACATCACACAAACCACACATCGCATACACACATCACAATCACACAAGCCATACATCACACATATCACATACACACATATGACACAATCACACAATCACATAAACCATACCTACCACACATACACAACACACAAACACACCACACTTACACACACATACACGCCACATACACATACATACACATACCACACAGATACACACACTTCACCGCACATACACCACACACACATGCACATACATACACATATATCACACACATACACACATATCACACAAACCACACATACATCACACACACAATCACACAAACTACAACTCACACACAAACACATATCACACGCGCACATCACACAAACCATACGTCATACACATACATGCACATCACATCATCTCACACACACAATCAAACACACAGGAAAGAGCTCTGGATGAATAATGGCAGCAGCTGCTCCGTTAATAAAGTCAATTTCATGCTCTGTGCGTTTTATCAATTGAAACACAGGAAAACTGAACAGCCCCAGCCCAATTGTGGGACAAGATTACAAGGCCCAGGGTACCCGGCTCCTGGGTGCACGCTGTGCCAAGGGAGGGGCCCACTCTCTACCTCTAAGGGCAAGAAGCACCTCCTCTCCTGAAACCAGAGGCAGGAAGGAAATATCCATAGGGACAGTGTGAACCTGGGAAAGGTTGGAGGAACCCCCCCCCAAATAAGAGAAGGTCTGACAAGAATCAAGGAGGGCTCGGGGCCCTGCTCTCCAGCCCGCAGCTGACTGTCCTTTTAAGTCCAAATGCTATGTTCCATGAATAAAATAAATTGGAAAATATTTTTATACTTAGAAAAATGGATTATAGCTCTTGGCAAACTTATACACACTGCCTAGCGTTTTCGGAGTCTCTGTGGAAAACCACAATTTTAACCAAGACGGAACCCCTGGCACTGGGTCACCTGGTCCCCTGGGGCACCGCTGGGTGAAGACAGTTGTCCACCCTGCAGGGGAGCTTAGGAGCCCCCAGCAGCAGCACTGTTTTTAGGGTGAGGTGGGAATCCTACCTAGAGGGGCTGATGTTAGCTGTGACCCCCTTGTGTCCCCGCCTAGGTAAAAGCAGAATTGTTCCATTTCTCTGAGGCCTGCTTAGCTTGGGGAAAAGTTTACAGAACACAGCCCTGGGGCTCCCAGAGGCTGAAGGCTTGTGGGGAGTAATCACAGTAATTACTGTAATATAGGCCCCCTCACTCAGCTGGATGACTGGCCAGCTGCTCACTCTAATCCCTTACTGGGCATCTTTGATTCCTTTAAATGTGGCCTTCCCTGATGGCCCCTGTGTGTTTACCCTGCATCTCCCACATCACAGCAGAGTTTCTTCTATGCCTGGCCCTGTGGATGCTCCCTGCCACCCACCCTTGTCCTCACTGGAAAGTCTGACAGCTTGATGAAGGTGCCAAGGACTCTTGCACAGTATGGTGGGCGGTGAGGCTGGGCGCACCCACTCATGGGTCAGGTCTTTGCTCCACCTGTGGCCTGGATGTCCCAAACTCAAGGCTTTAGCCAGGAAGTGGCACCCACCTCCGGTGCCCAGACATCCTGGCTTGACCAGCCAGTAAGGGCCTTTCAACCACCTTTGAACCTAAACCTCCGGGTTGGGGAGGAAAGCGGGGGGGGGGGGGGGTGGATCTGTCGAGACAATATATTTGGGGAACTACAGTTTTGCAAAGGTAACCTCACTTTTTCCTCCACAAAATTGCCTTCACATGTCCCCGGGCTGGTGGGAGGCCAGCTAGAGCTCTATTGGTCATCACAAGGCAGCAGGGATAGGAATCAGACCAGAGGCTGGGAATTTCCCTGAGCCAGACTCGAGCCTTCCCCTTTCATCTTGCTGGAGCCTGGAAGGTGGCTGTCCTTGGGGGAGGACTGAGCGGGTCTTGCCTGGATGAGCTGTGGCTTTGAGGACCCTCAGTCCTGCCTGAAAAAAATCCAAGGAAAGTGGGGTTCAACCAATCCTCACCCACCTCATGTTCTATGTTCAAAGGGGTCACAGATACAAGCTATGGGATCAGCAGTGACTGGAGTTTGCAATGACTGGAGGGCGGCTATGGTGTCTGACGGCTTCAGGAAGGAGGTGGAATGGCTCAGGCCGATGCTGAGCACTCTATGACCATTCAAGGCCAGCAGTTCTCTTGTCCCTTACATCTGGAGTCTTCTACAGCATGGCCCAGGTGCCTCCAGGGAAACAGATCAGAGAGCTAGGGACATCAGATGGCCATATGTCTCTAAAACACACGTGGGGCTGATCTGGGGAGGGTGGCTTCTGCACTGGAATCCAAAACACGTATAGGGTGAGGATGGAGGCCCCTCAGGGTGGAGAAGCTGCTGGGGTCAGAGGCTGCTGTGGGGCCTGGCCAGCAGATGAGGAAAGTGCTGATAGGAATAAAGAGGGCTCCAGGAGCTGCCCCGACACCAGCACCAGGTTCCACGGGAGAATCCTTAAGCATCACTCCTACCTCCGTGGGCTCCAAGTTAACTTCTGTGTGATGAAGCCCACCTCAGCTGAGGACAGATGGAGCCCAGCTGCCTTCCTAAATCTGCACATGGCCTGTAGACACATCACAAGGTTCTGGCCCACACAGCCTGTCTGAAGACGGCATAGGATTCTGACCAATACACAGCCTGTCTGCAGACATCACAGGGTTCTGATGGCTTCAGGAAGGAGATAGAATGGCACAGGTACACAGTATGTGTGTCACCACTCCCTGGAGTTGCCTCAACCTCTCCTCCACTGGAGGTGAAGGTGTCTTTGGGATGGGGTTGGAAGATTCTAGGTGACTTCATTGAAGGCAGAAGACAGTGTACTTGGGCTGAGAATGTGGCTCAGTTAGTAAAGTGCTTGCCTAGCACACATGAAGCCCTGGGTTCCATCCCCAGCACTGCATGAACCAGGCCTGGTGACACAGGCCTGTCATCCCAGCGCTTGGGAGGTGGAGGCAGAAGGATCAGGAATTCAAAGTCATCCTCCAATATGTACGGAGTTTGAAGCCAGGTTAGGGTACTTGAGACTCAGAGAGGAAAGAAAGGGGAGAAGGAGGAGGGAGAGCAGGCCGGTTCTGATAGTCCGGGAGCCAGTAGTGGATAATAACGAGGCCAGGACTTGCAAGAGAAACTATGGGTGTAAACTAGGAAAAAGATTTGGTAGAGCACGTGCCTGGTGTGCATGAAGTCCTGTGTTCCATTCCTAGCATGGTAGACACTGTTGTGGCACTCGCCTGTCCCCCAGTCCTTAGGAGGTGGAGGCAGAAGAATTGGGAGCTCAGAGTCAGCTATCTAGTGAGTTTAAGGCTAGCCTGGGTTACATGAGAACCTGTATCAAGATAAAATAATAGGAGTATGGCCAGGCGTGGTGGTGCACGCCTTTAGTCCCAGCACTCGGGAGGCAGAGGCAGGCGGATCTCTGTGAGTTCAAGGCCAGCCTGGTCTACATAGTGAGTTCCAGGACAGCTGAGGCTACAGGGAGACACTGTCTCAAAAAGACCCAAAAAAAAATAGAGTAAGTCACCCACACCTCATAGCCATCAACACCCAACAGGTGCCACTTCCTACAGAGGGACAAAGAGACAGGGATCTCAACTCCTGACTGAGTTTCCTTGTTTGGGGAGACAGGACCTCCCTCTCCTGAGGACCCAGACCAGAGCCTGTGCTGTCATATGCAGCTCAGGACAAAGTGACAGGTCAACTTGGCGTGTGCCCCCCGCTGGACGCCAGGATGAGTCACTTCCTGTGCAGTGGCTCCGGAAGCAGGTAGGCCATCGTGGTTCCCAGAAAGGCAGTGTGGGAAATCAGAAAATGCTTTTCCCAGAAATAGGCCGGCTGGACCAAGGCTCGGGAGCAGAGGCCAGGCCTGAAATAGCTCGCCTGCCCCGGGGCATTGGACAGGGTGTGGCTTGGGCACCTCAAAGGCTACAGAGGGCAGGGCAGGTCCCCTTGGGCAGGTGGGGCACAATCTACAGGGAACTGCAAGGTGTGGCTGAGCTGTGCCTCAGCCCAGTGGTAACCCTGAGGCTAGCCTAGGATTGACCAGGAACTTCAAGGACCCTGAATTATCCAACTGAGACTCTGTCCCTGTCCTCTGGTCAGTCTACAGACAGACCTTTGAGAGAAAGCCACAGGAAACAGCCTCAAAGAAATGAACTGGCAGGGAAGGGAGCATGGGGAAATCAGCAGGTGTGGGCACAACCTGCTGATGCCTATCCTGAAGATTTGACATAGAACAAGGCACTAAACAAAGAAGCAGGCATCAGAAGGAGCAAGGGTTTCAGCCCAGGCCTGTAGCAGCACAGCACCAGGTAAGCTCTTGGAGCCTGGAGAAGACCAAGACCCTTGAGTGCTGCCCTGTGATCATGTCATAGGCCCCAACCTGATTCACAGACAGATACATAACCAGGCATGGTGACTCAAGAGGCCGTCACAGGAGGATTACCCCAAGTCCCAGGCCAGCCTGGGACACAGTGAGACCCTGGCTAAAAACCAAAGTCAGAGAGACAAACCCATAGTGGGTTTAGAAAGGAAACCGGACCTCAGCTCAGGGAGGCTGCCTTTGGGAGCAGAAGCCAGGTGAGAAGGAGCCACTAGGGGGCTTAGACAAGGGTGGCTGAGGAGGTAGAAGGAGGCGGGGTTCTGGTGGAGGACCCTGCCGACATAAGGTGGGGGTCTCTGGAGCAGAGTCTTCTGTCATAACTATGGTATGTAAACATATGAGTCCCTTGCCCTGGGAAGCTGAAAATAAAAGAATGAAGGAGGTTTGAGAGTTACTCGGTGCAGCTGGTATCTCAGGATGATGTGTGCTGGCACACAAAGTGACAGTCACTCCACGTGACGTTAGTCCCTTTAGGGTCTACAGACATGCAAGTTCCTGCCTGTGTGAAAATCATGGGCATCCAGCATAAGTCTGGGGATATTTGCTGGCTATAGAATTGGCAGGACCAAGCCAGATAGAACACCATGGGCTGGTCTCCACCCCAACCCTCTCTAGAGGCAACAAAGAATCCCACTGGCTGTGCACCTGCCTGGCACAGCTCTCCTTCCAAAGTGTACTTTTGTATTCTATTATCTTTTAGATGAAATTCACTACTGTTCTTGAATAAAAAATAGAAATAAGGCTGGGGGCTCTCAGTGGTAGAGCACCTGTCTAGGATTCCCCAGTGAGAGGCTGAGGTATGGCTCAAGGTAGAGCACCCTGCCTAGAATCCCCCAGTGAGGGGCTGGGGGCATGGCTCAGTGATAGAGCTCCTGCCTAGAATCCCCCAGTGAGGGGCTTGGGTGTGGTTCAATGGTAGAGCACCTACCTAGGACTCCCAGTGAGGGGCTGGGGTGTGGCTCAGTGTTAGAGCTCCTGCCTAGAATCCCCTAGAGAGGAGCCCAGTCATGACTGGTAGAGTGCTTGCTTAGAGTGCTGGGAGTCCTGATTTCCATCACTATTACCTCAAATAAATGTAAACAATAAATAGAATATATTCAGTAAAAAAATGTTGTCAGTCTTGGACTTGTTAAAACCTGGTGCTAAATTGTACCGCGTCATCAAACCAAGCATGGAAAGAGAAGGTATTTTCCAAAAACAGGAATAGATACTCACATCTACTTCTCCTTGGTCAATCACATAGAAATTATCTCCTTCATTCCCTATAACAACAACAAAAAGACAAGAAATGAGAAAGTGCAAAACCCAGCAAGGCAGATATGCGCTATAGAATTCTTGTTTATCTGGCAAACAGGATTTGGAACTAGGTCTACAAGCCATTATCAAGTAATACCTGCCCCCTTCAGCCCCCATCTCTCTGTGTCTCTGTCTCTGTCTGTCTCTCTCACACTGGAATTGAACCCAGAGCCTCATGTATGCTAGCCATGTGCTGTGCTCCTGAATTACATTCCCCAGCTCTCTATTTTGTGTTTTTGAAACAGGGTCTCATTAAGTTGCACCTGCTGGTCCTGAACTCACAAACCTGCCTCAGCCTCCTGAGTAGCATAGGTCTGCCACTTGGTCTGGCTATGTTTTGTTAGTTTCTTGAGTCTCTCTCTCTCTCTCTCTCTCTCTCTCTCTCTCTCTCTCTCTCTCTCTCTCTCTCTTCTTTTTCTCTTTTTTGACAGGGTCCCACAGTGTAGGCCACCCTGGCTGGCCTAGAACTCACTATGTAGATCAAGCTGGCCTCAAACTCAAAGAGATCCACCCATTTCTGCACCCAGAATGTTATGTCTGTCTTTTTCTTTTCCTTTTTTTGTGTTGTTTTTGTTTTTGTTTCTGTTTCTGTTTTTGTTTTTGCAACAGGGTCTCCCTGTAGCCCCAGTTGGCTTTCAATTCACTATGTAGACCAGGATGGCCTCGAATTTCCAGAGATCCGCCTGCCTCTGCCTCCTGAGTGCTTCCTTCCTTCTTACCTTCCTTCCCTCCTTTTTTTCTTTTTCTTTTCTTTTAGATAGGGTCTCACACTGTATCCCAGGCTGACTTTGAACTCCTGACAATCTTCCTGCCTCAGCCACCTGAGTACTAGGATGCCAGGCTTGCCCAGCACACCTGCCACAGTTTAAGTTTATCAGAACAGACATGAGCTCTTGGGCAAATGCATTCCCAGCAATGGAGAGACCATGTCTGTGAGGTGGGGAACTTACCTTGCTGTATGACCGTCTCCCCAGCTATATGAGTCACGGGAAACATGGCGTCGAATATGTCACTGAAAAACAAAGCACAGCACATCAGCAGCTGTAATGGTAGTGGCTGTGGTGAGCCCTGATTTCTGCCACACTTAAACCTTCCCTGTCCACGTGCCAACTCAAAGTCTGGCAGAACTGATGACCTTAAGACCTTTCCCAGCCCTGTTGTCCACAGCCACGTGGGTACCACACACGCAGCCTTCAGGCCCACCTCTCCAAACTTCTTCACTGGTGTGGGCTGCTTTGCCCTCTTGAGACAGGGTTTCAAGTAGCCCTGGCTAACCTCAAACTCACTATGTAGCCAAGGATGACCCTGATCTCCTGATCTTCCTGCTTTTACCTCCAAAGTACTAGGATTACAGGCACACACCACCACACCTAGCTTATGGTGCTGAGGATGAATTGCAGGGCTCTGTACATGCTAGGCAAGTGCTTGTCAGCCCCTGTCTGGCTTCTCACAAGAAAGGGATCACTCAGCACTGTTTTACACTCCACTTAGGAAAACAGGTTACAATGGGCCATGAATGTTTCTCGTGCCTGTAAACTGAATGTTGTTGGGACCTAACCACTGAGCCTGATGTGTGGGCTTTGCTTTTCTAAAGACAAAATTTTAAAGATTTCATTCCATTTTTTAATTATGGGGTGGGGGGTGTACATGAATGCTGGTGCCCGCAGAGGCCAGAAGAGGACATTGGATCCTCTGGAGCTGGAGTTATAAGTAGGCCCTTGTGAGCCGCCTGATGTGGGTGCTAGGAACCGAACTCAGGTCCTCTGCAAAAGCAGCACACACTCAACCACTGAGCCTCTCTCCAACCCGTTTGTTCCCTCTTCCAACCACAGGAATGCCAAAGGTCCAGGCTGGGGGCGTAGTTCAGTTGGAAGAGCCCTTGCTTGACATGCACAAGGTTCTGGGTTCAATTCCCGAGCACGCCAATAAAAGAAAAGAGCAAAGAAGTGAGACGCCAGGCAGTGCCTCTGTGTGGGCAAGAGAGACCTGCTATGACACATGGACCCTGTGGGCCACCGAAGCTGGGGACCCTGGAGTGACCGCTGTGCCCACCCAGCAACCTGGTGGACTAGTCTTCCAAATGTAAGTGTGAAATGGGCCACTGAGACAAATGCAAAGGGGGGGGAGGGGGCAGGCTGCCCAGACCCTCCATCTCACCAGCACAGTCAGACAACACAGTCATAAATGTCCACCTGCTCTCCTGAAACACAGTAGCCACCAGGGGAGACCTGTCTGTCCTCAGCTCTTGGCTCCCCAAGAGCTGTGAAGCAGGGAAGGGGAAGGTAAGGAATGCAGCCCTAGGCAGGAAGTGCTTCATTCATTCGGGAAAATGCTGAGACGAAGCCCTTCCTACCCTGACTGTTCAAAAAGGAGTGGGCACAGGACCTGGAACTTGAGGCAAGCCTCAGAGGGACTCAGGGTCCTCACTGACTCTGTAATATACAAGCCGTCTGGGAACTGAATGCAAAATGAAAGATCCAGACTGCTCTATGCTTGATTCCAGGGTCTAGAAAATAAAAATAAATTTTCGGGGCTTCAGTGGTTAAGAGCACTGGCTACCCTTGGAGAAGGCCTGAGTTGAATCCCAGCACCATGGTGGCTAACAACTGTCTGTAACTCCAGTTCCAGAGGACCCGACACCCTCTTCTGTCCCCCGCGGACACTGCACAGCATGGGTGCACTTACATACATGCAGGTAAAACACTCATACACATAAAATAAAAATAAATAAATAAATTTTTTGTTAAAAATAAGAACTTTTAAAAATCTTTTTGAGACAGGGTCTCCCTATAGCCCAAGCTGTAGCCCCAGTTGGCCTGAAACTCACTATGTAGACCAGGCAGGACTCAATCTCACAGAGATCTGCCTGCCTCTGCCTCCAGAGTACTGGAATCAAAGGCGTGCCCCACCACACCCAGCTATAAATTTTTTTTTTTGGTCTTTTTGAGACAGGGTCTCTGTGTAGCCCCAGGTGGCCTGGAACTCACAATGTAGACCAGGCTGGTCTTGAACTCGCAGAGATCAACCTACCTCTGCCTCCCAAGTACTGGGACTGTGCCCCTCACCCAGCTAAATAAGTAATTCTTAAAATACTAGCTGTACAGCTGTGGTTACCTAAACAAGGCCTGTATGAGGTTGGACCCATCAATCTTCCAGGGAGCATAGAGGGACCAACAAGGCCACGCCCCTCCCTGTGTATCTAAGGGCTGTAAGGCTGCTAGAGGACTGGGATCTTGAGGCCACACCCCAGCTAATGAGGATTTATACTGAGAACAGTTGCTGAGGGAGGGACTCATGAAGCCCCACCCCTCCCTTAGGATCTATAAACAGTTAAAGGTGGCTGATGGAGAGACAACCATTTTCTTCAACAGTATAGGCACTAGAAAGCTGCCCATGCTCCTGTAAATAACCCCTCACACATGCTCCTGTAAGCAACACTAATTAAACTCGCTGGGTCTCACACACCCAAAAAAAGACATAAAAGTACAAGAGGGACAAATTAGGAAGAGAAAGGGGGTCAGCAGGAGTGGGAGGGGACAAAGAGAAGGTAAGAGAGTAAATATGATAAAAGACATTACACGTGTGCATAAAAATATCATATGAACCCATTATTGTGTATAGTTAGTATATCTAATTTTAAAAATCCCATTTTCTCTCTATTCAAGACACGCTTCTCTGGAGTGTGGCATCCTAACTCCACTAACATCTTGGTTTTTGGTTTCCTGTGCTCACTGGCAGAAGAAGGCTCTGCCTGTGGCTGAGAAGGTGGTGGTGAGTCTCGGGCCAGCTCTGGATGTCCATCCCCTGACAGGGTGTTTCTTGGCCACAGCATCCCTAGCATCTGCAGAAACCATCCCTGCCTGGCTAAATTTCTTCAAAACCCCAAAGAGAGAGAAACAACTTTGCAGTTTCCTCCCACACTGAAAAATAGCCCTCAACTAATAATGGTAAAATGTGTGTGTGCGGTGGTGTGTGTGTGTGTGTGTGTGTGTGTGTGTGTGTATGTTCATGTGTGCATATGTGTACGGTGCATGTGAAGGCCAGAGGAAGACATCAGGTCTTTTCTTAAATTGCTCTCCACCTTATTTGTGTGTACATGTGTGTAGTGTGGTGTGTGTACTATATGTACATGGGGGAACAGGCAGGTGCCTATGCACATGTGCAGAGGTCAGAGGAAGGCATGGAGTGTCCTGTTCTATCACTCTCTACTATATGCAGTCTCTCACTGAGCCTGGAGCTAGGCTAGTGGTCAGCAGCCCCAGTGATCCTCCTGTCCCTGCCCCCACAGCCCTTGTTACAGGTACATGGCCACACCCAGTTTTTCACGTAGGTGCTGGGGATTCGAACTCAGGTCCTCATGCTTATCCACAAAGCACTCTTATCCACTAAGCTACCTCCTCAGCCCATCTTCATCTTATTATTTTGAGACAGGGTCTCTCACTGAACCTGGAGATCACCAATTTGCTAGATTGGCTGGCCAGTGCACCCACAGATCCTCCTGTCTCTGTCCCCACAGCACTAAGATCGCAAGCACATGTAACTGCCTCCACCAGGCTTTTTCGTGGGTTCTGGGGATTAAACTCAGGTCCTCATGTTCATGCAGCAAGTACTTTAGCTGCTGAGCCATCTCCCCAGGCCAATAAACATTTTTTTAGTGCTGTAAGTGATCAAACAGACACTAATGTGTCTCCTGCCCACACACTCAGGCAGGTGTCTGCTTTGCCACACCAGCTTCGGTCGCTTCTCCTCTTAATAATACTAAGCTGGGGAGGTACAGTGGGGAGCCGGTGTCACTCTAACCTCCCTGGATTGTCACTCCCTGCTTGCACACCCAAGTCACAATTTGCATTTCCCTTCCCCCTCTCATTTAGGTGAAAGTGCACCCATCTAGTAACTTTCTTTTCTGGTCTCACTCTGTAGCCCAGGTTGGCCTGAATTCACTGCCATCCTCCCACCTCAGCCTCCCTAGTTCAGAATCACAGGTGCAAGCCACATTCCCCACTTCTGATAGCTTCCTTTAGCTATCTAGCGTCCTTTCATTCCTTGCCCCCGCCCAGGCCCCCGCCCAGGCCCCCGCCCCAGGATGTCCTGGATATTTCCATGTTTATACAACCACAGAGTGAGCAATGATGAACATTCCAGAGCTGCAGATGAGGGAGGGCAGATAAATATAGTCATATCTCCCAGTTATATGGGGCTTCTGTCTACCTGCTCTTCCATCCGGGCCTCAGCCAAGGCAGGAGCCACTGAAACCTTTTTCTGGGCCAATAAGATCCCCAAACTGAGAGGCTCTTGGTGTCAGTCACCTATGTCCCCACCCACCAGGAGCAACTTTCAATTGAACATCTCTGAATGACCTCATGTATCTCTGGGAGCACAGGCAAGCCCCCCTCCCATTGTCCGGGTTCATGGCCATGACAGAAGCACTCTGGGAGCCTGGAACCACTGAAAATAACAACAGAGCCATCAGGCCAGAGAGCCCAGCCTTACCTACCAAAGGGGCCTGGGAGTCCAGTTTCCTTCTGAGAAACCTGACACCCCTGGGCTCCTAACCCAAGAAATCCAAGTCTCCAGGCTGAAGACTCACAGCTCTGCCCACTTCCCCCTCCGCCTTCCAACCTCAGACAAACCTAATCCCTTTCCCTCTCAGCACTTAATGGCATTAAAAGGCAGGGCCTCCTCTGCCTGTGAAAAGAAAAATAGCTTTCCATCCCGATCTGGAAGTCACTTCTGGAAGGTTTAGTTGCAGTCAGCAGCAGAGAACACAAATGTTCTTACATTGTGGTGCTGACCAAACCACCCTCTCCATCAACAATGCTGGCTGCTCACTGGAGCAGTGGGGTCTTGGCTGGCTTCTGGGGTGCAGGGAGGCCAGAGAAATAAACACATCAGCTATTACCCCCACAGGCACCGAGGACCTGGCACTGCCCTGAGCCCCTCTGGTCCCATCCACACCTGTCCTCACAGGCTGGAATGCTACAACATCCATTTCCAGAGAAGGAACCTGGGGACCGACCCAAATGACCTTATCCGAGGTCTTGCAGCTGGAGACAGGTGAGCTGGGCTGCAAACTCCTTCCTGGCAACATAGAGTTGTGTTCCTGGTCCTCCCTCCCTAGTGGCCTAGGCACCCCTCAGGTCCAGAGCTGTCCATGCCTCCCCTCTCTGACCAAGTCTCCATCTCCCCCTTGCTCTCTCACCTATACAGCCTGCAAGCTGGAGCCCTGAGGACCTGAGTATCTGTGGTGGACACCCCCAGCTTTCTTTAGGAAAATGCCACCAAATGAGTCCCAGTCAGCAGGACCAGGGTTGGCCTATGGTCCCAGAGCTGGCCTACAGGACAGGGCCTGGTCATGATGATTTCCAGGAATGGACTATCTTGGGTCCCAGGATGCCCTGGCCTGCATGCAAATAGAGCATTGTGACTGGATCCCAGCTCTCTCCCACAACCTGTGACCAAGATAGCCAAGGCTTTGTCTTTACCCAGGCCATTGTTCCTCATCAATGTCTATCCTTCCTGCAGAACCTCAGCTCTTCTGCTTCTTAGTCTGAAATGGATGGACAGGGAGTAGATGGCTAGGTGGGTAGAGGGATGGATGGATGGATGGATGGTTGGAAGGGTAGATAGATGGATGGACAAGTATATGGACGAAGGGATAGAAGAATGAATGAATGAGTGGATAGATGTATGGACAGGCAGATGGAAGATTGGGGGAACAGATGGATGTACAGATGGAAAAGTGAATGAATCAGTGAGTGGATGGGTGGATGGGTAGATACACAGATGGATGGATGGATGGATAGATTGATGGACATACAGATGGATGAATGGACACCCACCTGACCCAGTTTCCACTTTCTTTCTCGAAACTCTCAGAAAGAATGTCTGAGGAATGAAGAGATGGTTCAGCTTGCTGTGTAAGCACAAAGACCAGAGTTTGATGCTCAGAACCCATGTGGTAGCACCTATTTGTACTGGGGAAGCAGAGACAGGAGGGTCCCTGGGAGTCACTGGCCAGATAGCCCAGCCTACTCAGGGAACTCCAAGCCAATGAGAGATCCTGTCTCAAAAAACGAAGTGGAAGGGTCTGGAGACATGATTCAGCAGCTAAGAGTACTGGCTGCTCCTGCAAAGGACTCAGTTTCTGTTCCCAGAACCCACATGGTGGCTAACACTGGTCCTTAATTTCAATTCCAGGAGATCTGATACCTCTTCTGGCTTCTGAAGGCATTGCATGTACATGGTACATTTACATACATGCAGGCAAAATATTCATACATGTAAAATACAAATAAAATCTTTTTTTAAAAAAATCACTAAAAGCTGGGTGTGGTAACACATACCTTTAATCCCAGCACTCGTGAGGCAGAAGCAGAAAGATCTCTGTGAGATATCAAGGCCAGCCTGGTCTACATAGCAAGTTCCAAGCCAGCTGGGGCTATATAGCTGGGGTTACAGGGAGACCCTGCCTCAACAAAACAAAACAATACAGAAAATCATCATCACCAAAAAAAAAAGGTGGATGACACCTATGATACCTAACAACAGAGAGAGAGAGAGAGAGAGAGAGAGAGAGAGAGAGAGAGAGACCACACAGGTAATAAAAGAACTGTGACCAACTCAGTGAAAAACTGAGGTAGGAGGACAGAAGCCCACAGATCCACAGATTTTCAGACTGTGACTGTGATGCTCTTGTCAGCCTGGGCTGGGTACACAGTGGTGGAAGCCACACCCAATCCAAGGACACGGTTCCGTACTATGGGGCACACAGGTAGAAGGCTTGTCAGGCTGCACTCCCAGGCTTCTATCAGTGGGGCCTGTCCAGAGTGAAGCCACACAGCAATGATCAGCCCATCCCAGCCAGGGTGACACCAGCTGAGATTTGTAGAGTCTCTGGATAAGACATCCCGCTTCCTGGGCAGCTGGGTTACAATGTTAGTAGTCACTTGTGTCCCCAGTCTGTGTCCACTGTCCCCATCCAAGGGGAGCCTCTCACTTAACTTCATCGCTAGGGTCCCAAGACCACTCCCATTTTACAGACAGGGAAACTGAGGCTCAGAAGGCTGTGAGGGTGCCACTGAGGCTGACTCCAGGCAGCAAACTCCCATGTCTGTACTGCAACCCATGCAAGAGCACCTAAGAACCTCACACCTGCCTCACAGAATTCACAAGAGAATACGCAGGAAAGCTCGGCCCCAGTTTAGGCAAAATGACCGGTTGGCCCACCTAATCCTGGGAGTCTGTGCTAAGGGTCCCAGATACCACCTGACCCCCTGTGCTGGGAACAGACTTTGCCCCTCACCACCTGGAGGGACCAAGGCTCCAAGGAACGGAGTCTGCATGAGGGTGACCAGTCCTGGAACCCCAGTGATGACAGTGCTGAGGGACACTGCAAGGCAGGGAGCCTAGCCCTCAGCATACCGACTCTACCTGCCCTGCTCAAATGCCCAGAGAGTCTCTGAGACCCCCCCCCCAACAATGTGGAAGAGCTCTAGGCCCTCATGTCTCAGGAGCTGCTGAGCTCCTTCATTCTTTCTTATGGGATTCTATTCCTAACAGCTGCAGAACAGCTGGAAGTGGGCCCACAGGGGAACACCCCACCACCTGTCACCTAGGCAAACAAGTCCTGTCAGCTTCCAAGACCAGGCACCCCAGGGAGGCTAAGGATGGAGGAGGAGCAGGACCAATGAGAAACACATAGCGGGGAGCCTAGCAGTCAATCACAGTGCATCTTGGACTGCATGCACACCCGACCCTATCCATCCAGGCTAGGACCAGTGGGAAATGCAGGGGTCAGAAGGCCAGGCTCTGTGTCCATCCACACATAGTATTTCTGTACCTCAAAAAGACCCTTCAGGGGTGCTGGGGAGATGGCTCAGCGGGCAAGAGTGTTTGCTGCACAAGCGTGAGGACTTGAGTTCAAATCTCTAGTATCCATCGGGGGGGGGGGAGAGAATCTCAGTGCTGTGAGAAGTGGGAGGGTTTCTGGGGCTGCTGGCCACCAGCCTCATCCAGATCCAGTGGGAGACTCTGTCTCAGGGAATCAGGGGGACAGTGATGGACCAAGGCACTTGACCTCCTCCTCTGGCTTCTGATTGGGCATACATGCACATAGGAAACACACACACATTCACACACACCATCATACACACACCATACACACATATATATCATACATATACACATTTACAACATACACACACATACATTCACACACCATACATATATGTATACATATATACATATATATTACACACATACACACATATACAACATACACACACATGCGTGCACACACACACACACACACACACACACACACACAAAGAGAGGGCCCTTGCCATTGGAAAGAAAACAGGAATGTGTGAGTTTCAACAAAAGCAGTGGGACACTGACTGCAAAGAATGAACCCAAGACTCTCTGTAGTAATAAGTAAACTGAGTTAGGAAAATAGCATTTCTGGGTCATTATTTAAAAACAACCAAAAAGTTCTTCATTTTAAAAAATGTAAACCAAGTCAGGCACAGTGGTACAGGCCTATAACCACAGACACTTGAGAGACTGGGGGAGGAAGATTGTGAATTCGAGGCCAGCCTGGATGACTTACTAAGTTCTTGTCTCAAAATAAAAAGAACAGGGTTGTGGAAATAGTTCTGTGGCAAAACACTTACCTAGAATCCCCAGGCGAAGAGCTAGGGGCGTGGCTCAGTGGTAGAGCTCCTGCCTAGAATTCCCCAGTGAGGGACTAGAGTGTGCCAATCCCCAGCACACCTAAGAAGCAAAACCAATTTTTAAACCTCCGGTGGGAGTGGGTCGAGTAAAGGCATGTACTCACTCTCTGGCTGAGGTCTGAGAGCAGAAAGCAAACAGCACCCATACATGTATAAATTTTTTTATGCAGAAACATAAGCAAATTGATGGGAGCAGATGGGAATTGTCAGCAATGAAAACAGACCATTAAAAAGGTCCCCACTGAGTGCAGGAAATTCGTTCACATTTCCTTACCAATGTCATTTCCTGGATCACAGTGAGGCTAGAGGAGGAAAGGAGGCAGCTAAATCTCATCTTGTTTCCTAAGCAACAGTTCCAAAAGACCCAAACAGGCAAGATTCTCCTGTGCTGATCTGAGCTTTTAGTCAATGTTATTTAGACAGAAAGTACCCAGATTCCCAGGCACCATGGCGTCTGCCTGTCTTAGGCTGGCCATCCTAGCCCAAGTGGTCTAGGGGCCCTCTGCTGCTGGCCAGTGCCCCAAACACAGTGTCCCGGCTTGTATTAGGTTCTCCCATTGTTTGGGTGAAAGTTTGGTCTGTTTTCAAATACTCCTCTGGAGATGGCAATAACTCTGCTCTGGCTGTCTGCACAGTGTAGAGCAAGGCCGGCTACTCCAGCAGGTTGTTCGTCAGCCCTATGGTATCTCTACTGCCTGGGGCCAGGTAACTGGCTTTGGTTCCTGGTACAGGAAGGCCCAGCAGAAAGAGAGAAGCCCCTGAGGTCCAGGTTCAGCAGAAGTGGGGGATTTTATTTGTGGGATTCTAAGAGGCACAGGCCGGTGTTCATGCTGTGGATTGGGGGAGGGGCAGTGGAGGATTAAATACACCTCTCATTTATTCTGGCTTCCACCCAGAGTCACCAGCTCACAGCTCTGGCCTCAGAACACCCAGGCTCACCTGCTCTTCTGAATCTGCACATGCACACTGAAGTAGCAAGAGAAGAGCTTCTATGGTTGAACTAGCAGCCTTTTACCCCACAAGCAAGGGGGCCACCTTGTACCATGCAACTTGAAACGGCCTATGGTTTGGATTCAAAATATTGGCAGAAAGGCTCACTACCACTGCAAGGACTTGGCCATAGTGGGTGAGTCCAGTCATATGGGCTCTGACCTCATCATGGATGAATCCCACAATGTACTCAGAACACGGCACCTGTGCCCCTCCCTCCCTGTGGCTATCAGACTATTAAAACAATGGTGCTCAAGGAATTGGAATTTCCTCAGGAGTCTCACACTAGGAGAAGGAAAAGGCTGGGGCCCTGATGCAGCCACAGGGGTAGCTTGTCGGAGGAGCTGCCACACAGTTCTGACAACTTGTCAGACCACCTTGCAAGAGGGACTGGGGCTAAGACAGTGATGGTCAGTGATGAGTGGGACCACACTTGACCAGGACTGCTTATTATGCACACCTCTGCTCTCTATTTCAACCTAAGCCTCATGTCAGGGCCTCAAGATAAACTTGCGGGGGAGGGTCACTGTAGTTCTGTGTTCTTCTTTCCAATGTGACCACATGGAACAAATTGTCCTTTTTCTGCTTACTATTATTGTTGGTTGGTTTTATTATGGACACCTCTGCTCTCTATTTCAACCTAAGCCTCATGTCAGGGCCTCAAGATAAACTTGCGGGGGAGGGTCACTGTAGTTCTGTGTTCTTCTTTCCAATGTGACCACATGGAACAAATTGTCCTTTTTCTGCTTACTATTATTGTTGGTTGGTTGATTGGTTAGTTGGTTGGTTGGTTGGTTGGTTGGTTGGTTGGTTGGTTGGTTGGTTGGTTGGTTGGTTGGTTGGTTGGTTGGTTGGTTGGTTGGTTGGTTGGTTGGTTGGTTGGTTGGTTGGTTGGTTGGTTGGTTGGTTGGTTGGTTGGTTGGTTGGTTGGTTGGTTGGTTGGTTGGTTGGTTGGTTGGTTGGTTGGTTGGTTGGTTGGTTGGTTGGTTGGTTGGTTGGTTGGTTGGTTGGTTGGTTGGTTGGTTGATTGGTTAGTTGGTTGGTTGGTTGGTTGGTTGGTTGGTTGGTTGGTTGGTAATGCTGAGGATCCAACCCAGGGCCTTGCATATATCAGGCAAACATCCTACTACTGAGCTATATCCCCCAGCCCAAATGTAGCTTCCTCTACTTGTCTGTGTGGTTGGCCTTTTGAGGATGGGTAGCTGAGTCTGGCTCCTTACTGCTGTAAGTGTCCGGGTTCTGACCTCTAACAACTCACCATTATTGGGACATAGTGGCAAGGAAGAGGCAAGGCCTAGTTAGAGGAAGTAGACTACAGGCAGTGTGCTCTGGAAAGCTAGAACATGCCACCAAGCCACTTCCTCCTCTCTGCTTCCTGACCACTATGAGTGAGCAGCTTCTACCCCCCCCCACCTTGCTCTGCCTCATCACAGACCTGAAAATGTGGCCAGTGGCCACAGGCCAAACCCTCCAAAACCATGAGCCAAGTGAGCCTTTCCTCCCTTATACTGTGCCTCTCAGACGTTTGTCACAGCCGTGAGGAACTAACACCCACCCTACAGTGGGGACCAGATAACTAAAAAAGACAGTGGGATGCATGGCAGTGTTATAGAATAGCTACAGACTGGTATAGGTCTAGTAAGTAAAAAAGGGGGGGGGTTCTGGGGAGATAATTCAGTCAGGAAAGTGCTTGCCTTGTAGATCCCCAGAATTCATGTTAAGAGAGAAGAGAGAGAGGAGAGAGGGAAGAGAGAGGGAAGAAGGGAGAGAGAGAGAGAGAGAGAGAGAGAGAGAGAGAGAGACTGAACACCGGGTATGGTGCTATATGCATTATCCAGACACTGGAGAAACAGAGGCAGGTGAATCCCTGGAGCTCACTGGCCAGCCAGCCTAGCCTAGTTAGCAAGTTCCAGGCCAGTGAGAGACTCTATCTCAAAAAATTAAGGTGGAAAGCACCCAAAGAACATCTGAGGTTGTCCTTTGGTCTTCACAGGCCTGTACATATATGTACACATACATCTGTACAGACATATGCACACACACAAACATGTCCACACACACACACACACACTGGAGAGCAAGGTAAGCTCTGACAGGCCTAGAGGGAGAGACAGGCAGCACTCTGTGTGGCTGAAGGCATTTATATCATTCTCCCAGCCACTGGCAGATCCAGCTGGAAACTGGCAAGGGATCATCAGCAGGACACAGGTGGCAGAGCAGCATTGCCCGTCAACCGGCTAATGGACATTTATGGAGCATTTCATCACACGGTGGGGAAACACTTCTCACGCTCCCATGACACAGTTGCCAAGCCAGGCCACATCCCAGGCCATAAAACACACCTGAGCAAATGCAGGCTGCAAAGCCCGCCCTGGGTGCCATTGGATCACCCTGGGGTTGAACTGGAAATCAGTAACAGATAGCTGGGAAAACCCCACGTACAGGGATTTCTAAATAACACAGGGTCAAAGAAGAAGGTTCCAAAGTCAGGTGGGGTGACTCTTGCCTGTAAGCCCAGCAGTTGTGAAGCTGAGGCAGAAGGAGTGCCATGAGAGTAGGGCCAGCCTGGGCTACATAGTGAGTTCCAGGGCAGTGGAGTTACAGAATGAGACCCTGTCTCAAAACATGAAAAGAAGGGAGAGGAGGAAAAGGAGGAGAGGAGGAGGAAGAGGGAGGAAGGAGAGGAGGAGGAGGAGGAGGAGGAGGAGGAGGAGGAGGAGGAGGAGGAGGAGGAGGAAGAGGAAGAAGAGGAGGAAGAATGAGGGGAGGGGGAGAAAGGAGGGAGAAAAGGAGAAGAAGAGGAGGAGGAAAAAAATAATGTGAAACTAAATGAAAATTAAAGTACAACGTCATCAAAATGCTTAAAATACAACAAAATGCACATATGGAAGGAAATCTCTAACTGTACAGTAGAAAAGATCTAAGGTCAGAAACCCAAGCTTCCATCATAGAAACTACCATAAGAATAAGATCCAAATGAACCAAAAAGGAAGACGAGGAGGAAGAGAAGCAGGAGGAGGAGGAGGAGGGAAGGGGGAGCAAAAGTAAGCTACTTGGGCTGGAGAGATGGCTCAGTGGTTAAGAATGAACACTGTTCCTGCAGAGGACCCGAGTTCAATTCCCAGCACCCACATCAGGAGTCTCATAACCATCTATAACTCCAGCTTCATGGGGTCTGACACCGTATTCTGGCCCCTTGGGCACTGCACTCACATGTACATAACCACATATAGAGCCAAAAACATGCACATAATTAAAAACAATAAAATACATCTTCTTTAAAAAGTAAACTACTTAGGAGGCTAAGGCAAAAGGACTGAAAGTTCAAAGCCAGCCCGAACTAGAAGAAGGTTCCAAAGTCAGGTGGGGTGACTCTTGCCTATAAGCCCAGCAGTTGTGAGGCTAAGGCAGAAGGACTGCCACATATAGAGACAAAAACATGCATATAATTAAAAACAACAAGAGTGAGTTTAAGATCAGCTTGAGCAACTGATTGAGAGCCTATCTCAAAATACAGAGGAAAGAGAGTTGGGCATATAGCTCAGAGAGCACCTGCCTAGAATCCCCCTTTGTGGAGCTAGGGGGTACTGCTTAGTGGTAGAGCACCTGCCTAGAATCCCCCAGTGAGGGGCTAGGGCATGGCTCAGTGATAGAACTCTTGTCTAGCATGCTTAAGGTTCTGGGTTCAGTTTCCATACAAAAAGAAAAAAACAAAGAACAAAAACAAAAAACAGAAATTAGTAGAGAAAAAAAAAAATCCCTAAAAACAAAGCAGGTCCTGCACAGCCTTTTACCATCAGAGAAGTGCTGATCTCAGCTCCTCTCCTCTTCCAGCTCCCCGAGTTGGCCGAGTTGGCCGGAGGCGGGGGTAGTACTGAGGCTGTAGTCTACCCTATTTCCAAGCTGCTAGCACCCTCCAGGAGCCTGCTTCCTTTCCCCGTCTCCTCCCTTGGGCACTCACCAGTTTCTGAAGCTGGAGTTCATAATAGAACTAAGAAATGACTGATAAAAATCTACAATTTCATAGCTGAGCCAATCAAGAAAAAGGGGGGGAATGACACACATGTCTAACACCAGAATGACGGAGTGACTGTCATGATGGATCCATGACATTAAAATGAAAAGGATGATGAAGAACATTGCACACCACTCTACACCTACAAACTTGGGAACTAAGATCAGGCGAACCATTTCTCCACATTCAGTGTGCAACAACTGGATCCTGCGTATCAAAATTCACCCAAGAAGAAATAACATTCCAAATAGGCCAGTATCTTTTCAAGATACTGAATCAATAATCACTAGCCTTTCTAAACAGAAGGCACCAGATCCAGATGGATTCACAGGGGACCCACAAACAGACACAGAGGAGAGATGTTAAACTTATTCTATGAGTGTAGGATTAACTCCAAAATCAGACATCACAAGAAAGAAGACTCATTAGCCACCCACAACCACGCCCAACACAGTATGATAAGACAAATCACACATTGTATAGAAAGAATTTTACATAGATGCATGGGGCTCATTTCACAAAGCAAGTCTGAGACGGCTTTAAAGATCAAATACCAGAGCTATGGCTGAGGTTCAGTTGGTAGAGTGCTTGCCTCATGTGAGCAAACCCTGAGTTCCATCTTCAGTACCACAGAAACCAAGCATGATGGTACCGGCCTATAATCTTAGCACTCAGGAGGTGGAGGCAGGAGGATGAGGACTTCAAGGTCATCCTCAGCTACATAGTGATTATGAGACCCTGTTTCAAAAAAAAAAAAAGTAAGGGCCAACAAGATGACTCAGCAGGGGAAGGTGCTTGGCATGCAAACTTGAGACCAGAGTTAGATACTCAGAAGCCAAGGAAAGGTAGAAAGACAGAACTGATTCCAAAAAGTTGGTCTGACCTCCATACACGTGACATGGCACACACATGCCCCTCCATCATACATAAACACAGTTAATAATAAATAACATTTTGTAAAAGCAAATACTGGAGTCAGAGCTCACATGGTGGTTCACACCTGTAATCTCAGCATTTAGGAGACTGAGGCAGACAGACTGTCATGAGTTCAAGGCCAGTCCAATCTATATAGGGAGTTCTAGGACAGCTTGGACTATGGAATGAGATCTTATCTTTAAAAAACAATTTAAGGGACTAGAGAGATGGTTCAGCAGAGGACCCAGGTTCAATTCCCAGCATCCATATGGCAGCTAACAACCATCCATAATTCCAACTCCAGGAGATCAGAAGTCCTCTTATGACCTCTGTGGGCACAGCACAGGTGCATTTACATACATGCAGGCAATATACTCATACACATAAAATAAAAGTAACAATAAAATAAATTAAATTAAAAAAACTTACACCCATGCAACATTGCTTACATCAGCAGGAAAGGTAAATGTTAAGTTGTAAATCTAACAAGGTATGTGGACAATATTCCTGAAGAAAACTATAAAACTCTGAAAAAGGGAGTCATTGGGGAAAATATACCACGTTCATTGATAGGAATGCTCGGTTATCAAGATGACAGTTCTTTCCAGCTTGATCTATAGATTCAGTCCCAACCACAAGACCAGAAAATTGTGTGACCACAAATAAACTGACTCTTAATCATCAGGAAAGAGTCAAAAGACCCAGAATAACCAATAACACATGGAAATGAAGGACAGTGGGAAGATGGCACCACCCAGGATTGGAAACAGAGCAACAGGAAACCTGGCAGTGAGGTGTTCATGAGCCATAATTGAACAGAACACTTCAGTAAGAAAGGAGAGTACATCCAACAAACAGGCCTGAAACAACTCAATATCTACAGGAGGAAGAGTGAACACAGACCTTATGTCTTTCACAAAAATGGACTAGAAATGGACCATATATCTGAACCTCTAAAATATAACATGAGACATCTAAGTGGCCTGGTTTTGGCAAGAACTTTTAGATACAATTCCATGGGCTTGGATGACTCAGTAAAGTACCTGCCACACAAGTGCTAGAATCTGAGTTCAGATCTACAGAACTCGTGTAAAAGCTAGGCACAGCAGCACACATCTGTAACGTCGTTGCTGGGGAGGTAGAGACAGAATCCTTGGGGCTCACTGGCCAGCCAGAATAGCCCAGTTGGTGAGTTCCAGGCTCACTGAGAGACCCTGCCACCAAAAAATAAGGTAAACAGGCAGGCATGGTGGTGCATGCTTTTAATCCCAGCACTTGGGAGGCAGAGGCAAGTGGATTTCTGTGAAATTGAGGCCAGCCTCGTCTATATAGAGAGTTCCAGGCCATCTGGGACTACAGGGAGACCCTGTCTTCAACAACAACAACAACAGAAAAGTAGAGGGGCTTTAGACATGGCTCAATGGTTAAGAGCACTGGTTGCTCTTGCAAAGGACCAAGGTTTCATTGCCAGCACCCACGTGATGGCTAACAATCATCCTTAACTCCAGTTTCAGGGGATCTGACGCCATCTTCTGACCTCCACGGACATTGCACACACAGGTACACTTACATACATGCAGGCAAAAGACTCATATAAAAATAAATTAAATAAATAAATAAATAAATTTATTTTAATGAGTAGGGCTTCTATATTAAACCTCTATCACCCACAGCTCAGGAACTATTGTGGAGAGGAGGAGAAAAGACCGTAAGAGCCAGGGGTGGTGGATGACCATAAGGAAACAGTTTTCCAGGCAGCTGAGAACTTGCTGACATGAACTTCCAGCAATGGTGGCAGCACACACAAAAGCCATGCAAACTCAAACCAGATAAAAGCCTGTCTCAAAAAAAGGGGGGGTAGAGAGCAATAAAGGAAGACACCCCAAAATAGACTTCTGGCCTCTAGTCACACGTGTACACAGGAACACATACACACATACACAAATAAATTTATTTATTTATCTTTATTTTGTGTACGAGTGCCTTGCCTATATGTATATAAATGGACCATATGTGTACAATGCCTGTGGAGGCCAGAGGCGGGTGTCGGACCCCCCCCCCAGAACTGGGGCTACAGACAGCTGTTAGCTGCCATGTGGGTGCTGGGAACTGAACCCAGGTCCTCTGTAAGAATAGCCAGCACTCTCAACCGCAGAGCCCTCTCTCCAGTCCCACAAATAAATTTTTAAAATAGATGTAATGCCAAAGATAAGAAAAAAGGAAAGACAAATTGGACCTCTTTATAATAAAAAAAAAAACTTGGGGTTGGCAAGATGCTTTAGCAGATAAAGTACTTGCTGCCAAGCCTGACTACCTGAGTTCAGTCTCCAGGACCCACATGGTGGAAGGAGAGAACTGACTCCCACAAGTTGTCCTCTGACCTCTACACAAAAACTCTGGTGTACACCCATATGTGCATGCACATACACAAATAAGCAAATAAATAACACTAAAAGGTGTTTTTTCTTTTTCTTTTTTGTCTTTTTGAGACAGGGTCTCCCTGTAGTCCCAGCTGACCTGAACTCACCATGTAGACCAAGCTGGCCTTGAACTCACAGAGATCCGTCTGCCTCTGCCTCCCAAGTGCTGGAACTAAAGGTATGCGCCACCACACCCAGCAAGTGTTTTTAAATTAATAAATAAAATTGAAAATTTCTGCTTAAAGACACTGTTAAGACACTAAGACAAACCACAGAAGAGGAAAAAGTATTTGCATTGCACAAAGGCAAAGAGGAACTGGAGAGATGGCTCAGTGCTTAAGAACATTGGCTGCTCTTACAGAGGATCCAGTTCAGTTCCCAGCACCCACATGGCAGCTCACAACCATCCGTAATTCCAGTTCCAGGGGATCTGACACCTTCTTCTGTTCTCTGTGGGCACTGCACAACATGGGGGCGCTTAACATACATGCAGACAATACACTCCTATATATAAAATAAAAATACTTTTTAAAAAGACTTTGTATCCAAACTCTTCAAACCCAAATTAAAAAAAAAAAAAAAAAGCAAATTTAAATGGGCAAAAGAGCTAGCAGATGCTTCGCCAAAGACTTACAGATGGCAAGTAAGTACATGAAAAGACACTTGGTGTGTTAGTTATTTGTCTTGCTGCTGTGACAGAATACCTGGCAAGAAGCAAACTTAGGGGCTGGGGAAATGGCTCCGCAGTTAAAAGCATTTCCTTGCCAGCATCAGCTTTTCCCTTTTTCCCTTTGGGCACCTCCTCGCCCCTCTTTGCAGGTGCCTTCTTAGGCTCTGGCTTTGGAGGAGCAGTATGGGAATAATCCTACAGAAAATGGAGATGCCAAAACAGACCAAGCACAGAAAGCTGCAGGTGCTGGAAATGTCAAGCAAAGTGTGCACACTTGATAACTGTGCACTTTTGGTGACTGTGCAGCTTGAAATACTATTTTTAATTTTTTTTATTATTTTTATGTATATGAGCATATTGCCTGCATGTGTGTATGTGCACCTGTGTTATGCAGTACCCATGGAGGTCAGAAGAGGGTGTCAGATCCCCTGGAACTGGAGTTAGGGATGGTTGTTAGTTGCCATGTGAGTACTGGGAGTTGAACCCAGGTCATCTGCCAGAGCAGCCAGTGCTTTTAACTACTGAATCATCTCTCCAGCCCAGAAATGCTATTTTTGTCAAGTTTTATATAAAAAAAATCATTTCCTGCTCATCCAGAGGATCTGAGTTTAGCTCTTAGAAGTCACATCAGGTGGCATACAAACGCCTGTAACTCCAGTTCCAGAGAGACCTGATGCCCTCTTCTGGTCTCCAAAGGCATTGCACTCATGTGTGTATATACCCACACATAGACAAACACACATAAAAATAAAAATAAATTCTTTAAAAACAAAGCAGCAAAGCTGGGCATGGTGGAACACACCTTTAATCCCAGAACTCAGGAGGCAGAGGCAGGTAGATCCCTGAGAGATCAAGGTGGCCACCTGTGGTGGATAGCTTCAGTTGTCAACTTGACACACCTTGGTAGAGGGAACCTCAACTGGTGAATTGCCTCCATTGGACTGACCTGTAGCCATGTCTGTGAGGCATTTTCTTGATTGTCCAGATCAAGGCCAGCCTGGTCTACATAGTGAGTTCCAAGCCAGCTGGGGCTACAGGGAGACCCTGTCTCAAGGGGATTGTTCCATCACAGAAGAGAAGACAGCGCTACAGGCATGGGGGCAGGTGCAGGAGCCTGATCACACTGTAACCACACTCAGGAAGCAGAGAGTGAACAGGAAGTAGGGTCAGGTTATAAAACCCAAAGGCCTGCCCCCAGTGATGTACTTCCCCCAGCAAAGCACCTCATCCTAAAGGTTCCACAATCTTCCCAAACAGTGCCACCTGCGAGGGACCAAGTGTTCAAACATGTGAGCCTATGCACTGTGGTTGTCCAACTATAGAACATTCTGGAAAAGATAAAAAAAACAGAGACAAGAAACAGATCAGCAGTCACCAGGGACTATGAGGAGGAAGGAATGAAAAATGTAACATTACCCAGGTGAGGTGACTCATGTCTGTACTCTAAGCACTTGAGAGGCCTGGGTGCTGGGAACCAAACTTCCATAAAAGCAACAAGGGCTCTTAACTGCTGAACCATCTCTCCAGCCTCTCTCCACCTTAGTTTTTGAGAGAGAGCCTCTTTGGATCCTGGGGTTCAATAATTCGGCTAGGCTAACTGACCACCAAGCCCCAGGGATTGTTCCACCGCTACATCCCCACGGCTGGGATTACAGGCACATGCTGCCATGCGCAGCCTTTTATATAAGTGCTGGAAATTTGAACTCAAGTCTGACTTCACGCATGCATGGCAAGCAGTTTACCCTTTGAGCCATCTTTTCTATCTCATACCTGAACCTTTATAGATAAGGAAACAGAAGCTGAAAACAGGTCACCACTCCCACAGGATCATGCACTACTCAAGGGACAGGAAAGCCTGAAGTGGGCACATGGATGGACACCTGTGCTGGATAGCTTCAGTTGTCAACCTGACACACCTTGGTAGAGCCTCAACTGGTGAATTGCCTCCATTGGACTGACCTGTGGCCATGTCTGTGAGGCATTCTCTTGATTGTCCAGTGATGTGGGAGGGCCCAGCCCACTGTGGGTGGTGTCACCCCTGGGCAGGTGGGCCTGTGTTATAAAAGAGAGCACACTGAGCATGGCCAAGGGAGCAAGCCAGTAAGCAGCGTTCCCCATGGCCTGTGCTTCAGCTCCTGCCTCCAGGTTCCTGCCCTGAGCTCCTACCTTGGGCTTCCTGATGAACTGTGGCCCGGGAGATGTAAGACAAATAAACACTTTCCTCCCCAAGTAAGTATTGGTCAGAGTGTTTTGTCACAGCAATTGAAGGCAAACTAGAACATCACCCATGGGGAGGGTAAGGTCTGACCACTGCCTGGCATCCTCAGTACCTAGCCCCACCCTACAGCACAGGACTCTTCCAATCTCCCCTTCCTAAGGGCATCTGTGTCTTCGAAGCAGGGTTGGGGGCTGGAGGAGTTGCTTCACTTACAGCCCCCAGATCAGGCCAGTCCTGCAGGTGCCATGACAAGACCAGGAACAGAAAACCCAGCACAGCATCCTGTGGAGATTCAAGGTCAACCACCATGAGGAGCTCTGCCCACCCCATTCTTGGCCTTCACAGTATTTTCGGGAGCCTACTGTGTGCCAGACACTGTACTGGATGTCAGGGCTGTGGGAGTAACGCACAGACGTCCCTGCCACATAAAATTAACAGCAAAACACTGTTAGGCACCAAAGAGGAAGTGCCTTTCTGGCTGTCATTCATTCATTCAACAAACACATCCTGTGTCCCATCACAGGGTAGAAGCCATCTTTATCCCCACCTCCTTTTGTAAAAGGAACCAGCCATGCTTTGTGAACAGCAGTCTGTGCCACACAGCTCCACTGGCTCAGGGTACCCAGGAGCCGTGCCTGGATTTCAGTACTTGCTCACCAGAGGCTGTGGTAGCATTGAAGGCGCCTGACTGAGTCCAGCATCCCACACACTGGAGACCAGCTGGGGCTGGAAACCTCATTGCTCCCTCTCACTGATGGACAGAGATACCAGATGCAGAGACCAGGGGAAAAGGCCCCACATGGCCAGCAAGGTGGGAGGCCACCGGCAGCCAGCCCCCAAGGTTCAACAGAGGTCACCTCCCAAGGACCTTCCTTCTAGGTTGTCAGTCTTGGAGGAAGAAAAGGACCAGCTGGCTGTAGTCAGACTGGGCTGCTTGCTCTGTGTGTGTGTGTGTGTGTGTGGTGTGTGTGTGTGTGTGTGTGTGTGTGTGTATGTGTGTGTGTGTAGGAGTTAGTAGCCACTCTGGGCCAGTGAGGGAGTACAAACCCAGGTGCTGCCAAGGACCAAAATCCCTAGAAACTGCAGCACCTCCAGGTAAAGCTGGGTCTGGTGTATCTAATTTTTCTACGAGCCCACTATAGGGATCAGGACAAAGTTGATTCTCAGGTTAAAACAGGACAGTTCTTTCCTGAAGGGGCAGAGGTCGGCATCGCACTTACCCTGGCCACCCTGACTTCGGCCTCCCAAAATTTAACCAGGTTCAAGGGTGCTGGCCCTTCCCCTTGCTCCTTCCAGTGGCCAGACAGCGGTCACGGTATCGCCATCAGCAGACTCCCCAAGGGCCCATGAGCGCCCACACGGGCAGAGCTGGAGGCTTGCTGCCCTCTGCAGCCTACAACAGGTGTTCACACAACTCAAGACAGACATGACTCCTGCCAGCCCCAAGTCATCTGATCACCTCAGGTGCAGGCACTGCAATAAAGGTGTGACCCTGAGGTCACAGCCAGCAGAAGCCATGTCCAAGGAAAGTGGACATCAGAGATCTCAAGGCATTTGAAGCCTGGCTGCCTTCCTGGCTATCACTACCACCCAGGGTAGGAGACGGTCCCCAAGCACCATACAGACTTCAAACTCATCACAGGACTCCAGCACAGGCCACTGCAGCCGCCAGACCCTGTTCCAAGCACATGGGCTGGGAAAGCACAACTGCAGCTGTGTGAACAGCTGGCCAGCTCTGGGTGCTGGACATGTGCTTTCTTTCCATGGCTGTGAAACCACTCAGTGGCTCCCAGCGCTGCTAGTCAGGCCCGGCCTTGGAAGAGGAGCCAGATGCCCTGTCTGCCCACCAGGCCATCTGAGAACCCTGGGGGCAGGGCTGGCACTTGCTGCTCTCTGCATCCCATGGCAGGTGCTGAGGGGGGTAGAAGAAACAGGGTCAGGAGAAGGGGGCTCCCAATAAGGGAGCTAAGAAGACCAACTAGCCGGGTGATGACAGTCAGGAAGGGGAACCCTGGTCTTCAGGGTTCGAAACCCCAGTCTATGGAGGAGACCTCAGTCAGCAGGCAAAACCCGAGTCTGCTGGGAAGACCCCAGTCAGTGGAGGGACACCCGTCGGTAGGGGGAGACCTCAGTCAGTGAGAGAGACCTCAGTCAGAGGGAGAGACTCCAGTCAGCGGAGGGACACCCCAGTCAGCCAGGGATACCCCAGTAAAGGGACCTTTCTGTGAGAAGTGGCTTTTCTAGCAGACTGGAGAACATAGAAGCAAGGGGCCTTGGTGGGAGACAGATGACTGAGGTTGAGATTCGGGGTGCCTAATAAATGTGCAGTTGAGATGTGTGGACCCTGAAAGAGATCTACCTGTGGCTACTGGGAGCCGTGGCAAGCTCAGATCCATTTGATTGCTCTTGGTCTGACCTCTTACCTGGGTAAGAACATGCCAATTGTAAAGGTTGATGTGTAAGGCTAGGTCTGGGGAAGTCAGAGCCCTCCTACCATCATTGGTCTCATTGCCAAGGCTTTGTATGAGGGCATCCAGAAAGGAGGATGACCACAACAGAGCTGTTGTGGACAGAGGTAACCTCACCCCAGGGAGATAGACAGGAGTAAAAAGTTCACCCCAAGCCAGGAATGGTGGAGCATACCTTTAATCCCAGCCCTCGGGAGGCAGAGACAGGTAGAACTCTGTGAGTTCGAGGCCAGCCTAGTCTATACAGTGACTTCCAGTCCAGCCAGTACAGTAAGACCTTGTCTCAAAAAACAACAACAAAAAAACACAAACCAAAAAATCTTACTAGAGCATAAGTCCTAGCAGGTACACCATTACTTAGTGGAATGAGTCACAGAATGTGACAATTTTCTTTTTTCTCTTTCTTTTCTTTATCTGTTTGTTTGAGACAGGGTCTTCCTGTAGCCCCAGCCAGCCTGGAACTCCCTATATAAACCATTCTGGTCTTGATCTCACAGAAATCTACCTGCCTCTGCCTCCCAAGTACTAGTATTAAAGGTATGAGCTACTAGGCCCAACTACAACAATTCTCAAAGGAAGGCAGAAATCTGGAAATTGACCCAATTTTATCTCCCAGTTACATAGGGTAGACAGTAATGGACTCCTCACTTGCAGGTCAGCAGGATGGAACAGGGTTGCAGCTAGGCATAGTCTATCTTTTGCCTGTGGCCCACCTTAAAAGTAGGAAGCTGCCCATGGACACCCAGAGCTAGAACTAGAGGGGATTTGGACAGATGGACAGAAGCCAGCCCACAGCCCTGCAAATCCGGGTCCCACCCGGCCCTGCATCAGAACCCCAAGAAGGGAGGGAACACAGTGGGGGGGGGGTGCAGAGGTGCCAATGGATGGACATCACGGCGCTGAGTGAGCATAAGCCACACACCTGCACCCCCCAACGGGGACCACCCAGGCTGCCCTCCTGGCCCTGCCAGAGGCCTGGAGAGTGTGTGCACTTAATGCCTGGTGTCAAGCAGCTGTAGGAGGGACTGTGAAAACGACACACAACAACCAAGCAAGCCTCACTTGCATGTGAAGATGGCCTCAGTGGTGGTCCCCGGATGCACATGCACATGGCATGGTGAGGGAGCAGGTGCCGCTGGGTCTGTTTATCATCCGCACTGTGTTTATCAGCTGCCTAATTAACAATCATTGCTTTAAACAACTTTGCATTCTGGCAGACACCCGCAGGCAGCACCCTCTTGCAGACAGACAGCCCTCCTGTTAACTGTGGGCGACCACCCACCCAGCTGCAGAGAGCACACCAGCAACACAGAGACAGACTTCCAGACAAATCCACTGGCCACCATCTCCCCAGCACCCAATGCCCCTGACGGGCCAGTTCTGCCAGGGGAGGCCCTGCCTGTGTCCCAAGTCCTCACTGGCCACCTGTGCAGTCAGACCACTGGCTCCACTCTCTAGTTGTGACTGGGCATTGATTTTTCTGAAGAGCAATTCTTTTCTTTTATTAATGTGCATATGCATGTTCGTGTGTGTGCAGGTGCACGGGTATGCAATCGACTTATTTCTCAAAAACCTTGTGTTTTGAGACAGTCTTTCACTGGCCTGGAACTTGCCAAGTAGGTTGGTCTGGCTGGCCTCAGAGCTGTAGGCATCTGCATGTCTCTGCCTCTCCCACATTGAGATTATAAACATGTCCTGCCATGCCTGGCTTTTTATGTGGGTTTTCGGGATCGAACTTAGGTCCTCAGGCTTGCAAGCAAGCATTTTATCAACTCTGCCATCTCCTCAGGCTTGAGGAGTGATTCTGTGGTAAGGGATCAGGGGATCCCCATGTTTATAGAGCACTTCAGAGAGTGCCGCCTCGCTTTTGGATGGTTCCAGAGTCTCAGGACAAAACAGGGCTTTCTCTCTGGTAAAATCAGACAGCAACTCCCATGTGAGATGAAGGGTGTGGCTGAATTCACACTGGCTCCTTCCTGCATGGGAAACCAAGCCCTTTGCCTAACTCCCCTGGGCCCTCTGACACAGCCTGCTGCCCCTCCAAACCAACTGTGGAGCCACTGAATCTGTGGGATACACTGCAAGGTACATAGGGCTCTGCGACAGGAACCAGACGCAGGCAGATTCCAAAGAGATGGCCGGCACCAGTCTCTGTCAGCCAACCCCAGGGACACAGGCAGCACTGTACCCAGTCCAGAAACAGGTGCCTGGCCCCAGCCTGATGAGCATCATCAGGGTGCCTGGGCCTCAGCTTCTTCTTCTGTAAGATGGGCAGAGAGAAGGCTGGGGAGGTGGCTTGGTCAGTAAAGCGCTTGCTGTGCACACATAAGGACCTACATTCTGAGCTCCAGAACTCATTTAAAACTCTAACCACACATCTGGAACCACAGCCCTGGTGAGGTGGAAACAGGAGGATTCCAGGGGCTTACTGGTGTTGGTCTAGACTACTCCTCAAGGTCCATCTTCAGAGACTATCTCATAACATAAGGTGGAGGGTGACAGAGGACACCCACTGCCAACCTCTGGCCTCAACACATACTTGTGGACACGTACACAGTTTTTAAAACGATAATAAAAGGATCTGTATAAAACAGCAATAAATGAATTTAAAACTGTGTCTGGCTGACAGTGTGGCCTAAGGGACAGGAACAATGCCAAGTGCTTTGAAACACTGAATGCCCAAGGACAAGGCTACCAGACAGAAATCTTGCACACTCCCAGGTCATCCTGCGGTAGAAGGTGGTGGGATGGTGTTGCAGATGTAAGATTAAACGGGTCCATGTTAAAACAAACAGGAAATCCCATAGTCAGAAATCAGATCCGGAAGCACCAATCTGAGTGGGTGATCTGAAAGGAAAACCCAGGGCTGGTGAGATGGCTCTGCAGATAAAGGCACTTGTCACACAAGCCTGGCCACCTGAGTTCCATCTGCAGAACCCAAGGAAAGGTAGAAGGCGCAGACCAACTCCACAGAATTGTCCTCTGACTTCCACACAAGTGCTGTGGCAAGTGTCAGCCCCATCATACATGATCGTGCACATGTGCACAAGCATGCTGCATGCATATATTAATGATAATAAGTAGCAAATTGTTTAAGTAAAGAAAAAGGAAAAACTCAATTCTGTCTGCAGAAAATATCTAGGAACAAGAACCAGTGTTGTAGTGCATGCCTGTCATCCCAGGATTCAAGAGGCTGAGACAGGAGGATTGTGAGTTCTAAGCCAGCCTATGCTACATACCAAGACCCTGTCTCAAAAAACAAGACAAGGGAAAAAAGAGGGCTGTGGAGATAGCTCAATCAGTAAAGTGTTTGCCACATGAGTATGAACACCTGTGTTTAGATTCCCAGCAATCACACAAAAGACATGCACAAGAGTGTGTTCCTGTAATCCAGGTACAGAGGAGGCTGAGACAGGAGAATCCCTGGAGCTTGCTGACAAGCCAGTCTAGACAAATTGGCAAGCTCCACGTTCAGTAAGAGACCCTGTTGCAAAAAACAGGGTGAGGGAGGGGGGGTTGGAGAGAGCACTGGCTGTACTTGCAGAGGACCTGGGTTTAGTTCCCAGCACCCACATGGGGGCTAACAACCATCCCTAACTCCAGTTCCAGGGGATCTGATGCCTTCTTCTGGCCTCCATGAGCACTGTATGAAATGGGTGCAGGCAAAACACACATAAATAAATAAATAGTTTTAAATAGGACAGAGAGGGACTGAGGAAGACATCAAACATCAACCTCTGGTCTACATACACACATATACATACATGTGTGCCTGTGTGGCAAACAACCATCCCTAACTCCAGTTCCAGGGGATCTGATGCCTTCTTCTGGCCTCCATGAGCACTGTATGAAATGGGTGCAGGCAAAACACACATAAATAAATAAATAGTTTTAAATAGGACAGAGAGGGACTGAGGAAGACATCAAACATCAACCTCTGGTCTACATACACACATATACATACATGTGTGCCTGTGTGGCAGAAAGAAAGAGAGGAAGGAAGAGAGAGACACAAAAGGGAAGGGAGGGAGGGAGGGAGGAGGAGGGAGGGAGGGAGGGAGGGAAAGAAAAGAAAGAAAGATGAAGGAACAATGTCAAATCTGAAAAATAACAGGTGCTCCTCACTACAAACCTGGTCTATAAGGAAAAGATGGAGAACTCCTGGTGGACAAAAACAAACAGGTAACAGCTGGTTCTTGCTTGGATTTGGGGGTCCTAGCCAACTTCGTTCTGTTCTAAGAGTTTTACATTTTTTAAGTATTTATTTAATAACCACATAATTAGAAGAAGCATTTCATTACAACAGCATTGACATATTCAATAACAATTTCCAGAGCTAAGATATATCTCTTTCAAAATTGACTGTAAATTTTTAGGTTCACAGTTGAATTAATACAGTTATACAATATTGAACTCTGTATAAAGCCCATAAGACATAAAATTGAATGAGGTTTTAACCTTTAAGAAACATCTGCATTTCATTTTAAAATATATTGTTTCATACAGAAAACAATATCATTTTTAATGCTACCAACACTTAGATGTTTGCATATGCATCTCTAATCTCTATGTACCTGAGTATTACTAGTCAGAGTCGGTTACTTTCTAGCATTGACATATTCAATAACAATTTCCAGAGCTAAGATGCATCTCTTTCAAAATTGGCTGTAAATTTTTAGGTTTACATTTGAATTGATAGTTATACAATATTGTACTCCATACAAACCCTATAGACATAAAATTAAATGAGATTTTAAACTTTAAAAAAAAGATCTCTAGTTCATTATTAAAATACGGTTTCATACAGAAAAATTCATTTTTAATACAGTTGATACTAAGATGCACATGTATTTTTAATGTAATCATCAGAAATATAGTGCTGTGTTGTCGGCGCCCCCAGCCATTCCCCACTACTTGCCCTACTGATGAATCTAGTCAGTCTATCTAGAGGTCTTTGTTTTAGGAGAGTCAGGTGTTCTTCATCTAGCAGTAAACAGTTGCCTATATTCCTTTGAATAAAACTGGGGTCTGCTGTTCATTTTCCCAGTTCTATGCTGGGTTGCTATCTGGGAATCCCTTTGGCCACCCTGGCCATCAACTCAAAAGAATGTATCGCTTCTATGGCATTGTTGCTTGTTATGTAGCCTTTAGCTATACATATGGACACTTATGAAGTTATGTTGGACCATTTAATCTTTTGTTATACTTTCCTTTTGGGTGTTTAAGGCCATACAGTTGGTCCAGAAAAACCAATTTATTTTCACTCTTAAGGTCCTTTGAGGATCTGTTCCTCAGGGGTCACACGGGCTTGGAAGGAGGCCCTGGCTCCTTTCTCTTACCAGTTCTGCCTATGTGAAGATAAGTCAAAGGTCCTGCTTGACCATGGTTGTCCTCACTTGGAAGCATGGAGGAA
>NW_008354274.1:5054446-5060102 GCF_000622305.1 Nannospalax galili | reverse complement strand
CTAGGTCTACTAGTTCCAGGGGACTATGAGCATCTCTCAAAATGTCCTATAATGGTGGTGGGTCACCTGTCCTCTTGATCAGGAGGCCAAGGAGACCCCACCAGATGGACTTGAACCAGTGTCCAGTCTATAAAGAGGAGGGTCAGCACAGAGGAATCATTTCCTCCATGCTTCCAAGCAAAGTCAACCATGGTTGAGCAGGACCTTTGACTTATCTTCACATAGGCAGAACTGGTAAAAGAAAGGAGCCAGGAGCTCCTCCCAAGCCCATGTGACCCCTAAGGAACAGATCCTCAAACGACCTTAAGAGTAAAAATAAATCGGTTTATCTGGACCAACTATATGGCCTTTAACACCCAAAAGGAGTTTTACATTTTTAGCTTTCACCTAGAAGTCCTTAATCCATTGGGAGTTAACGGCTGTATATAGTGTAAACCATGGTCAGACTTTCCTCCCTGTCAGTGCTTAGTTTTCACAGCACTATTTAGAAGGTTTAAGAGATGCTATAAGCTCTTCCTTCCTCCCTCCCTCCCCTCATTGGGGAAATCTAGGCAAGTGATTTACCCCTGAGCCATGCCCCCAGGTCCCTCACTGGGGGATTCTAGACAGGAGCTTTAACCCTGAGCCACACACCCCCCCATCCCATTTTTAGGAAGCCCCCCTTCCCATTTGTCCTACAGTTCCTCTTCCCTTAAACAGGCTCCCATCCCCAGAAGTATAGGACTGCACTCCATTGGCTCTAAATCTCTGGTTATTCAGACCAGCTCTCAGCCCACAGAGCCTAGGGATCTGCTAGGATGATGAGGCAACTTCACTTGCCCTGAGAAAGGACAAGGTTCCACACTAGACAGGAGAGACACAGAGCAGGAAGTATGTGTGCAAAAACCATGCATGTATTTGTGTGCATGTTACTGAAAGGGGACTTGGAGGGACGATGAACTAGAAGGAGATAGACTCAGGAAAAATTAATCACAGTTGAGTCTGCTCCTAAGGGAGGCTGAGCATGTGCCACATCCCTTAATGATGATCTGGCTCTCTCTATCCACCCTTGGGCATATGCCCAGCAGCCACTGAGGGTGGTTTCCCTCTCCGTGTAGTTCCCCTCTCCAGCCCTGTGCAGCCTGTCACAGGTATCTGCCACATCCCTGAGCCTTGCAGAAGCCAGAATCAAGCCAAGTTTCCCACTGTGACAATGCCCAGGTGGTGGTCACAGTGCCCCCCACAGGCTCCCAAAGGGCAGCTCTGCCCAGCAGTCAGGTGTAGCTCTTCCACTCGGTCAAGGCAAGGGGACAGTGATGGGCAAGGACAAGACACGTGAGCCCTGATATTCTCCTGGTCCAAGGTACCAAGCGCTCACTTTCCCTTATCCCCACCTGCCCTGACCCCTAGGACATGCAGCCACAGTGTAAGCTGGCCTGAGGAGCACCCACAAAAGCTGTTGTCACCCTGTTGCCAACCCTACCAAGTATTCCCAAGAGGGATGGCTTCAGGGCAGCCCAGCACCTGAATCAGGGTGGAATTTGACCCTGGGCAGCAAATGGATCATCTCAGGGTGCTGAGTACAGATGAGAATCCTTGTATACGGCATGCCTCCTCTAGGGAGGGGTGTTTACGTATCTGAGGAAGATGATTCTGCTGTCTGTGTCATACTCAGGTGACCCAACAAGAAGAAACAATAATGATTTCTAGGGCAACAACATCAGCCTCCTGTGATCCCAGCATTTGGGAGACTGAGGCTGGAGGGTAGTGAAGTTTAGGCCAGCCTGAGCTACATTAAATAGGGTGAATTTAAGGCCAGCTTCAGGTTGGGAGCCCTGCCTCCTGAAGCCCAGCTGATGTTCTCTTTACAGGATTGACTCTAGCCGGAACCTGGATACCCAAGTGGCAGACTCGGAATAGAGGGCAAACAGGGGCCTGAAGAGCAATGCTCCTGGATATCCATAGGGAGAGTTCTTATACTGACTCCACAGTCTATCCCATAAGGTGACACTGGGAATGCCTTTGAAGGGTCACTGGCCTCTCCCTGGGGTGTTGAAATGCAGGCTGGGAGCCAGAGACTCAGAAGTGCCCTCCACTTTAACAGCCTCAAAGAGGCATCCTGCATCATGTCAGACAATAGGGTGACTTTGAGTGGGTGGAAGGAAGGAGGGAGACAGACAGGAGGAATAAGAGAGAGAGGCAGGCTCTAGAACCCCAAATCTAAATCCAACTCACAGCTGTGGCGCTTTCTAGCCAGATGACCCAGGAGTCACTCAGTCATCAGGCCTCAGTTTCCCCGTCTGTGAAATAGAGCTACTGAGGTTGTGGAAGCAACAAGCCTAGCGTTGCATCCCATATCAGCTGTGGTCCTCAGTGCTCCCTGACCCTTCAAGGACAGTGCACTCACCGATGCTGGCGAGGCAACAGATGGACAGGGCAGGGCAGGGCTGACCCCCCACACCACTCTAAGCGGCTCCTTGTTTCAGTGACCCTCCCAACCCCTGGGACACAGTGACCCCAGGTGGCCAGCACCTCTTGGCTGATGGCAGCTGTCATGACAGCAAACATGTCCTTTATCATCAAAAGTGCTTCCAGATGGAGAAGCACTAAGGTTCAGGGTGCAGATAAGAACCCTGATCATCTGTCTGTCTTTGTCTGTCTGTCTGTCTTCCTCTTGCTGTTGGGATAATGCACAGAACAGCTCCCGGGTGTGTGTTCCCAGCTGTGAAAAGTAGAGGGAGGGGTGATAAGTGTCATTGGATGGTGGTGAGGAGGGCACAGCAGGCAAGGCTTCAGGAAGAGTTGGGTGCTCAAGGGCATTGCCCCTCACGAGCTGTGCAACCTGGGACAAACTGCTCAGCCCTGTGGTCTGCCATCTGCCTCAATCTTGGGGTCACTCTGAGACTTGATGGTTAACAGGCAAGCGTCCCATCAGAGTCCACACGTAATGCCTACCTGCGACCCTCTGCCAGAACACCACACGCGGCACTCCTGCACATATCATCAAATGACACCTTGGGCACATAAACAAAGTTCTTCCACACATCACAAACATAAGGAACACATCTAACCAAATAAGAAAATGGGCTTTTTCATCTTCAAGTCCACATGCACTTTTGTGTGTGTGCACATGTGTGGGGATGTATGCACATGTGTGTGCATGTGCATGTGAAGGTCAGAGGACAACTTTGGATGTTGTTTCTCAGACTCTTCACCTTGAAACTCACTGATTCAGCTGGACTGGCTGACAAGTAAACCCCTGAGATCTTCCTGCCTCAGCCTCTCAAGTTACTGGGAGGGCAGGCCTGTGCCACCAAGCCCAGCTACACATTCTTTAAAACCATGGAAAAGGAGCAGGAGAGATGGTTCAGTAGTTAAGAGCACTAGCTGCAGGCTGGGCGTGGTGGCGCACGCCTTTAATCCCAGCACTTGGGAAGCAGAGGCAGGCAGATCTTTGTGAGTTTGAGGCCAGCCTGGTCTACATAGTGAGTTGCAGGCCAGCTGGGGCTACATAAAGATCCTGTCTCAAAAAGACAAAAAACAAAAAACAAAAAAAAAGCCAAACACTGGCTGCTCTTGCAGAGGACCAGGGTTCAGTTCCCTGTACCCACATGACAGCTAACAACTGTCCATAATTCTAATTCCAGGGGAACCAGGGGATCCAACACCCTCTTCTGGTCTCTGTAGGCATTGCACACATGTGGTACCCTTACATGCATGCAAGCAAAATACTCATACACATAAAACAAAACTAAATAAATAAAAAACAAGAAAAACGAAAGTGGCACCCCTCCTGCTGTTTAGAATTCTTGAGTATGCCTTTAAGAAAATAAAGTACATTTTGCGAAAAAGGTACACTCAGTCCTTGGGAAGCGCAGCTTGTAAATTAATGGTGTAAATCCCAAACAGGGGAGTTGAAGGGACCCCAATGTCTGCTTACTGCAAGCCTCCCACACTCTGTTCCTATCCAGTTCTGTCTCACATCCCGTCCTGCCCCCTGGAGAAGCCTGGGCAGGGGACCAGCCCCAGCATCACCTGTGTGGACAGCCAGGCTAGAGCCAGCACCCCATACATACTCAATAAACGCCTCTGAATGAACCTGTGAAGAAAAGTCTAAAATATCCTTAGAAAGCCCTGTGGTTCCTCTGCTTGGCACCAATTCCCAGATAAACAGCATGGCTGAGGTTCAGCTCTGGACTGCTTTCTCCCGCCTCAGGTCCCAGAGGCATTACAGAAGTTCACCAACACCTCTGATTGTTAAAATCCAGCCTGGAGTCCTCACCCAGTGCCGCAGCTAGCGATGGCTCTCTCAGTGTGACTGGTACCATCCACTCTAGGACCTCAGAGCAGGAGACAAACAGCACAAGCCAGTCCTCTACACAGGGCCAGTCTACCTCACAAAGTAGGTCTCCCCAGTCTGGTCTCTTCAGCCCCTTCCTCACCATGGCATCAAAAAGATGCCAGAAAAGAACAGTAACACACTTACCACAAGTGCCAAATGTGTCTACCAGAATCCACACAAGAATAGGGAGACAGCTCTGTGGATAAAGCACTTGGCAAGAATGAGGACCTGAGTTTGGACCCCTAGAACCCGAGTGAGGCTGGATGCAGGAGTGTGGACTGGACTCCCAACACTCCTACCACAAGCCCAGAGATGGAGACAGGAGATTCCCTGCCAGCTCAACAGAAAGGGCCAAGCAACAAAGAGACCCTGTCTCAAACAGACACCAGAAGTTGTCCTTTGACATACACATACACATAAGCAAACACAAATATTTCTAACACACCCAAAAAAAGATTTTTTAAAACATACAAAAGTAATCGTTGAGAGACAGACTTAAAGATCTAAATGATGTTGGGCTGGAGAGATGACTCAGGAATTAAGAACACTTGATGCTCTTCCAGAAGACCCTGGTTTGGTTCCCAGTACCCACATCTGGCAGCTGTTTCAGAAGATCCAACACCCTCTTCTGGCTTCCATAGGCACTGCATGCATATTGTGTACATAATACATTCCAGTACACACTTAAAAAAATAAAGATCTGAAGCCGGGCATGTTGGTGCACACCTTTAATCCCAGTACTCAGGAGGAAGAGCAGACAGATCTCTGTGAGATGGAGGCCAGACTGATCTACACAGTGAGTTCCAGGTCAACTGGGGCTACAGGGAGAATCTGTCTCAAAAAGAAAAAAAAAAAACAAAAAAACTCTCTACAGAGCCACATTGATGGAAACAGTGCCTGGACCAGTAGGAAGCAGATAAAGAACAGAGTCAGACTGAGAGTTCAGTAATAACCCCGTACCTGTGCAGGTAACTGATTCTGGACAGGTGTACAAAGGCTGTTCAATGGGGGAAAGACTAGAAGATGCTGAGGCAGCTAGTAAGAAAAATAGGAGCTGAGGATAGTGGCAAACATCTGTATTTTAGCACTCAGGAGCCTGAGGCAGGAAGATTGCTTTGAGTTTGATGCCAGACTGGACTGCATAGTGAGCTTCAGGTCAGCCTGGGATTATAGAGTGGGACTGTCTCAAAGCCCTTCCCCAATGGACAGAAACTATGAATCAACACTACATTAAAGAAGTTACATGAAGCTGGGTATGGTGACACACGCCTTTAATCCCAGCACGCGGGAGGCAGAGGCAGGCGGATCTCTGTGAGTTCAAGGCCAGCCTGGTCT
>NW_008354274.1:5010772-5054338 GCF_000622305.1 Nannospalax galili | reverse complement strand
AAGAAGAAGAAGAAGAAGAAGAAGAAGAAGAAGAAGAAGAAGAAGAAGAAGAAGAAGAAGAAGAGGAGGAGGAAGAAGAAGGAGAAGAAGGAGAAGAAGAAGTTGTTACACGAATGACTAAGGCACACATGGAATCCTGCTCACCCTCACTAGCCATTAAGGGACTGCAAACGAAAGTCACGTGGGACTCCAGCCCATACCTTCTAGGATGGCGCTAAGCAAGAAACAGAGGGCTGGGATGGCTATAGAGAGTTGACCTAGCATGCTCCAGGCCCTGGTTTCCAGCAAGAAAAGCAAGAAGAAGAAAAAAAAAAGCAAGAAAGAAAAAGGAGGGGGAAGGGAGGAGGAGGAGGAGGAGGAGGAGGAGGAGGAGGAAGAGGGAGAGCAGCAGCACAGTGTCTCTGGTCTCTGGACACCAGCTGGTTTGTCAGGCAGCAACAGGGCTCTGATCAACCACAACAGACAGGACCCTGAGTGATGGCCAGGCTGTGTCTCCTGAGACCCAATGTCCTATGCTCAGATTCCCAGTCCCATCACATTCTCTTGTGACCAGTCACTCTGAACCTTGCTTTCTGTTTCAGTGGAAGGTGGGCAGGCAGTGATAACCCTAGTGTTGAGTCACATGTGATAACACCCACAAAGTTTGTCTGGGACACCCGGGCATGTGGATCAGTAATATATTTTGGTATCCATGTGAACATGATTACAATTAGTTTGGAAGTAACTGAAACCCTGTGTTGCAGAGTGAAGAAAACGTGTGTGTGTGGGGTGTGTGTGTGTGTGTGTGTGTGTGTGTGTGTGTGTGTGTGTGAAGGTGCATATGTGTGCATGCGTGTGGAGGACAGAAGTCAACCTTGGCCATCATTCCTTGTTTTTTTAAGTGCCGTTCACTGGCCTGAAACTCACTCCGCAGGCTAGGATAGCTGGCCTGTAAGCTCCAGGGAGCCACTTGCCCCCACCTCTGTAGCGCTAGGATTTTCCCTGTGCACCAAACACCCAGATTTCTTAAGTGGGTTCTGGGAATCGTCAGATCCTCAAGCTTGCACAGCAAGCACTTACTTCCTGACAGCCATCTCCCCAGCTCAAACCTTGCCTCACCCATGCCTCCCACATTCCTGAAACCTCCTGGCTCTATGGTCACTCACTGTCAGGCGCCACTTTCAAACTGTCTATTTATGCTTGTAATTTCAGGCCCCAAATTCTGTGGGGTTTCTTTGCATCACCATCTCCAGGGAAAGTCCTTAATGGGTGCTCCTGTGGTGATAGGCATGGGATCCTGGCCACTGCATCCCCACAGTGTGGACCAGCTCTGAGATGAGTCACACACCACTTCCTCTACTGTGTGTTGCTGGATACTGGTCTCTAGCTGGAAGTTGAATGGATAAGTACTAAGAAGGCACAGACACCTGGAGGCACAGCTGGGCCCTGACTACAGAACTTCCCAGCCAAGCCCACACCTAAAATCGGTCCATCCCAAACCATCCCACTACAGGGCTTTTCCATTTGAGGTCCCAGGTGCAGACAGATGGAGAGAGCTGACCCCACCAGGCAAAGCTTCCACCCTCCCACACACCCAGAATAGGAAGTGCCTACTGACTTCTGCCACCAAACATGGAAAAGCTGTTCTGTGGTCACCCAAGCCCTAGTGTCTTACAGATGCCTCACCCTCCCCCCCCCCCCCGGGCTCTACACCTAGACAGATTGAGGACAGCTGGGCTGAGTGAACGCTCTGGTAGCAAACAACACCCTCGATGTGACAAAGGTTCAGCTTGGATGGCCACCTCTTGGCTCTCCTTTTCCTCAGCCCTTCACTGTGAGGTTTGGGTGGAAACTGAGGCACACACATTCTCCAGTAAACCCCTTCTCTCTACCAAGTGGGACCCCACATGACACTGTCTGCTAGTGGCACCACTCAAGAATTTGGGACTCAGTAAGGCCCTACTCCAAACCACTCAGAACACGCTTATGGGCCCAGCATCCCTCCCCAGGCCCACCCACCACCCTATTGCCAGGCAGCCCCAGCCTTGACCAGTGGAGCGTCTGCCTAGGAGGGTGTGTGCTCTACTCTGGGTCCCAGAAGGGGAGAGTCCCAAGGGTCCCAAGAAGAGGATTTTAGTCCAAATCCACCAGAACCCAGCCCATGGTCCAACCTCAGCTTCCCCTTAGACCCAGGGCCACCCCCAAACACTTCTACAGTCTTCTGGGAAGTGAGTCTGCAGGAGGCTGCTATGGACAGATGCCACTGGCTGAAGGACACGTCACTAAAGAGCCTGGGCCTGGGAAGTCCTGTCCGAGGACATAGGGATGTGACCCCCATAGAGGTGACTGGAGACAGGTCTCTTGTCTTCCCACTTCTATAAATAAGATACAGTTTGTGACGGATAAAGACTAAAGGCCCCGTGATTCACCACACATCCCTAATTTGGGAATGGGGATGAGAAATATGGCCAGACCTCAGCCAGGCAGTTCCTCCTTCCCACATACCTCCCACTCTTTCCTCACAGGGCAGGGAGGGCAGCTACACCCAAGGTCACAGGCAGAGAGCCAGAGAATAGAGCACCTAGCCTTCAGCATGATCAGCAGGAGTGCAGAGTCACAGGATGGTGCCAAACTGTGGGAGGCGTGGGTGAGGCAAGGTTTGAGCCAGAACAAAGGCCTTCAGCCTTCAAGAGCTCAGCCATGCTGATTTCCTGGAAGAATCTCAGTCCAATCTCTTCTGCCATGGAAACTCTCTAATTCCTCTTAGGAAATGGAATACTGGGCCAGCAAGATGGCTCATCAGGTAATGGTGATTGCCACCAAGTCTGAAAACCTGAGTTCCATCCCCAGAACCCCATGGTAGAGAGAACCGACTCTTAGAAGTTGTCCTCTGATTTCCAATGCATGCGATGCCATATATGCATGCATCCACACATGCAATGTGTAGACACAAACACACACACACACACACACAAATATTTCTCCTCTGGTAAGGAAGGAGGAAGGAAGTAAGGAAGGAAGGAAGGAAGGAAGGAAGGAAGGAAGGAAGGAAGGAAGGAAGGGAGACTGATCCAGGCCTGGGGGTACATGCCTATAATCCCAGAACTCTGGAGGCTAAGGCAGAAGAATCGTAAGTTCTGGACCAGCCTGGCACAGCAATGTTGTGGTTTTCCTACAGGTTCCATTTGACTGAAGCACAGGGGAGAGGACACATGCCTTCCTCTCAATCTCTTGGGCCATGAACAAGGGCAGCTCACAGTTATGTGCCTTATGGGAAGCAGATGTGAACTGAACGTCGCTCCCTGTAAAAGCCATGTTCTGTGCTGAAGACCCTGCAGACTGACTGATTCAAAGGACTTCACCATTACAGAGAGTTGGAATGTTGCAGCTCAAGAGTCCCAATTATCTGGTCCTATTTAACCCCCTTCATAGCCAGTTATCACCCACCTCTGACCTAATATCCTGGTGTCTATCAGAGAACACCTTGGAGAAGTGTTAACTTAGCAGACCACTAACATCTACCAACCACAAGCTAAGAATGTCATCAGATATCATCAGACTGATTATAGAGATTTCCCCACTTTGCTGTAACCGAACTACCTGGTATTCCCATCAGTGGATTAGAAAATATTTTGATTTATAACTTCCTTTTGTTCTGTGATTATGAAAACTTAATGCCACTGTTTCTATGTTGGAACACGTCACTTGAGGTAACTTGAATCCATGTTCTCTCAAATTTGGTTTAGAATAAAATATCTCTTACTCATGTGTATGTGTATGTGTGTGTATGTGTGTATATGTACATTTTATAGGGGTATGTGCACATGTGGCATGTACATGCATGTAGAGGCTAGAAGTCAATGTCAGGTGTCTTTCTAATTCATTTCCAATTCATTTTTTAAAAACCGTATTTTTATTTTATGTGTATGAGGGCTTGCCTGAATGTATGTGCATGTGCATACAGGAGGCCAGAAGAAGGTGTCAGATTCCCTGGAACTGGAGTTATGGATGGTTAGCTACCACGTAGGTGCTGGGAACTGAACCCAGTCCTCTGCAAGAGCAGCCAGTGCTCTTAACTGCTCTAGTCCCCTTTCCACTTCTTTTTGTTTGGTTTTTGTTTTCTGGGTTTTTGTTTATTTGAGACAGGGTCTTCCTGTAGCCCCAGATGGTCTGGAACACCCTATGTAGACCAGGCTGACCCTATGTAGATCTTCCGGCCTCTGCCTCCTGAGTGCTGGGATTAAAAGTGTGTGTTACTGCCTGGCTCTCCACTTCATTTTGGGGGACAGGGTATCTCACTGAACCTGGAACCCACCAGTTTCAGCAAGGCTGGCTGGTCATTGAGCTCTGCATTCTCCACTCACAGCACACAACGTGCCTAGCTCTTACATGAGTGCTGGGGATCTGAACTTGGGTCCTCATGCTTGCACAACAAGCACTTTACCAACTGAGCCATCTCCTCAGCCCTCTTACACTCTTTGAAGCAAGAGCTGACACAGGACAGAATCCACTTCAGTGAGCAAATACCAGAACGAACCTTCCTAGAACTCACAAGGAGATGACACACTGATGTGAGCAGGCGGGTGAGTGAGTGCGACTCTGCACTTCCATAGCTTGTCTCCTGGACACCCAACAACAAAGCCCAGTGGTGGGGTGCAAATTCCCACAAGGTGAAACAAGAGACCCACTCTGACCTCTGAAACCAAAGGCTTGGACGATTCCTGTCCCAAAAGTCCAGCCACTTAGCGGTGCAGGAGGCAGACAGGACAGTGCATCCTCCTTCTTCTTGGAGAGAAGTTACTGAAAGTTATGAAATTATTGCAAAGATAGGAAGATTGCATTCCCAAAGAGAGCTGCTTTGCCCAGTCACCGTTATTTTTGCACAATTAAACCTTGTTTTCCCTAAAAGTGCCACTTAGAATCGTCTCCCCTCCCAGCCCCGGTGAGCTCACTGCAGGCCACTAAAACTGCAACACAAGGAAACTGATCAGAGAAACACTTGCTTCCTAACAAAGGGCCACAGGGTCACTACCGCACAGGTAATTAAGCCACGTAAAACAAAGTAAATCAGAAGTAAGACTGAAATGCTCTACCCAATCAGAACAGAAGAGGCTGACCCCAGAGTACGTTAGCTGAACTCCCACCAGAGAACTGGTGGCACAAGGCAGGGAGGTGGCAATGTGCCTGGTGGGCAGCGTATGGACTGAAAGATGACTCTGTGCCTCGGGCACTTGAAGCAGAGCAGGAGACCAAAGAGGGGCCAGGGGCAGTGGAAGAAACTCTAGCTGGAGGTTACAGTCGCTCATCCAAGGCCATACAACTGACTGCCTGGCACCTCTCTTCAATGTCCAGCAATGCCCAGATTTTTGTGGCCAAAACTTGTGTGCCTGTCCCTAACTCCATGCTGGAAGGTGCTGTGAACTGAGCTTGGGGTTCTGTCAATACCCTTCCACCAGAAAAACCTGTCACCCAGTCTGTGTACCAGTCCATCTCAGACCATGAAGCATGGCCTCTGAGCAAGGAGGCTGTCCTGGCCTCTCCCAGGTCCCCCTGTCTATATCCTCTGTGATCCAAGACCATCAATGGCTCCCACTGTGTAACCATTAATCTCTCTGTTTATACCTGTGACTCACAATCCTGCTCCACAGATATCATTCACAAGATACCTACAAAATTTTCCTTCCTCCCTCCCTCCCTTTCTCCCTCCCTTCCTTCCTCCCTTCCTTCCTCCCTCCTTTCTCCTTCCTTCCTCCCTCCCTCCATCCCTCTCTCCTTCCTTCCCTCCCTTCATTTTTTTAAAATTTTATTTTATTTTATTTTATTTTATTTTATTTTATTTTATTTTATTTTATTTTTGTCTTTTTGAAACAGGGTCTCCCTGTAGCCCCAACTAGCCTGGAACTCACTATGGAGACTAGATTGCTATTAAAGGCATGTACCACCATGACTGGCCTGTTTTATTTTTTAAGATTTTAATTTATTTTTATTTTATGCGTATGAGTATTTTGCTTGCATATATTTAAGTGTACCTCTGCATGCCTGGTGCCCACAGAGGTTAGAAAAGGGTGTCTGATCCACCGGAACTGGAGTTACAGACAGTTGTTAGCTACCATGTGGGTGCTGGGAACCCAACCTAGGTCATCTGGAAGAGCAGTCAGTGCTCTTAACCACTGAGCCATCACTTCAGTCCCAAATGTATTTTATTTTTAAAAAATGTTTAATTGTGTGTGTGTGTGTGTGTGTGTGTGTGTGTGTGTATGGGTATGTGCATGTGAGTGCAGTGCCCATAGAGGCCAGAGGAGGGCATCGGATCCCCTGGAGCTTGAGTTACAGGCAGTTGTGAGTGGCCCGGCATGTGTGCTGGGAACTGATCCTGGGTCCTCTTCAAGAGTGATGCGCACTCTTGACCTCTGAGTCATCTTTCCAGCCCACTTTCCTTTTTTTTGTTTTCTCCTTGCTCTTCCTATGTAGCTCAGGCTGATATCAGACTAGAAGCAATCCCCCTGCCTCACCATCCTGAGTTATAGATGTGGCCATCGTGCCTTGCTCTTGAAGAATTTTCTTTAACTCTGTGTCCCTGTGTGCTTTTAAGATAACATCTAGCCGGGGGGCACACGCCTTTAATCCCAGCACTTGGGAGGCAGAGGCAGGTGGATCTCTGTGAGTTCAAGGCCAGCCTGGTCTACATAGTGAGTTCCAGGACAGCTGGAGCTACAGGGAGACCCTGTCTCAAAAAGACCAAAAAAAAAAAAGATAACATCTAAAACATTCTGTTAGAAGCTTACATAGCTGAAAGGGAAGTAAGTTATTCCCAGGCTATTGCAAAGCTGACATTTTAACTGCTGCATTGCTCTGTCAAATGAAGCCCATGAAACACAAATCTTCAGAGGTAGCTCCTCACTAGCCACTCAAAGTGTGAGGCAGGAAAACTGGCCTAAACTGGAACTTTTTATACTCCTTTTTTGATTGGACAGGTTTTTCTAATCCATCCTCCCACAGAATTCATCCTACTGTAAAATCATGCTTTGTGCTTTAAAGTACTTTATTGACCATTTTTCTTTGTAAAAAAATGAATTTTTAAAAATGTTTCCCTGTGAACATAAATCTCTAAGTATTAATTTTTTTCAAGACTAGTTTAAGTGTTAGCATACAGCTGTTGAAATGCCAATACACTATCATTTTTTAAAGAGTTTATTTATGTGTGTATACATGTGTCTCTGTGTGTATATGTGCATGTGAGTGCGGTACCAGTGCAGGCAAAAAGTGGGCATCAGATCTGCTGAAGCCGGAGCTACAGGCAGTTGTGAGCCGCTAGACATGGGTCCTCTGCAAGAGCAGTAAATGCTCTTAATCACTGAGTCATTTCTCCAGCCCTAATACAAACATTTTTGATAAATAATCATCAAATTCTAAAAGTGTATATTGTCAACGGTTGGAAAACATACCGTGTGGAAAGGCTTATATTTATATTAATTTCTGGGCCTTATTTGACTGTTTTTGCACTCTTTTTGTTGTTGTTGTTGGTGGTGGTGTGGTGTTTTGGGTTTTTTTTTAAACAGGGTCTCCTGTAGCCCCAGCCTGCCTGGAACTCACTATGTAGACCAGACTGGCCTTGATCTCACAAGAGATCTGCCTGCCTCTGCCTCCCAAGTGCTAGGATTAAAGGCCTGTGCCACCACGCCTGGTGTCGTACTCTTATTTTTAAAATAATTTTTTAGTTAGCATAGATAATAATGAGTTTCATTGTGACATTTTTATACATATATATCATTCTACTTTGCTCGTATTTGCCCCCTCAATACCCCGCCCATCTTTTCCTTCACCCCAGTAATCTCCCTTTTGCACATATTTAAATTTAGATCCTGTATGCGAAAGAAAATGTGATATTTTGTCTTTCTCTTGCCCCCCCTCACTTTCTCTTGTTCCCCCTCCCCCTCTTTGGTCCCTACAAAGTCCCTGTCCTACTTTTAACGTTCATGTCACCACACTGGTCTAGCCTAGACACACTCCACACTCACTGATGCACCGCTGGCCAAGACCATTTGTATGGGTAATCTCGAATCACTGTGGCAGGGTACTACTCAGGGAGGAGCCACACAAGTCATGCAACTCCTTGGGGGTCACCAACACCAAGACTTCTGCATGGTAGGTTTCATTAGGGAGTTTAGCAAGACCTTCAACCACCCAGCTTGTATGCAATTCTGTCTCTGGCGATGGCGGCCTCATCCACCTGCCCTACCATCCTGAGGAAAGTAAGGACAGTGGAGGGCTCAATGGAGAGCACGACTCATCCCCAAGCCTCACAAAGTCTCCTTCTAGAGGATGACAAGAGTAAACACTGCAAAGCCAGGGACTGGACCACTGAGTGAGGCCTCTCACTGAGCTGCCCTCAGCCAACTGGCTTAGAAGTGGGTTGCTAATCCAGGGTTCAAACAAGGTCCACTCCCAAATCTCACAGTGGTCTCAGCCCCAGTCCTAACCACAGGGACTCAGCCACACAGCGGGGGAAGGAGGGCATGCACTGGGGAGCCAAACACAACATGTGTCACAAGTGACTGCTAGAAAGCCACAAAGAGGCTAAGCAGGACAGAAACACCTAGTACGATGTAGTTAGTCCTCACTATCAGCATCATCTTCTCCATTACCATCACCATGACTACCAGATCCCTGCATCATCATCAACATCAGCAGCAGCATCACCATCTTTTATAAACTTTAAAATTTTTATTTATTTGGAGAGCAAGTGGACTACATAGGCCATGGTGCACACAAGGTGATCAGAGAACAACTTGCAGGAATTGGTTCTCTCCTTCCATCATGTGGGTTCCAGGAATCAAACTCTCACCAGTCTAATCACCATCACTATCAGAACATCATTGCCATCACTGCCACCACTCATACCATCTTCATCACCACATCCATCACCATCATCAACATCACCATTATCATCATCAACACCATCATCATTATCACCATCACCACCATCATCATTATCAATCACCATCACCACCATCATCACTACCATTATCATCACTACCATTATCACCACTACCATCATCATCACCAATACCATGATCACCATTGCCCTCATCACCACCATCACCAACACTATCATCATCACTATCACCAACACTATCATTATCAACAATGTCATCAACACCATCATTATCACCAACACCATCATCACCAACACTATTATCATGACCATCACCAACACTATCATTATCACATTATCATCACACTATCATTATCACTATCATTATCACCACCATCACCATCATCACTACTATCATCATCACTACCATCACCATCACCAACACTATTATCATCACTATCACCAACACTATCATTATCAACAATGTCATCAACACCATCATCATCACCATTACCACCACCACTATCACCAACACTATTATCATGACTACCATCAACACGATCATTATCACAAATATCATCACCACCATCACCATCATCATCAACATTTCCATTATCATCATTACCACCCTCACCATCATCATCATCACATCACATCCATTATCATTACCCTTTATCACCATCATTCTTACCTCCATCACTACTGTCACCATCACCACCATCATTATCATTATTAGCAGCAGCAGCACTATCACATCATTACCACCATCATCATCATCACCATCACCACCACCAACTTCATCACCATCACCATCACCATTATCATTATCACTATCACCACCATGGTGGTGGTGATAGTAATAATGAAAATGGTGATCTACCTAGATAGATGGATGGACAGATGAATGGATAGATGGGTGGATGAATGATGATGGATGGATGGATGATAGATGGGAGGATATGGATGGACAGAGGTGGAGGATGAATTCTGGATGGGTGGATATGTGTAGATGGATAAAGGTGGAGGATGGATGGTGGATGGGTGGATGGACGATAATGGTTTGTGGATAATGAGTGGATGGAAGGATGGATGATGGGTGGATGGATGGAATGTATAGATGGATGGAATAAGTGGATGGATAATGAATTGAGGGATAATGGGTGACAGTTGATGGACTGTGGATGGATGGATATGTATAGATGGATGAATGGGCAGATGGATAATGGATGGATGGATGACTAATGGATGAATAATGATGGGTGGATGGATGACAGGTCGGTAGATATGGATGGGCAGACAATGAATGGTTCATGCTGAGTTTTTCTCCCTCAGTAGCCTAGCTTTAACCTTAATTAAGCCAGAAAACTTTGTATCTACTGTTTAAGAAGCAAGAAAGCCTTTCTTCCTGTTCAGAAATAAGAAATCATTCAGGGGAGGAAGCCAGACGGGAATTGAAGTTCCCAGTGACACCAAATGGTTAACAATCTCTGTTTTGGGGTGCCTGAACATTCAGTTTCAGCAGCTGTCCCCCAGCTGTCCCCCTCCAGCTGTTCTGGGGAGTCAGAGCTCCTCTTTGTTTGCCCAGTTCTTAGCAACTGTTGCTTTTCCTGAAGGACAGCATGAACCAGCTGTCACCCACTGGTTGAAAAGCAGGTTGGCCCTGCAGTGATACTAGATGCAGAAGACACTCGTCTGGGCTCTGGAGGGTCCTTCATTTCAAATACATCACTCATTCCTCGCAGGCTGTGTTCCCATAACCCCTGCTCCAGTGCAGACCAGACTGGGTACCTCAAAGAGCTGGGAACAGGTTGTGCCTTCTAAAAGAGCTCTCAATACAAAGAACTTCAAACCCAGTGGGCAGCGCTTTCAGAAGACTGGCTCCGTAGAGAAGCCTGGCTCTGCAGACAACAGCTCTGCACAGATGCAGATGAGGGCCGATGCCACATTTCGAATGTGCTGCCATCATGAGGACAGAAACTGGACTGAAAATTGCCACCCGGTACTGAAATGTATACAACAGCAATGGCTGATGCTTGGTTTGCTTCCAGGGTCAAAAGAAGTGGGTGGGAACTTGATGAGACCCCACTAAATACCAACTTTGAGGCAGGAGCCAGGGGAGCTTGCTTCAGACCCTTTCCTTTGTATGCCTTTGAAATTTCCCCTGACAATTTTTTTTTTTTTTTTTTTTTTTTGTCTTTTTGAAGCAGGGTCTCCCAGTAGCCCCAGCTGTCCTGGAACTCACTATGTAGAACAGGCTGGCCTTGAACTCACAGAGACCTACCTGCCTCTGCCTCCCAAGTTCTGGGACTACAGGCATGTGCCACGATGCCTGGCTACAAAATATTTTTTAAGATAATGGGTCTGGGGAGGTGGCCCAGGTGGTAAAGTGCTTACCCTGTAATATGAGGACCTGACCTCAATCCCCGGAATCCACGTAAAAAGCCAGCATGGTGGTACACACCTGTACCCCAGCACTGAGGAGGTAAAGACAGCCTTGGGGCTCACTGACCAGTCAGCCTAGCCAGATCAGCAAACCTCGGGCACCAGTGAAAAACCATACTCCAAAAAATAAGGTAGTGGGTTGGGGCCAGCAAGACAGCTCAGTGGGTAAAGGCACTGGCCACCAAACCCCAGGATCTGCATGGTACAAGGAAAGAACTGATTCCAGAAACTTCTGATCTCCACACATGTGCTATAGCACATATAAGTCCTTGCACTTGAGTGAATACAGAGAGAGAGAGAGAGAGAGAGAGAGAGAGAGAGAGAGAGAGTAAATAAATAAATAAACGTGGGAAAAAAAAATTTTAAAGAAAACTAAGGTGAATGACCTTTAAGGAATGACACCCAGGGTTGACCTCTGGCCTCCCATATGCACATGCACTCACACACATGCATCTGCACACACACAGGCATGAGCACATACACACACATAAACACACAGAGCAATTTGATCTTGGACGCTAAGCAGGGTCAAGCCTGGTTAGTACTTGGATGGGAAACCACCTGGGATTGCATGTGCTGTAGCTTTGAAAAAAAAAAACCTGTCTCTTGAGCTGGACAGGTGGCCCAGTGGTTAAGAGCACTAGTTGCTCTTGCAGAGGACCTGGGTTTGGTTCCCAGCACTCACACAGGCAGCTAACAACCATGTGTAACTCCAGGGAATCTGACAATCTCTTCTGACCTCCATGGGTATTGCACAACACAGGTTCACTTACATACATGGAGGCAAAACACTCATAAAATATAAATGAGGCCAGGCGTGGTGGCGCCCACCTTTCATCCCAGCACTCGGGAGGCAGAGGCAGGCGGATCTCTGAGTTCAAGGCCAGCCTGGTCTACATAGTGAGTTCCAGGACAGCTGGGGTGACAGGGAGATCCTGTCTCAAAAAGACAATATATATATATGAAAAAAATTTTAAAACCTGCCTCATATCTTGAACACCTAGTACGCAGAGACACCTACAAAATGCATAAGGAAGGATATGGGGGAGGTGAAGGTGTAGGGTAAAGCAAGGAAGTGGGGGCAGGCAAGAATGTGGGTGCTGACACAAGGCTCATTCACAAAGGATGCACCCCAAACTGCTCCAACCCTGACAGGTGCTCCCTTTCCAGACAAAAGGCCATCTCATGGGAAGAACCAATCATTTCTTCCTTAGTGGCCCCACACCATCCATTAGACTCAAGTCCTGTGTCTCTATCCCCTATCCCAAGAGACTGATTCATTTTTTAAATGCTAGTCTATTCTATGACAATTGAAATTAAAAGTCCCTTTGGGAAGGAGGAGGGGGAGACTCATGAGACTCCGGAGGTAAATAAAATAAAACATCACATATCTGGGAAAGCAGAAACTTGCAAGATTCTCAGGGTCCCTCTCTGCTTTACAGAAGCAGCAAATAACTTAGTGGGGAAGGAGACTGGCCTGCAGAACGGAGCTCTCTCCCACCTGTTGAGCTGTGCAGAGAGCTCCAGGGTTACAGTGTTCCTGAGTCACCACCCATGCTGGGGTGGGGATTCTGGTGATGCAGCTGTCTTTGAGTCATCCCTGCTCCTGTTCATAACCACTCACCCACACTCCTGTAAGTAACCCCAATAAAAACTCACTGGTTCATCAAATTGGACTTGCATGCAATTGTTACTGTAGTCAGTCATGGTGGAGTTTGTAGACCTGTGTGTGTTGGGGTCTCCCAAGGGAAAGTCTCTCACACAACTAGTCACAGAGGAACCATTGGTCAGGAGTGAAGGGAATAGTCATTACCAAGACAAGGTCCCTATGCACTCTGGGTTCATCATGAGCTGCAAGACCCCGGGGAAAGGGAAGCCAGCCGTCTGTGTACTACAAGGGACTATGCTACCAGGAGGTAGTGTGATAACACTCTAGCTCCCAGCCCAGTGGCTGGTCCCACACAGGGCGCAAAGTATCATGGGATGCCAGCAGGTGCCTCACTCTACACGGAGCAGCTGGAGAGGCATGCAGGACCCAAGGGAGAACTGATTCCAGCCCCAAGGAAACAGCACAGCCTCCTCTGAGGGTCTCCTGTCTTCTCTAAGCCTGTTTTTCTACCTGACAAATAGAAGTCAGCCACGTGAATGGTGAGAGATTGCCTATGGCATGGGGTCCCTAAGAGATAAAACATGCCCAGCTCCTCACACTACCCCCTCACCTGGCCTTTCCCTGCAGCCTCCTCCATCCCCAGACAGCTGGTGATCCCTCACACTCCACTGGCAGCAACTAGGCTATTTTCAGAGAGTGGCGCTCAAAGATGGAGCCAAGCCAAACCTTGAGGAATTGGGGGTAAATTCCTGGGACCAAATCACCAGGGAGGCTGAGAAAGGAATTAATGATCCAGCACATCATCAGGGGGCATCTTGCAGAGCATTTCTGGTCCCCTTGGTCTAGGCCCTGCAGCCTGAGAGCCCAATGGACTCTGACGTTCTTTCCAAAGAAAAGCCCCACCTCATGCTGTTAAGCAAAGGGCAGACTACACCCATACCTCCTCCATATGGGTGCTGGAGAGTGGAGCCTCCTGAGCCCAAGGGGGCTGCTCAGTGTCCTAAAAAGATGAGTGGCCAGAAGAGGGGCTTGTACCTTGCCGTGACACATACCGTGGAATTTTAGACATCTGGAAGCTTAAGCACTTGGGACGGGAGAGATGGCTCAGAGGTTAAGAGCACTGGCTGCTCTTGCAGAGAACCTGGGTTTTGTTCCCAGCAACCACATGGCAGCTAACAACTATAACCCAGTTCCAGAGGAGCCAATGCCTTCATCTGGCCTCTGTGGGTACTGCACACATGGTGCACGAACATGCAAGCAAGTAGTCATACACATAAAATAAAAATCAACAGATCAAAAAAAAACTTTTAAGGTTAAGCACTGTATTAGTTACTTTGGGTATTGCTATAACAAAAGCAGCTTAAGGGAGGAAGAGTTTATTTTGCTCAGAATTCCAGAGCACAGCCCATCCTAGGGGTTGGAAGGTATAGGGCAGGAGTGTGAGGCAGTGCTCACTCCCCATCCTGCTGTGTAACAATATTCTATTTCCATTCAGAAGTGAGACTGCTTAATGCTCAGGAAGTAAACAACTCATAATGCTCAGGAAGTCCCTGAAACTTGTAAGATTCACAAGGTCCCAGCTTTCCTCTCTAAGGATATACAAGCAGTAAAGATTGCTGGAGAAGGGGGCTTCTCCACCTATCTGCCCGGCTGCCTAAAAGCCAGGCAGATACTCAAGAGTCATTATCCCAGTTGGGATGGGCTCATGACCTTATTTGGCTCTTCCAGGTCACAGTCCATCACTGAGGGAAGTCATGGCAGGAATCCAAGTAGGACTGAAGCAGAAACCATGGAGGAATGCTGCTTACTGGCTCACTCTCCAGCTTATGCTCAGCCAACTTTCTGAGACAACCCAGACCCACCTACCTAGAGATGGTGCCACCCACAATGGGCTGGGTCCATCAGTCATCAATCAAGACAATCCCTCACAGACACAGCCATGGGGAAAATCTTCTTGAGGAAATGAAATTCTTCAATTGAGGTTACCTCTTCCCAAGTGATTCTAGGCTGTCCTTGACAAAACTAACTAGCACAGTTTCTTATCTAGGGTGAGTACATGTGTGTTTGCTCTTCCCAGGTGCAGGTGGTCACATGCATCCAGTCAGGAAGCAGAGGGAGATGAATGCTGGTGGTGCTCGGCTGACTTTCTCCTTTGTATTTGGTCCAGGCCCCCAGCCCATGGGATGGTGCTGCTCACAATCAGAGTGGGTCTTCCCTCCTCAGTTAATCCAATCAAGAAACTCCCTCACAGACATGCCCACAGGTTTGTCTCCTAGGTGATTGTAGATTCTGTCAAGTCCACAATGACATTAACCAAGACAAACATAAAATAAGTTGGGCCACAGGCAAGATCCCCAGGAAGCATGGATAGTCAAGAAAAGTGCCTGAGCCCACAATGTCATCATTCCCATGCCCCAAGCTAATGCGGCACTGGGGACATTTTAGACACAGTCTGCACAGACAATGAAACTGGCCTGCAATTACAGAACATTCCACTCACCCCCATAGGATCTCCTACCTGCTAGGAACTTCTAGACATGTGGAAAACTACTGGTCTCTTAAAAAAATCTGCTGCTATTCCCTGGACAGTAATGAGCTATGGATGCATTCACACACAGGGCATGCAGGTCAGCCCCCGGTGGCTTGCTTCACCTCTCTCTGTCCCATCTGCTAATAATAACAGTGCTGTGTCACTACTGACATTCCAGCCCCAGAGATTGCTGGGAGGTTCTTCAATATAATGAACAATCATCCCAGGGCACTATGATGCATGCCTGTCATTCCAGCTCCTTAGGCGGCTGAGGCAGCAGGATCCAAAGTTCAAGGTCTGTCTGGACTACACAGCAAAATTCAAGGCCAGCCTGGAAAACCTGGCAAGACCCCATTTCCAAACAAATTTTTTAAATTATTTTTATTTTATGTGTATGAGTGTACTGTCTGCATGTATTTAAGTGCACCCATGTCATGCAACACCTGTGGAGGTCAGAAGAGGGAATCAGACCCCTTGGAAATGAAATTAGTGATGGTTGTTAGCCATCATGTGGGTGCCAGGAATTGAACCCAGGTCCTCTGCAAGAGCAGCTGGTACGCTTAACCACTGAGCCATCTCTCCAGCCCTCAAAACGGTTTTTTAAAGGGATGAAGATGTAGCTCGGTGGTAGAGCACCTGCCTAGAATCTCCCAGTGAGGATCTAGGACTGTGGCTCAGTGGTAGAGCACCTGCCAGAATCCTCCAGTGAGTGGCCAGATGTGCGGCTCACTAATAGAGCACCCTGCCTAGCATATGCAAGGCCCTGGGTTCAATTCCCAATGCCTCAAAAAAACTGAAAAGAGAAAAGATGATAAAACACAAAGCCAGTGTTGTTGAGGCTAGCTTCCAAGCTCAGATTCTAAGCTTCTATCTAGGTCCCTGGATACAGGCAAGGACTAACCTCAGCCCAGAAAGAACCTGGCTTTGTGAAGAGGAAAATCAAATCTATTTCTGTAGACAGTTAAGCTTCCCTTCAGATGAGGCCTTGTGTTTTTTCAAAAATGCTAATTTTGTTTTTCAACACTGCCCGAAAGGGAAGCACAAAGCCCAAAGCCTATGCCAGGCTGGAGAGAAGGAAGGGGTTGAGAATGTTCTGAGCAGTAGGAGCCAGCTCCCTTGGCTGCATGTGACTAGGCAGACAGCATGTTTTTCCCATCACCTGAGGCCCAGAGCCAATTTGTGCAAAAACAGGCTGCAGAGATAGGCGGGCAGGAGGAAGAAAGACCACACAGATAAGGGAGACAGCTGTAGGCTGCTGTAGCCTGGCTCAGGCTGGAGGCCGGAGCTTTAATTAGAACAGCAGAGAGCAGAGCTTCTGTGTGAGGCCTCCCCTGCCACCCCAGCCCCCCCGCCCCTCTAACAGGTAATGAGCCCCCCAAACACAGGCCCCAAACATGCAGTTCTTCCTAATTACCTCACTGCTCAGCCCCTAGGGCTCAGCATTGCTCCCCTGTAGGGGCACCCTAATCAAGCAGCTGGGAAGGGACAGGATGGAGCCCTAGGGCCTCTATCTCCCTCCCAGAGCATCCCAGGGCTCCTGAGCACCCTGGAAGCTGTCTTCAGAGATGGCTGAGGCTATAGCCAAGCAGTAACTGTCCTGCCTCACTGAGATGGGTGAGCTGCTGATGGGGACACTCAACAGGAGAGACTGCACCCACCAGTATGGAACCTGCCTAGAATCCTCCAGTGAGAGGTTTGGGGGCATGGTTCAGTGATGGTTCAGTGATAGAGCACCTGTTTAAAATCCCCCAGTGAGGAGCTGGGATGTGGCTCAGTGGTAGAACACCTGCCTAGAACCCCCAAGTGAGGGTCGGGAGTGTGGTTCAGTGGTAGAACACCTGCCTAGAATCTTCCAGTGAGGGGGCTGGGGTGTGGCTCAGTGGTAGAGCACCTGCCTAGAATCCCCCAGTGAGGGGCTGAGGGCATGGCTCAGTGGCAGAGCACCTGCCTAGACTCTCCCAGTGAGGGGCTGGGAGCATGGCTCATGAGAGAACACCTGCCTAAAATCCCCCAGTGTGCCACCCTGGGAACCTCACCAGGAGCAGCTTGACTCTTGGGAACGTCATGAAGGAGTGTGCACTGGGCATCTCGGCTCCAGTTCCAATTTGGATACTTGCTGCTGGCCCTGAAGCAAGGAGCAAGCGCCTTCCCTCAACACAGCCCTGGAGAGTTCTGTACACAATGGCCTCTGGGGACCTTCCTCCTGAGTGTGGGTATCTCTGAGCTCACAGCAGCAGTCCACCTGATAACTCAGGCCCAGGGTGCAGCAGTGAATGGCCTTATGGAGTAGTCTTGAGATGATACTAGCACTTTCATGAATGCCAAGTCACAGGGGGGTGCAGGGCTGGCCTCTGAGCAGCAAAGAGAGAATTCAGTGAGAAGCCCACTGATAAATGCTACTTGGCCATACTGCCAAAAGACCAAGAGAAGGTTGCTGGTACTGGTGATGACAATGCTAATGGTGACAATGCTAATGGTGGTGGTAGTGGTTGTGATGATGATGGTTTGATGATGATAATGATGACAAATGATGGTTGATGATAGCGATGAAGATGATGGTGGTCACGGTGATGATAATGATGATAGTGATGATGATGGCAGTGATAATGAGGATGATGGTGGTGGTGGTGATGACAGTGGTGATTATGATGATGGTGGTGGTGATGGTGATGATGATGATGGTGGTGATGATGATGATGGTGGTGATGATGGTGGTGGTAATGGTGATAGTGGTGATGGTGGTTGGTGATAGTGATGATAATGGCGGTGATAGTAATGGTGATGATGACTGATAATGATGTTGGTTCTGGTAATGACAGTATTAATAGTGATAATTGTGATGGTTATGGTAGTGATGGTGATAATGATGATCATGATGATGATGGTGATAATGATGATTGTGATGGTAGTGGTGATGGTCATGATGGTGGTAATGATAATGCTGGTGATAGAATTGTTCTAGAAAGGCAAGTAGGTAGGTGGGGGTACCTCAATTTCTGTGTGAGAGAGAGAGAGAGAGTGTGTGTGTGTGTGTGTGTGTGTGAGAGAGAGAGAGAGAGAGAGAGAGAGTCTGCACACACACTCTTATATGTGCATCTGCATGCAAGGTGAGTGCATGGGTATGGGTGCACGTATATGCACATGCACGTGGAAGCCAGAGGTCAACCTCAACTGCTCCTCAGGTGCTATCCACCTTGTCTTTCTCACTGGCCTAGGCCAGACTGGATGACCAGTCAGCCCCAGGGATCCACCTGTCTTCACCTCCCACCTCCACTGGGGTTACAAGCAGGTAACATACTTGGCTTTCTTACATTGGCTCTGGGGATTCAACACAAAGCACTTTAATGACAGAGCTGTGTTTCCAGTCCCATCAACGTCTAAACAAAGGACATCATCTTTTCCCCTTTCTAAACTGGAGTGTCTGGCACAACTTAGAAAGATGTGGGGATAAACTGACAAGAGCAAAAACTCAGCCCGCAGCAATGAGATTGTCTGCAACCTGAATCTGTTGGGAGAAGAGGGTGCGTTCACCCTGTGGGCAGAGTCCATCAGGAAGGCATAGTCCACTTCATTCCACCCACGTGGGGTTGGGGGAGGATCCCCAAAGCCAGGGCCCAACGCCCGCAGACTCAGAACTCTGCTGTTCCTGCCAAACCACAGTGAACCAGACGGAGCTAAGTCTGGCTTCAAGAACACAGGGAAAGGTGGTTCTGGAAGCTGAACAAGAGCAGCATCATGTGAGAGGTCAGGAACTGAAGCCTTCCTGCCTGCTCCCTCACTTCCCCCAGCCAGCGCCAAGGCTAGAAACAGGAGTCCACCATGTGTGTAGGGAAAGTGAATTTTCCTCTGTACGCGACAACAGACCTGAAGCAGACACAGATGCCTGTGTGAGTGCTTCCTTTCCAAGCCACCTTACAAGGAAGGGTCATTAACCCAGGCATCTGCTTCCTTGGGTTCTGGGCCACCTGGCTAGAGAGCCCACAATTCTAGGGTGTCATCAGTGACCTGCCTCTGCTATAAATGACTGGTCAGGTCAGGACTCACTGTCTACAGTTCTGTGACAGGGCAGCAGTGCCAGGGACACTAGCCCAGCCCTGTGCCCACAGCACATCCACAAAAGAGCAAGTTATGCCAGGTGTGGTGTCTCTGCCTATAATCCCAGCAGTCAAGAAGCTGAGGCAGGAGGATAATGAGTTCAAGACTTACCTGGACTACATAGTAAGACCTTGTCTCAGAAAAGGGCTAGTGAGATGGCTTGGTGGATAAAGTGATTGCTGTGCAATCACGAGGACTTGAATTCGATCCCCAGCACCCCGTAGAAAAGCTGGTTAACACAGACCCACACTTGTAACTCCAGTGCTGGGGCAGCAGAGACAGGAGGATCCCTGGGGCTCAGTGACCAGCCAGTCTAGCCTACTTGCTGAGTTTTAGGCTAGCAAGAAATCTTCCCTCATAAAACAAGGTGGACAGTGCTTGAGGGTGACACCATATATTGACCTCTACACATGCACACAACATACATACACCCACACATGTGCGCCTACACATACACGCACACACACACACACACACACACACACACACACACATTTTTAAAAATGGATAGCTTTGGGGCTAGAGAGATGGCTCAGCGGTTAAGAACACTGGTTGTTCTTGCAGAAGACCCAGGTTCAAATCCCAGCCCTTCTTGCACAACACAGGTGCACTTACCTACATGCAGGAAATACACATATACACATAAAATAAAAATAATAAAATATTTTTAAAAATTTTTTTAAATGGATAGCCTGTCTTTGTGGCTGTCTGCCATGGGACAGGTGACTAAGTAACAGAGGGGGCCATGGAGGTGCCTGCAAAGGCCCAGCCAGAGTCAAGCAAGGATCCTGGGGCAGTTTTCGGGCAGCTGCTTTCCACCCTGCACCTTTTCCCACCTGCTGAGGTTTTAACCATGTGGATGCCACATTCGTTTAAGTCTAAATTCAGTTGACACTATAAACTAATGCATAAACACAAGTCAGAATAGGTACAACAGGAACTGGGGAGATGGCTCAGCTGGTAAAGTGCTTGCTGCACAAACATGAAGGCGTGGCTTCAATTCCTAGCACCTATGTAAAAAGCCGGGCATGATAGCACACACCAGTAATCCCAGTGCTGTGGAGGCAGAGACAGAAGGATCCCTGGGACTCACCTACCCCAAGGTTAACCTCTGGCTTCCACACACACATATAGTCACCCACACATATGCACCTGTGTGTGACACATACACACAAATAGGTACAACGTGTCAGTCATCCATTTCCTCCTAGTGACTAGAGCTGCCTCCCCAAGATTTTGCTGCTGGCCGGACAGGAGAATCCCACAGCTGCCATAGCCAAGTCCCATGAACTGGCACCTGGAGCAACAGGAATTTCTCCTCTCAACATTTCTCAAGGCTAGGAACGCCAAAATAGAATCAAGGTGGAAACTGAAGTGTCCAGGCCACACCTCCCCAAGGCTCCAGGGCAGGTCCTCCCCATCTCTGTCAGCTTCCTGTGGTACCAGGCATTCCATACTGGCCACTAGCATACTCCAGCTCCACCTGTATATCACATGGTTTTGGCATGTGTTCCAATCTCCCTTCACTTCCTCCTCACAAGGGCATATGTGCCACATAGAGTACCCTGGAAAATCCAGAGCCATGCCCGTTCTGTGTTGCAGAATGTGGTCGTCTGAGCGAAACAGCTGCCATCTTCACCACATTGGTTGTGCCTGCTTGTAAGAGTCAGTCATGATTGGGCCTGTGGACTATTGGCACTCCCTCACAGGACAGGACGGGAAAGGTCATTGGACCCTCACCTGAAATTCCAGCGGCTCCTCCCAGCCATTTATACATGGCCTGAGGTCTCAGGGGGAGCTCAAGTACACAGACTGGGACTGAAGGGCTCCATCTGTGTGGCTATGGGGAACCCATCATGCTCTGTCAATAAGCCAGTAAACTCACTGGTTCCCCGGTATGAACCTTGGTAGAATTCAACTTTCGTTTCTCATTAGGACTTTGTAAAGACAGAGTAGATGTTGTTTACACCTTCCCAAGAAAGGAATTCTCAAAACCTCAAGCTAATCACATCTGTCTTCCTTCTATGCCACATCAGGTCACAGTCCAGGTTCCAGGGGTTGGCTCATGAGATCAATGGGAGGTGGTTACCCTCTACTAAACCCTAGCAGAGTCTGGACACCTTCCTGGCCAGTCACTGTGACCTGCCAGACCCTAACAGAAGCAACGTAAGGGAGGAGAGGTTCATTCTGGCTCATGGTTTAAGGGGATCAGCCCATCATGGTGAAGACATGTCAACCAAGGTGGCTCTGTCCATGGTGGGGAGAGCGTTCCCTAAACACACTCAAATGTTGGTAGATCAAAAAACAGAGCATGAGCCAGAAGTGGGGCAGAGCTATAACCCTAGAGGGCCCACCCCCAGAGATCTGCCTCTGACAGACAAGCCTCAGACTAGAACCTTCCACAATAACACCACCAGCTGAAGACCAAGAGTTCAAACACATGAGGGCTTGCAAGATGGCTCAGCAGAAAAGGTGCTTGCTGCCAAAACTGATGACCTAAGTTCAATTCCCTAGACACACGCAGTGGAAGGAAGGACCCAATTCCTGACTGTGTGGCATGCATACACAGAATGAGAGAGAAAGAGAGAGAGAGAGAGAGAGAGAGAGAGACAGAGACAGAGAGAGAGACAGAGAGAGAGACAGAGAGAGAGACAGAGAGAGAGAGAATAAATGTTTAAAAATTAAAGAAGCAAAGAAGTACCAAACTGGGCTGGAGTGATGGCTCTGCATTAAGAGCACTGACTGCTTTTCCAGAGGACCTGGTTTGGTTCCCAGCACCCACATGGCAGATAACAACTGTCTATAACTCCAGTTCCAGGCTTCTGGCCTCTGTGGGCACTAGACATGCCATGGATGCATTTACATACATGCAGGCAATACACTCATACACATAAAATAAAAATAATAAATAAAAAATTTTTTCATATCTTTAAAAAATCAAAGAAGCAAACGAGTTCAAACACATAAGCCTATGAGAGGCATTTCATATTCAATCAAGAACACAGAGGCATGATGGCCTCCTATGTTGGGTGAATGATAATGAAATATATTTTTTATTTTTTAGGTTTTTGAGGCCTCAAACTTGCTATGCAGTTGAGTATGGCCTTGAACTTACGATCCTTCTGCCTTCACTTCCTGAGTGCTGGGTATGTACCACCATGCCAAGTTTATAAGTGCTGGGGATGGAACCTGGGGCCTCGTAGCAAGTAAGGCAGGTATTCTACCAACCGAGCCACATCCTCAGCCCCTAAAACATTTCTTTTAAATCTGACTCTAGGGGCTGGAGAGATGGCTTAGCAGTTAAGAACACTGGTTGTTCTTGCAGAAGACCTAGGTTCAAATCCCAGCACCCACATGGCACCTAACAACTGTCCATAACTCCAGTTCCGGGGGATCTGACAGCCTCTTCTGTCCTCCACGGGCATTGCACGACACGAGTGCACTTACCTACATGCAGGCAATACACACATACACATAAAATAAAAATAATAAATAAAAATATTTAAATAACAAATATATTTAAATCTGAATCTAATTCCTCCTCCCCCATGAGAATGGTTCAGGGTCAAAATGAGGAAGTCCCAAGGAGTTAATTAACTGAAGACACACTCTGTCTTCAAAGTAGTCAGAGAATTAACACTAACAATACTAATAGCACCCAGTGTCTTTGGGGTATGGGGAGTCACCTAGCTGAAACTGGACAAGTGAGCTTCACCAAGAGCTGGCAGACAAGCACCCTCAACACATGGACTCTTCCAAGCCTCAGATAAGTCAGCAAGAACAAAGGAGCCCACATCACTCCACTCTCAATGTCCCTTGGTTCCACCCCTGTGGGTCACCTGCCTGGGATCCTGTAGTAGATGAGGCAAGGACAATTCAGACACAGCCCCACCAGCCACATCTGTCCCCATCAGTCTCATCTCAAAATGGGAGTAGCTACTGCCCCCTTGAGGAGGCACTGAGCACCCCAGAGCAGAAACCAACACTGGCTGAGAGTGAGGTGGAGTGATCAGGAGCCTCAGTCCTGGACACAGACCCTCCCAGCTGTCCCCCTCCCCTGCCTTTCTGCAGGAGGACCCAGGAAGATACACCAAAAGCCATTCAGTGCCTGATGCACCAACCCTCATCACAGTGTTAACCGGCAGGCCCTCCAACCCACCAGCACCACTGGGCTCACTGTGATTTTAACCTTCCAGTCTCTAGGATGATGCAGCTTCAATGCTGTGCTCTGTTCCTTACAGAATTACAGTGACACCAGTAATTAGAAACTTGCAGGCAGATCCCATCAGATCCACTCTGACACTCAGGACACTGGGCAGGTGCTAACAATATTAAACTGATCTTATGTGACAGTCTCCTGGGGAAAGGAGTACACAGACTGGGACTGAAGGGCTCCATCTGTGTGGCTATGGGGCTATGTGCATGTGATGAATTCGCATGGGTACCTGTCCTAGTCAGCTTTAACTGTCAGCTTAACATAGTCTAGAGTTATCTGGGAAGGGAATCTCAATGAGGGATTTCCCAGATAAGATTGGCCTGTGAACATGTTTGTGGGGGATTGTCTTATTTCTGAGGGCCCAACCACTATGGGTGGCACCATTCCCTAGGCAAGTGGTCCTGAGCTGTATAACAAAGCTAGCAAAGGGGTTGGAGAGATGCCTCAGTGGTCAAGAGTGTTTGCTGCTCTTGTAGAAGACCTGAATTCAGTTCCCAGCACCCACACTGGGTGGCTCACAACAGCCTGTAACTCAAGCTCTAGGGGATCTGGTGCCCTCTTCTGGCCTCATGGGCAATTATATGGTATACACACACACACACACACACACACACACACAAATAAATAAATAAATAAATAAATAAATAAATAAATAGCAAGGGAGCCAACAAACAAATACAAATAAAAAAGCATCTTCCATGGTTTCTACTGTACTTCTTTGGCTGTGAAGTGAGTTCCCTGGTCGAGCTAATGCTGTGTGGAACAGCAGGCAGTCCTGCCTTCACATTCCTGCCTTGAGTTCCTGCCCTGACTCTCCTCAGTGATGGACTGTGACCTGGAATTGTAAGATGAAATAAACCCTTTCTTCCCCTAAGCAGCTTTTGGTCACGGTTTTTGTGGTGATTTGAATGAGAAGGTCCCCCGCAGTCTCCAAGTATTTGAACAGTTGGTCCCCAGTTCATGGGCTTTGGGAAGGTTTCGTGGAACCTTTAGGAGGTATTGCTGTGATGAAGGAAGCACATCACTGGGGTGGGCTTTGAGACTATATAGCCTTGCCCATTTCTGGTGTGGTTCTCTCTGCTTCCTGTGCTGCTTGAAGATGTGAGCTCTCAGCTTTCTGCTCCAGCTGCTCCCATCATGATGGACTCTTATCCCTTTGGAACCATAAGCCAATAAACTCTTCCTTCCGTAAGTTGCCTTGATCAGGGTGTATTATCACAACAACAGAAAAAGCAACATAGTGTTTAATCACAAGCACAGAATGAGAATTCTCCTGTCCCTACCTCCCAAGTCACCATGGGAACACTAAGATTGCAAACACTACTGAGTCTGGCTTTCACATGGATTCTGGGATTTGAACTCAGGTTCTCACACTTCTATGGCAAGGGCCTTACTCACTCAACCATAGCTCCAAGTGAAAAATAGATTTTTAAGTATCAAACCTTTGATCTGCACTGAAGAAATTATCTCCAAGGAATGTGTAAGAATTCAAAGATGACCATGTCAGAGAGGAAGTAGTAACCAAGTTGTTGCTTCTGATATAAAAATGCAAGTCATGGTGGGGAGGTGGCTGAGCAGCAGCAACACTATAGGAACTGGCAACTTAAAAGAAAAAGACTAAAAACTCATTACTGACAGAGGAAAATGTTCAGAACACTGGACATGTGACAAGGAGCACACAGAATGAGCTGCTATGCTGTGAAAAGTACCAGGTTAGGGACTGTGTGTGAATTCAGTTCTAAGGATGTCCCCAGATACTTCCCAACTCTGAAGGGGTCAGATGACAGCAGACACCTTTAGTTTCAGCCTTATCAAAATTCTCCAATTTTTTTTTGGTTTGTTTGTATATGTAAATGTGTATGTATGTGCATATGTGTTCAAACACATGCAGACATTTCAAAAATTTGAAACGATTATGGCTCCACAATAGAGTGCTTACCCAGAAATTCCCAGTGAGGGGCTGAGGGTGTGGCTCAGTGGTAGAGCACCTGCCTAGAGTCTCCCAGTGAGGGGCTAGGGTGTGACTCAGTGGTAGAGCACCTGCCTAGACTCTCCCAGTGAGGGGCTGGGGTGTGGCTCAGTGGTAGAGCACCTGCCTAGACTCTCCCAGTGAGAGGCTGGGGGTGTGGCTCAGTGGTAGGGCCCCTGCCTAGACTCTCCCAGTGAGAGGCTGGGGGTGTGGCTCAGTGGTAGGGCCCCTGCCTAGAATCCCCCAGTGAGGGGCTAGGGATGTGGCTCAGTGGTAGAGCACCTGCCTAGAATCCCCCAGTGAGGGGTTGAGGGCCTGGCTCAGGTGTTTGTATGCATGTGGAAGTCCAAAGTTGAATCAGGCGTCTTCATCCATTGCTCTCCACTCTATTTCAGAGCATGGACTCTCCCTGAACCCAGAGCCCATTAATTAGCTGGTCAAATTAAGACAGTTTGCTCCAGGAATCCTGTGTCTGCCTCCTGAGCACTGTGATCAAAGGTGGGCTGCCATACGTGCCTGCTTTTAGATGGGTGCTGGGATCCAAATTCTAATCCTAACCATTGCACAGCAAGTGTTTTATCCAAGCCATCTCCCAAGCCCCCATTTTTGTTTTTTGAGGGCATTTCTTGCCTATGTAGACCTAGCTGGCCTTGAACTGGCAGTAACCTTCCTGCCTTAGCCTCCTGAATGCTAGATTACAATCGAACCCCACCACACTTTTGATTTTTTTTTCAATTATTTATGTGATGACTTCCCAAGCACAGTATTAAATTCCTTCCCAACTCACAGGTTCCTCTCTATATAATAACCACTTTCTGCTCGCCCTGCTTTTCTGTCTGCTTCAGAGAGCGCAAAGCAGGCCCTGGCATATGGAAGACACTGGAACATTCAGCCCATGTGATCAGAGCAAAAACAGGTACCACTGTGTCTTTCGATTGGATTGAACTTGTGAATGCTGTTCAGCTTCCCCAGGGCCAGGGACACCACTCCTGAGCTGCACCAGGTGCATACACTACTCTGCACTTCCAAACCTACCCCTTCCTCCAGATCCATGATTCCCAGAGTGATTCCTGACCCTAAGACTCCCAACATGTCACCCAAGAAGCCAGGAGGGGTGGTAGGTGCCACCCATACATGTTTACCTCCTCTCATTGTCGTCCAGGTGTGAGAAGAGAACGTTCTTGGAGATGGCTTTGGCCAGCGCCGTCATGGTCTTATAGTCTTTGGGAATGACCTGCAAGGAAGCCAAGGAAATCAGACCTTGAGCATGGAGCTAACAGGCATGTGTGCTAGGGACAGAGCTGATTTCACAGGCTAGGAACTGGGGACCTCATATGGCCTGAAACCCAACTATCCTGCCTCCTACATGGGGCTGGTAGCAGATGATGCTAAAACAGCAGTAAGAAATTTCATGTTCGTTTCACAAGACCTAGCCCAAGCCAGACAAAAACCCAGCATTGTGGTGGGAGGTAGGCAAGAAGCTCCAGCCCTAGCTGAGGAACACAAAGACTTCCCTTATGGTGCAAACACAAAGATTCTTACTAGGTCATGGACAACCCCAGTTGCCTGGACCTAGGGAGGTGTTAAACCCAGAGCCCATGCACACAGCCCTTTGTAAAAACACCTGATAACAAGGACTGAAGTTCAAAGCCACTCTGGTTCTAACAGACTTTAAAAATAAAATAAGCTGGGGCTGGAGAGATGGCTCAGCGGTTAAGAACACTGGTTGTTCTTGCGGAAGACCCGGGTTCAAATCCCAGCACCCACATGGCAGCTAACAACTGTCCATAACTCCAGTTCCAGGGGATCCAATAGCCTCTTCTGTCCTCTGCGGGCATCGCATGACACAGGTGCACTTACCTACATGCAGGCAATACACACATACACATAAAATAAAAATAATAAAAATATTTAAAAATGAAATAAAGTAAGCTTTTTGAGTAACTCATATTCACAGAAGAGCTGTGTACATAGTACCTGCACCAACACTTCTGCCCTTCAGGTTGACATCTTATATAAATGGGCCATATTTGTTTTTGTTTAGATTTATGGTGCCAAGTATGGAACTCAGGGCCTCATGCACATGAGGCAAGTGGTCTTGCTGCTAAACCATGCCCCCAGCCCCTCACTGGAGAAGCCTGGGCAGGTGCTCTACCACTGAGCCATACTCCCAGTCCCTCACTGGGAGATTCTAGGCAGGTGCTCTACCACTGAAACACACACCCCCAAGCCCTCATTGGGGGCTTGACGCCCTAAGCCTTTCACTGAGGATTCTACCGCTCATACATTCTACCACCGAGCCATGCTCTCTGGGGACTTCTAGGCAGATGCTCTACCATTGAACCATGCTCCCAGCCCACTGGAAGACTACTGGATCTAGGATGGACAACAGACTTCTATACTTTAATCTGATTCTAACTTCCTTGGGTGATTTTTTTCCTTCCCCAGAACCCTGTTGAGTGACGTTTAGTGTCCTACCATCTTGGTCTCCTTTGGTCTATGATATTTCTCATGGTTTCCTGCCTTTGATAGTCTTGGAATTGTCCTCCGTGTGGTCACTCTCTGCACATGGCTCCTGACTTTGGGTCTGTCTGAGGTTTTTACTCATTTAAACTGCAGCTCTGGATATGGGTGGAAGACCATGGAGGGAAAGTGTCCTTAGGGGTTTGAGGGTGTTTGATTGTTTGTTTTGGTCTTGCCAGGTTGGCCTTGATCACAGGCATGTATCCCCACATCTGGCAGCTTCCCAAGGTATTTTGTCATAGCGGTTTTAGTTTTTCTCATCCACTCATACAGTATTAAGTACTGAGCAGTTGATGAGGTGGGGAGGTGTTTAGAGGGTGCAGTTTCCATTTTCCAAGGTAAATTCTGGAGTCTGATGAGGGAGGGTGGTGGCTGGGCAGTACTGTGAATGAATCAACTCTACCCAACTATACCTAAACACTGCTAAGATAGTGCTATAGGCTGGATGGTGCCTCCCTAATTCCTGTGTGGCCTCCCTAAGCATCCTTGTGGAAGGATTTGCAGATCAGGCATTTGAGGGTGGTTGGGTTGGTGAGATGTGAGGGTGGAGCACAGGACTAATTAATTAGTGCCCTTAATAGAGACCAAAGGGCTGGTGGCAGACGAACTGTAGCACATCTGTCCTGGTGAGCCCTATCCCTCTTCTCCCCAAACCTGTTCAAATCCTAAAGCTACCGCAGAGACCCCACAATAGCCCCATTAAATACACGCTCAGTTCATAATGCCACCCACAACCACGTCTCCCATCCATGTGCCTCCAAGCTCTGGTCAGACAGGAAGCAGAGGGTGATGAGGGTGACGAGGATACGTGCTGGGGTTCTTCACCTTCCTCACGTAGGAGACGGCGTCTTCCTCAGTGTAGACCTCTGCACTCACACCACCCCGCCGGCAGCGTGCCTTTACCACAGGGTTTGGAGGTATTGGTGATATGTCCTCATCATGGGAGTCAGACTGAGAGTTTGATTTCTGCTGGGCCAGGATCTGCCTGTTTTCCTCCTGTGAGAAGAAAGGAGAGTGAGACACAGACTGTCATCTGAGCACAGGTGGTGCAAGCCTGCCATCCCGGCTACTCAGGGGGCTGAGGAAGGAGGATCACAAATTCAACGTCAGCCTAGGCTGCAGAGTGAGAGACTGTGTCAAAATGAAACATCTAAGAGGGTTGGGACATGGTTCAGTGATAGAGCACCTGCCCAGAATTCCCCAGGGAGGGGCTAGGGACATGGATCAGTGGTAGAGCACTTGCTGCTCTTGCAGAAGACCTGGAGTTCAGTTCCCAGAACCTACATTGTGACTAACAACCATCCATAGCTGCAGTTCCAGGAGATTCTATGCCCTCTTCTTGTCTCCATGGGCATCAGTCACACGTGGTACACTTACATACATGCAGGCAAAACACTCATACACATAAAATAATCAAGCAAAATCCCCAAAGCTGTGCTGTGGACATAGTTTAGTGGCAGACCACTTGGTTCGCATGGAACAGGCCCTGTACCCAATATTACCCAAGAAAAAGAAGAGAAAAGAAAAGAAAGCAACTGTCAGAGCAGAGCCTAGCCTGAGAGTGCTATGAATAGGGACAGGAGCTCCAGGATGAGGCAAGTGACTCAGCTCAGTCCACAGCTCCTGGTCACCAACACCCCCAGAGGACCCTCCTCCATCAGGTTTATTGGTGGCTCCCTCTTACAAAGACCTTCACTTCTGGGCCAGCTACATGCTGAGCCCCTCTCCCCACCATCCCTCCAGACAACGGCCCCTCCCCTCTGAGGCCCCGAGCGTCTCCACATTATCTTCCTCCCACTGGGCAACTCTGCCAGTCACCATGCTCGCCCCAGACCTTCTTCCCTTCACTTACCTATTGAGCAATGCTTATTTCTAAACCTATTTCAGGGTGCCCAGTGCCGACTTTCAGATTCTGAGGCCACTGCTGAGCATCTAAGGCCTCATGACAGCCTCTACCCACCCTGTATCCTGGACCTCAGCCCACGCTCAACAGAACGAATCTGTGGAGCCTGTCTCTACTCTAACCACAGGGCTACTTATGGCTCTTGCCCCAGGGCCTTTGCACTTGGTGTTCTGATGACCCCAGCCTTACCATTCTGAGGTCTATGTCCCACCACTTACTTAAGCTGCAGTGTCCTCCTACCAGAAGACAAAACAGTACCAACCTCTTCAAATTCATGTCCACTTCAAACTGTGAATGGAAGCTCAATGGAAACTAGGTTTCTCCAAATTTGAGCAAGGATGGAATGAAACGCAAGATTGTAGGAGATAAGAACAGACCCCAGATGGACAGGGCTGTGTTTATAAAAGCCAGGGAAGGAGATATCGAGACACAGAGGAAGTCATGGAAAGATGGAGGCTACAAGAAAAGTTGTGCCATGGGCCACTAAAGCTGGAAGAGGCAAGAAGGACCCTCCCCAGAGCAGGCAGCCACCAATTCCATCCCTGCTCACAATCCTCCCCTCACCCTCCTGAGTCCTCCCAGCTCTGTGGACAGCCCTGCCCAGAGCCCTCCCAGCACCTCAGATGGCCCCCATCCCAGCATCCACAATCCTGCTCAGCCTAGAGTAGTTTTCCTGGCACAACAGGATGGAAGCACAGGCTTCCCTCTCCTCAAAGAGAACCAGTGACCCTGCAACCTTCAGTGTCAACTCCAGTCTGACAATGGAAAATTCTAGAAATACACAGTTTATAAGTTCTTTACTTTGAGGCTTTTTGTTGTTGTTGCTGCTGCTGTTGCTGCTGCTGCTATTGTTACATTGTTGGCAATGGAATCCAGGGCTTCACACCTGCTAAGTAAGCTCCCTGTCACTGAGCCACACCCCAGCCCCTCACTGGGGGATTCTGGGCAGGTGTTCTAGCACTGAACCACACCCCCAGTCCCTACGGGGGGCGGGGTGTCTAGGCAGGTGTTTCTAGTATGATCCATGCCCCCAACCCTGTGTTTTTTATTTTGAACTGGCAATCCTCCTGCCTCAGCCTCAGGAATAACTAGGGTTACAGGCTTCTCATTCTCCTCCTTTCAACCCCCACATTCACTTCAGCTCTGGGGACACCCCCAACCCCAGCCCTTCCTATACCATCAGTGTGATGGAGTCCTGTACTGTGCTGGAAGCTCAAAGGTCCTCCCTGATGAGTGAAGAGATGGGAGGGGCTCAGGTGGACTCTCTGCCTCCCCCCAGTGCCTTCTAATGACCCCAGAGGGAGCCCACCCAGGCAGAGGCTGAGTCCCTGACTCCAAGACGCCTATCTGCAGGTAGAGTATGGGCTTAGAAGATGACCACAGTACCAGGCCAAGACTGGGCATCTTGCTGTGAATGTGAATCTCAAGTTAGGATTTTAAAACAACAACAAAAATGGTCCTTTCAAACATGAAGACATCTGACCCACTTCAAGTCATCCACCCGTATGAAAACCCAGCAGGTGAGATCACATCGCCCACAAAAGAAAAGCAAAGAGGCCAGTGTGAGACCTCACATGCCCTGGCTTCCTACTGGCTCTGAGGTTTATGGGACCAGGGCCGTCCCATAGGCCTTTGAAAACTGAGGACTGGATCTGGGGATGTGGCTCAGTTGGTAGTGTGCTTGCCCAGCATGCAGAAGACCCTGGGTTCCATCCCCAGCACTGCATAAACTGGATGTGGTGGCACATGCCTGTAATCCCAGCACTCAGGTACAGGAGCAGGAATCAGGAGTTCAAGGCCAGCCTCAGTCATACAAGGAACTAGGCGCTGGCCTGGGATAAATGTGGTCCTGGCAGAGGGGGATGAAGAGAGGGAAGGAAGGGAGGGAGGAAGGGAGGGAGCGAGGGAGGAAGAACAAGCAGAGCTCTGGGCTAGAAAATTCCTAACTGCCAGCTGACCTTAGTCCTGAGGGGTGGGAGTTGGGGACATAGGACAGACATGAGCAGGTACCTGCACAAATGAGGGCGGGTGTCAGCAAGGTCCACCAACACTGTCCCAAACTCCCATTCCTTATCTTTCAAACATGTGACATGTGTCAGGCTGGGGCCACTCCCACCTCCAACAAGCTACCTGCTGCTCTAAGCAAAGGACCAGCACGGCCTGGAGACCAGCCCTGTCATCCATCACGGTACCTTGGCACAGTGACTGGCTGCATCTCATTGCCCACATCTACAGATCCTGAACACCCAGCCAGGAAACCACAAAGGACGTGATAGTTCAATGCAGTTCTACGCAGTTGTTTAAAAATATCTTTTACAGATTTTCCAGCAAGGAGGTGGTAGGCAGGTGGGTGATGGGCCCCTCCTCCCTCCAGACACTCCACTCCAACGATAGTAACATTAAATATGCACATATATAAACCGACACTGCCAGGAGAGAATGGGAGAGATGGTACCAAGAATTTCAAAAGATTCCTGGAAAACGGACAGCCAACTTGGGTGTGGGATCTTGGGCATACGTGCCATTCCTCAGTTTCAGGAAAGGAGTGTAGTGCACAGAGGAACCCCAGGAATCCACCAGAGCTCACAGCAGATCCCAGGTGAGGACGGTCAAAGGTCAACCAAAAACAAAAGCCTGGGCCAGGGGCCCTGTGCCAAACCAGTTCCACATGGCTGCCTGGCTTAGCTTTGGTTATGGAAATTTTCAAGAAAGCACAAAAACAGAATATGACTCACCTAACTCACCTAACACCCAAGCCCAGATCTATCAATGATCAAAGCAGACCCAGTCCGTCCCTCATAGTCTCTCTCTCCTCTCTCTCTCTCTCTCTCTCTCTCTCTCTCTCTCTCTCTCACACACACACACACACACACACACGCACACACACACACTCAGGCCTCCACAGGTCTGAAGCAAATCTTAAATGTCAAATAATTCAATTGCAAATATATCAGGATTTGTCACTAATAGATGACTCTTAGAAAACAACCACGGGGGCTCAGGTCCACCTCAGGAAGTAACTCTTCCCTCTGCACTGCAAAACCAAAATGAACGGACAAGGCACTTACAATACCCACTAACGTCCTAAAAATAGTGCTGGCAAGATGGCTCATCAGGCCAGAAGGCTCATCCGATCATCAAGGCTTGCAGCCAAGTCTGATGACTGAGTCCAATCCCTGGGACCCACATGGTAGAAGGCAAGAACTCACTCCTACAAGTTGTCTTCTGACCTCCACTGGTGCCATGACATGCACACACAAAGACAAATAAATAAATGCATTTTTTTTAATTCCTAAAGATTATTTATTCCAAGAGCTGGAGGGATGACTCAATGTTTTAGAGCACGTACTGGTCTCACAGAGGAGCGGGGTTCTGTTCCTAGCACCCAGTTCATAATTGCCTGGAACTCTTAACTCCAGGGAATCCAACACCCTCTCCCGGCTTCCACAGGCACCTGCAGGCACACGGTGCACATAAACTCATGCAAGGTCACACACACATAAATATACAAGGTTGTTATTTATTTCCTATGATCATCAAACATCCAGCCAGTGTTGAGACTCTTCTGTCTCCATTTGTAAGGTGGGTTTTTATTTATTGTTTGTTTGGGGATTTTTAAAAGTCAAAAAATTAATACTATTACCAATTCTTAGTTGTAAACAGATGAAGTGACATTGAAGACAATACTCAATACAAAAACAAAGACCAAGATAAACAAAACATTGTTTTATTTATTAAACAATGGAATTATATTAGAGGAAATAAGAACGCAGGCTGAGGAGAGAGCTCAGAAGGCAAGAGCACTTGTTGCTCAAGCACGAGATCATGAATTTGAACCCACAGCACCCACATAAAAAGCTGGGTGTGGCCACACACACAACCTGTAACCTCAGCGCCGAGGTTGGGGAGGAGGGGGTTGTGGACACAGGAGAATGGCTTGCTGGCTGCCAGCCTGGCTCCAGGCTCAGTGAGAGACCCTGTCTAAGGGACTAAGGCAGGCAGTGATAGAGCAGGACACTGACGTCCTCCTCTGGCCACTGCACACACACATGCACAGGTGCACATACAAACAAGAAAGAAAGAAAAGGAAATGGGAATAGTTCAAGAAGAGCAGAGATCCAAAATGTGCTCAGAAGGATGTGAAATGATTCTTTACCCAAATAAAGACACAGAGTACTATGAAAACGGGTGTTCCTGCCCGTGAGATGGCTCAGGGAGCACAGGTGCCTGCCACACAAGCCTGACAATTCTAGTTCAATTCCTGGAACCCACAGTGGAAAGAAAGAACCCACATCAAAAAGTTGTCCGCAGGGCTGGAGAGATGGTTTAGAGGTTAAGAGCACTAGCTGTTCTTGCAGAAGACCCGGGTTCGAATCCCAGCCCCCACATGGCAGCTAACAACTGTCCATAAATCCAGTTCCAGGGGATCGACAGCCTCTTCTGTCCTCCACGGGCATTGCATGACACAGGTGCACTTACTTACATGCAAGCAATACATGCATATACATAAAATAAAAATAATAAAATAAAATACTTTCTTATAAAGGTGTCCTCTGACCTCCACATGCCACACCATGGTACCCACGTGTGTACACAAACAGAACAACAATAATAGGGCTGGAGCGATGGCCCCGTGGTTAAGAGCACTACCTGCTCTTGCAGAGGACCTAGGTTTGGTTCCCAGCACCCACACAAGACCTAACAACTATCTATAACTCCAGTTCTGGGGGATCTGCCACCCTCTTCTGGCCTCCCTGGGCACTGCACAACACGGGTGCACTCGTATACACACAGGCAAAACACTCATACACATAAGATGAAAATTAAAAATTTTTAAAGATTTATATATTTATGTGTGCATGCGTGGGTGGGTGTGTGAGTCTACGTGCATGTGTGCGAGGGTGCACGTTTGTACATGCATGCAGAGGCCAGAAGAGTGTGTCAGAGTCCTCTGTCACTGGCAGGGTGTCTCCTTGAACATCATATGTTCTTGGGGCTTGAGTTTTCTCAGCTGGAGTTATAGATATGTATGGGTCACTTGGTTTGTCACGAGTGCTGGGATTCAAACTCCAGTCCTCAGGATTGTGCTATAAGTGCTCTTAACCACTGAGCCATCTCTCCAGCCCCCTTAAATGTTTTTAAAGAATTATCATTTTGAAAAATAACCTGAAATATAAAACTGCAACCAAGTTCATTTTCTTTTTAAAGATTTATTTTTATTTTATGTGTAAGAGTGTTTTGCATGTATGTAAGTGTATCACACACCCGCAGTACCCATGGCCAGAAGAGGGTGTTGGGGCCTCTGAAACTGGAGCTACAGATGGTTGTTAGCCCCTATGTGCTGGGAACAGAACCTGGGTCCTCTGGAAGAGCAGCTAGTGCTCTTAACTACTGAGTAATATCTCCAGCCCCCAATTTCCTTTTATTACTTTATATCTAGATTTTTATTATAGCTCTGCAAAAAAAAAAAGTGGGGGAGGAGGAGAAAGAAAATGAATAGGAAAAAAGTGTGGAAAGGAGAAAGGAAGACCCTACATGTATAAAAGAATCCCAAAACTTTCATGCATGTTCACATGTGTGTGTGTGTTCATATGTGTGGGTGTGCATGCATATGGAGCACAGAGGACAGCCCAGGGACCCGCCCATCTCCACCTCCCCAGCTGGGATTACAGGTGTGTGCCACACCACACCTGGCTTTCTCCCAGTGGGTTCTGGGGGTTGGAACTCAGGTCCTCATGCTTGTGTGGCAAATGCTTTACCAGCTGAACTGTCTCCATAGCTGCAAGTGCTAAGGGGCTGAGTCTGGGGTAGCATTTCTTCAGCCTAGCTGTGTTGCTACAGGGCTGACACAATACAAATAAATGGTAAGAAGCAGGCACATCATGAGGAAAATAAAACCACTTGAGAGTGTGCAGACATAACTAACACTGAAGTAAATAGTGTATCCCAGAAATGATGCCTCTGCCACCCTGCACCCAAAAGCCAGACTCCATGAGAAAGGATGTTTATCAAGAAAGGCAGAGGTTTCAACTCCAAGGACACCCAGCAATACAATGTCCAGGGAACAGTACTTCCATGCCTCACTGAGCGCCTAGCTCTAGGTCCCCCAGGGACCAAAAATCATGTGTTATTCCAGGGTCCTTGTCTCCGCCCTATATAGGAAGATGGAGATGGATTTTAGCCAGCCAACTCAATGATGGAGGTGCAGATCGAAAAACCCGGTCATGGGCTTGAGAGGCAGCTCATTAGAGGGGAACTGCATTCAGCTGCCAGCACCCATATGGAAGCCCACAACCCTCTGTAACTCCAATTCCGGAGGGATCTGATGCCCTCTTTTGGCCTCAACAGGCATATAACATGCACACGGTATATATAACATGCACATGGTATATACTTACATACATGCAGGCAAAACACTCATGCATATCAAATAAATAAATTGGAGATGGAGGACCCAGATTCAGTTCCCAGAACCCACATGGCAGCTCACAGCTGTCAGTAACTACAGTTCCAAGGGATCTGACGCCCTCTTCCAACTCCTGTGGGCATTGAATGCATGTGGTACAGTTGCACACATGCAAGCAAATAATAATAAATCTTTTTTAAAAAAATATAGCCAGAACTGGGCCTGGTGGAGCACACTTGTCATCCCAACATTGGGGAGACTGAGGCAGAAAATCTTGAGTTTGAGACTAGCCTGGGGTCCACAGAAAGACACTTTTTCCAGAAACAAATAATGGGGCCAGGAATGTAGCTTGGTAGGTGAAGTGCTTACCTACCATACACAAGGCCCTGGATTAGATCCTCAGAACAGCATAAACTGCTGTGGTGTAATCAAGAGGTGGAGGCAGGAGGACAGGAGCTCAAGTTCATCTCAGATACATAGTGAGTTTGAGGCCAGCCTGGGACATGGAGGACTGTCTTTAAAAAGGAATTGGGAGAGAGGCCAGCAACATGGATCAGTGGGTAAAGACACTTGTCACCGAGACTGACAACCTGGTGGAAAGAGAAAACTGACTTCCGTAAGTTGTCCTCTGACTTCCACATATACTCCTCAGTGTGCAGCGTGCACACACACACACACACACACACACACACACACAGACACACACACACACATCCAATCTATCAATGCCAAAAAAGAAAAGAAAGAAATAGCCAGATGCAGACGGGGACTCACTCCTAGAACAGGTTAAATAGCTCTAGGAAACGCTGGATTGCAGGATACCCCAACACTCCCAGCCCCCACCCGACTCTACCAGAGGGACATCTGAGGGCAGCTAGGGAGCCTCCACCCCATGCCCAGGCCCCAAGCCTTGTGGTTTGAACATGGTCCCCAGCATTACTGGCTGACTCACTGCTACAAGGTCCCTGTCCCATGCCCTACCCACGCGCTGACACACAGATGGCCTGTGTCTACCTCTGGGATCTATCACACACCACACTTGGTGAGCCCACATCCCTCCATCCTTCTCAGAGGGTAGAGCTGCAAAGGGTAGTGTGAGCTTCGCCACCTCACCTGCCTAGGAGCTGGGGCTCCAGAACCCCAGCCAGGCCACATCACACTCTCCTGTTGCCTTGACAACCAGCCACCTCATAATCTCTAAGATTGCTGCTCTCTCGCTTATATCCCTCCAGTGATTATAGCCAATCACCAGAACAAATCAAGTTGATCCTGGAAACATATTGTAGATGTCAGGGTTTTGTCATTGGGGTTTGTGTGTGTGCATGTGTGCATGCCAGTGCACATGTGTGTGCATGTGGAAGCCAGAGGTCAACCTTGGCTGTCATTCTTCAGCCACCATCCACTTTTTTTTAAGATAAGGCTTCCCTGTAGCCCCAGCTGGCCTGGTACTTGCTATGTAGACCAGGCTGGCCTTGTTCTCACAGGAATCCGCCTGTCTCAGCCTCTCAAGTGTTGGAACTAAAGGCGTGCCCTGCACTTTTTTTCCTGGTCTGAAACACTAGGCTGTGCTGGCTGGCCAGAGAGCCAAAGGGCTGCCTGTCTCCACCTCCTTGATGCTAGAAATGCAAGCATACCCAGCATTTTTAAACACATGGGTTCTGAAGATCAAACTCAGGTCCTCACATTAACAAAGAAAGCAAACAGCTATCTCTCCAGCCCTGCCATTGGTTGGGGAGGGCGGGAAGTTTATTGGTTTGGGGGTTTTTGTTTTGAGACAGGGCTTCAAACTGCCTAGGTACCCCAGGTTGGCTTTGAACTCCTGATCCTCCTGTCTCAACCTCATAAATGCTGGGATGACAGGTGTGCATTCCCACACTCAGCCATCTGTGTCCTTAGGAAGCTGTGGGTTAGAGGCCACTGAAACCATCACACACGCATCAGTCGTTTACACCTAGACCAGGACTCCTCACCAGCAACGTCCACTGTCTCCCCAGTGACAGGCTCTGGACCTTCAATTTTAGAAATGATTTAAAATAACAGCTGGGGTCTGCATGACAGCTCAGCCGTGCAAGCCTGGGGACCTGAGTTTGGATCTCCAGCACCCACATAAAAAGTTGAATGTGCTTGTAATCCCAGTGCTGGGGAAGGCAGAGATAGGCAGAGCCCCAGTCTATGTAGCCAGTCAATCTAGACTAATTGTTAAGCTCCAGGTTCAGTGAGAGACTCTGTCTCAAAAAATAAGTGGAGAGCAATAAAGGAAAAACACCTGACAGTGACCTCTGGCTAAACACACATGTGCACACACATGTACATACACACACACACACACACACACACTCACATCACACAAAAAGAATTCCAGCACAATTAACATCTGCTGTGAAGGTTCCCAACATAAAGATAATGTTCCTTTAATATAAAAATGGCAGTCACTAGGCCTGAGCAGCAGTGACCTTCAGCAAAGCCTCCCTCCTCTGCCAGATACATTTGGAGAATCTCACAGGCAAGACTGTTCACTTTGTTAAAAGTGAAGATGCCCCACCTTCCTGGCTCCCCAGGAGCTAGAGCTGGACCTTGTTGATTGTAATCCTGTCAGGAGTCTCCAAGACCCACCCTGTGATCTCATTTAGATTCCTTAGCCGCCCTTTGAAGAGATTCAAAACTCACCAAAGACAAGGACTCTGTCTTGAGAAAGCCACACCCATGCTTTGTGCATGTTGTAAATCCCCATCACCACCACCCTGCACCTCTCTTTCTCTTAACCCTGAGCTTAAAATCTATGTTTAAAAAAAATGTCTCTTAAGGGCTGGAGAGATGGCTCAGTGGTTAGGAGCACTGACTGCTCTTGCAGAGGACCCGGGTTTGGTTCCCAGCACCCACGAACCATCCTTAACTCCAGCTCTCTTCTGACCTCCGCGACATTGCACAGCACGGGTGTATACATGCACATAAAATAAAAATAATAAATAAAATAATTTATCCTTAGTCAACATCTTGTAATTGCCAAAAAACAAAGAGAAAGGAAACAAATTGGGTTTTCAATCAATTTCCTACTATTGACTCTTCAAAAACAGAACTTCTTTCATAAAAAAAATCTTAGAGGCCAGGCCTGGGGGTGCACACCTTTAATCCCAGCACTTGGGAGGCAGAGGCAAGTGGATCTCTGTGAGCTCAAGGCCAGCCTGGTCTACACAGCAAGTTCCAGGCCAGATAAGGCTGTAGAGAAACCCTGTCTCAAAAAGAAAAATGTCTCTTTGAGCAAGCAAGATGATTGAGTGAATAAAGGCATTCGCCACCCAGCCTGAGGACCTGAGCTCGATTCTGGGTCACAGAGGGTGGAAGAAGACAGCCGACTCCCACAAGTTTTCCTCTGCCCTCCGCATATGCAGGAGACTCACCATCGGATTGAAATAATGGCGTATGAGGATGATAGCCATTTTTTTTTAATTTTTATTTATTATTTTTATTTTATGTGTATGTGTGTATTGCCTGCATGTAGGTAAGTGCACCCATGTCGTGCAGTGCCCGGGGAGGACAGAAGAGACTATCAGATCCCCTGGGACTGGAGTTATGGACAGTTGTTAGCTGCCATGTGGGTGCTGGGATTCGAACCCCGGTCTTCTGCAAGAACAGTGTTCTTAACTGCTGAGCCATCTCCCTGGCCCCAGATAGCCATTTTTTAAATGTCTTTTAATAAACTCCGTCTCTACTTCACATTGGGTGGTCCTGAAATGCTTTTCTGCATCAAAGTCAAGGATCCTGTTTTCCCTGAGTCAAGGTCTCAGATTACAGGACTCCTCAGGCTGCCACAGGTGGTAGTGTGGAGCTCTCTCTGTCCCTGCTGCTGCTGACAGATTGTTCTGGAAATTTCATATCAACACAATCATACACATGTAGTCTCCTGGGTGTTGCTTCTTTTCCTCAGCTTCATGTTTCCAAAGCTCGTTCATATTGTAGCCTATTGGTGCTCTGTTCCTCTTTGTGACTGAGTAATATTCCACTGTATGGACGTACCATACTTTGTTTAGCCCTCTGTCCACTGGTGCACATTAGGGTTGTATCTGCCGTTGGCTACTGTGAACAATGCTGCTGCAAGCATTCGAGTGTATCTGGATACCTGTCTTCAGAGCTTGGGGTGCTTTCTCAGAGGTGAAGTTGCTGAGTCATGTGGTAATGAAGGTTCCACTTTTTCATTTCATTTATTTGTGGGGAGGTGGGTATTAATGCCACAATGTGCATGTGGAGGTCATAAGACAATTTGTGGGAGTCAGTAACCTCCTTCTACCATGTGGGGTCCTGGGGATTAAACTCAAGGCGTCAGGCTTAGCGGCAAGCTCCTTTACTTACTGAGCCATCTCACTTACCTGAATGTTCTACTTTTTCTGAGAAACTGCCTGACTCTTTTCCACACCAATGGTGCAGAGGTCAACTGACTTTTTAACAGTGAGACCCAGAGGTAGGACTGGCCAAGGGCAGGGACAGAAGGTCCTGTCTGGACAAATCCTTATGAATCCCACAGAACTGTGCCCAGAGGGACAAACCTGCCTCTTGGAGCCAGTGAACCTGGCCAAGGGAGAAAGGAGACAGGAACATGAGAATTCCCTCCCTTGTATGGGGCTCCAAGCTGTATGCTTGGTGAACACATGCCTCAAAGCCCACCCCAGGGCCATCCCCAGCCAGTGTGGTCCCCTCCTCCTCCCACCCACTTCCAAAGCATCTTATTCAAATGATTGATGGCACTGAGACAGATAAAATGACACAAGTCTTTCTAGGCACTTTTGGCTAAGAGTAGGGACTGTGTTAAATAGTGTTTTTTTTTTTTTAAAAAAAAAAAAAACAGTTCTTATGGGCCAATGTACAGCTCAGTATACAAAGGGGCTTGGCACCAAGCCTGACAGCCTAAGTTCAGTCCCTGAATGGTGGAAGGAAAGAACTGACTCCTGCAAACTGTCCTCTGATCTCCATATGTGCACTGTGGGGAGGTGGGTATGCCACAGTGGGGAGAGGGAGAGGGAGGGAGGGAGGGCACACAGTGTCCTGTGAGATATATATGTGCAGTCGGGAGGTGTGTGTGTGTAACTGGGGGGAGGGGGAGAGAGAGAGAGAGAGGGGGAGAGAGAGAGAGAGAGAGAGAGAGAGAGAGAGAGAGAGAGAGAGAGAGAGAGAGAGAATAAATTACAATACAATTTTAAAAGTTTTAAAAGTTCTTATTAGCAATAGGCCTTTACTGTAAGCACCCTTTTTTCATTTATTTATTTGTTTATTGTTTGTTTGTTTGACACAGCAGGGTCTCATTATGTAATCTGGCTGGAACTTGCTATGTAGACAATGCAGCCTGGAACTCAGAGAGATCCACCTGCTTCTGTCTCCCAAGAGGAATTAAAAGCATGTCCCTAATTTGTAAGGTCCCTTCCAATGTTTACTATTCCTTTCATTAAGCTAAGTGTTGGAGATCAAGGGATCAGGCTCCTTAACTAGTAGCTGACATCTGTCCCTCCTGCACGACTGCCTCAGGCAAAGGACTATCAGACAATGTGTTGGTTTGAATGAGAAATGCCCCACAGGTCCCCAGTTGATGGCGGGGCGCTGAGGTCACGGAATCTGTAAGGTGGTATGAGCTTGCTGGAGGAAGCAGTAAGAGCTCACAGCCTCACCCACCTCCAGTTCTCTCTCCGTTTCATGTTTGGGGTTGAAGATGTGAGCCCTGGGCTTCCTGCTCCAGCCATCCTGCTGCCATCCCACCACCGTGGTCTCCAGCAGCTTTCTCTGGACCTTTTTGCCCGTGCAAGACGATGCGTGCGAGCTGCTTTCTTCACCCAGGCCAGAGGGGCCGCACTTCCCCTGGTCCCTAACAGAGTATGTGAGATTAGGGCAAACATAGCTCATTTGCATAGATTGCTGTGATTGGTCCAAGTGTAGTCCCTGCTTACCAGAGGGATTCTGGTTGCTAAGCAGGCTGGTCGACACCCACCTGCACTGCCTCCTGATGTTGCCGTGATGTATCCAACAAATTATACTGAGTATTGAACTCAGGGCCTCAGGCTTGCTAGGCCAGTGCTCTCCAATGACCTATATGCCCAGCCCTCTTGGCTGCTTTTGATCTTTGTCATGGCCAGAGCAGGCTGAGCTATAAAGGGAAATAATTACAAGAAATTAAAATCTTTTCCACCAAAAGAGATCACAGGAACGTAACCTTTGTGATGCTAACTTGTTTTGCTTTCGTTTTTTATTTTTTTATTTTTTATGTGTATGAATGTTTTGCCCACATGTATGTAAATACACTTGTGTCATGAAATGCTAGTGGAGGCCAGAAGAGGGTATTGGATCCCCTGGAACTGTAGTTACACGTGGTTGTTAGCTGCCACGTGGGTGCTGGGAACTGAACCAGGTCCCCTGCTAGAGCAACCAGTGCTCTTAACTGCTGAGCCATCTCTCCTGCCCCTATTTATTTTAATTTTAGGCGTATGAGTGTTTTGTCTGCATGTATTTAAGTGTACCACGTGTGCAATGCCCGTACAGGTCAGAGGAGGGTGTGGGAACCCCTGGAACTGGAGTTATGGCCAGTTGTTAGCCCCCATGTGAGTGCTAGGAATTGAACCTGAGTCCTCTGGAAGAACAGTCAGTCCTCTTAACTCCTGAACTATTCTCTAGGCCCCTGTGATGCTAATTTATAATCTCTCTCACCTTGCAAAAGGTTTTTTTTTTTTATGCAAATACCCTGCTACATTTCAGGATCTATGGCCCAGAGGGGCTAACCCCTTCTCCTTCCCTTCTTTTCCTCTGCACTGATTCTTTAAAAACTAGCCAAGCACGAGAAAGACTGTGAGGTCGGACCCCAGCCAATGGGGAAAAACACACAATACACTTGCATTACGATAAACACCTATCAAATTTCCTGCTCGCAGCCAAATGAGCCACATATCTTTTGCAAAAGTAAAAGCTGCCTTGCCCAATAACTTTCACCTTACCCACATGTTCTTTGTATGGTATCAGTGGGGGTCCTTGGATCCCAGATTTTT
>NW_008354274.1:4995752-5010281 GCF_000622305.1 Nannospalax galili | reverse complement strand
CTTATTCAACTATACACCCACTTCCCAGATGGCACCCTCCCACAGCCTCCCATATTCCTTTAGAGAAGAAGATCAGGGCCTGCTGTTCATTTTCCCAGTTCTATGCTGGGTTACTATCTGGGAGTCCCTTTGGCCACCCTGGCCAACAACTCAAAAGAAGGTATCTCCTATCTGGCATTGTTGCTTGTTATGTAGCCTTTAGCTACATTATGGACTCTTAAAAAATTATATTAGCCATTTTAATCTTTGGTTATACTTTCCTTTTGGGTGTTTAAGGCCACACGGTTGGTCTAAGTAAACCGATTTATTTTTACTCTTAAGGTCGTTTGAGGATCTGTTCCTCAGGGGTCACATGGGCTTGGGAGGAGCCCCTGGCTCCTTTCTTTTACCAGTTCCGCCTACATGAAGATGCAGGGGTCCTACTGACCCCTGTGAGGGGTCCCTGAAAGCCCTCCAGGGTCAGTGAGGAGACAGCCATGTGTCACCCTGAGTCAAGACATGGGGGCATTGACTGAGTCACAATGGTCATAGTCACATGATGGAGGCAGGGGCCGGTGCATACAGGAGGCACAGGTGCATGTAGGAGGTGAGGGATTTGGAGGCCCTTCCTTCCAGAGTCCTTTGCTAGCACCTCTGAGCTGACGATACCAACTTAGATTTTGAGGCCCACAGATCTGTGACTAGTTGAAAACTTCTCAGTCTTCGTGGGTGAGTGGGCCTGTGCCTATAAATGGCTGTTACAGAGGAGGATGTGGCTCAGCTCCCATAAGTGGGTAAGGACCCCAGACACACACACACACACACACACACACACACACACACACACACAGAGGCACGCACGCACGCACACACCATCACTAACTTCAACAGCCTGGGCCTCACTGTATAGGAGAACAGGCATTGCTTGTGGTCCTGGCAAGACTGCTTTTCTATCTTTGGCAGGCAGAGGTCAAATAGGCAGGATACAGGTGCCCAAAACATCAAAGCCACCTCACTTTAGGAGTCCTTAGGAGGAAGCAGAGAGGGGCTGTGAGCCAGGCGACTTCTCCTAGCCTGCCCTCCCACCCTGTCCCCTGCCAGAGCCACTCCAGTTATTTCCACACTGTCGTCTGTCCCTCCCGGCCCCCCGGAGGATTCCAGGAAAGCCTCTGAATTTTCAGATCTGTTTCCTGTCTCCTGTTTGCACACTGAAGCAGGACGGTCAAGGTCAAGGGTTAGATCAGGCTTTCCCAGCCAAAGGAATTTTCCTAACAAGTGTGGGAACTGGTTTCCAGAAACTTCTGCCAGAATTTGCCCTGGAATCAAGTAAAGGGGAGTAGCCTGTCCCCATCCTGCCCCAAGGGACCAGTCAACTTCCTGGGCTTTAGATGGCCTTCTCAGCCTCTGCTGAGCATGGTTTTCCTATTACCAGGGACGAAACCACAGACGCCTTTGGGAAGACAGCACTGGGGTGGGGCTAGACCCCACAGAGACTTTCTGAAAGGAGTTCACTGTCCTGAGAGAAGCCCTCACGCCCTGGGGGAATGGGTGTAAGATGGAATCCCTCTGCCCTGCCATTTGTCCACTTCCCTGGCCTAGAGGACAAGATGTCCAGGAAGTGGGAGAGTCAGGGAGAAAACTGATTCCTGTGACCATCTCAAGCCAGGTGACCATGAGGGGCATTTGTGAGCAACCTCCCAAAAGGAATTGTGCACACAAATCCAAGGCTGCCCCTCTGCACTGGAACTCACAATGTAGAGCAGGCTGGCCTCGATCTCACAGAGATCCTCCTGCCTCCGCATCACCACACCTGGCCCCCTCTACACTCTGAAATCCCAAGTCTAAAGGGATGCTGTGTATTTGAGGACCTGGGTCTTCAGGGCAAGGGTGGAATAGTCAAAATACCAGCAAAATCCAAAGAACCTCTTGACGAGGAGCAACATTCCAGACCGAAAGTTGGGGGTAAATCACCCTGCATGGGGAAACTAAGGGCTGAAGCAGGTAAAGGACTTGGGGAGGAGGATATCTAGCCATTTGGCACCAAGATTAAAAAAGAAACACAAGTCTTCAAGCACTTATGGAGAACCTACTGTATACCAGTGCTCACATAGAGTATATGACAGAGGCAAAGCAGGGGAAAAGGGTTTCTGGAGATTTCCAAACCATTACTGTGTTCAACCGTTGCCTTGAAGAGAAACACCAGGCCTAAGGGATGCCCAGGTGATCAGTTCTGAGTCACACACAGATACCTCCCTGCCAGCCCTGCTCAGAAATGCACCTTCTCCTTTCCCCAGATACAGAAAGTTTATGGTTCCCAACCCCACTTGACCACTCTTGCCAGACATGTGTCACTTCGGTCTCCAGGTTTGACTGTGTGGACTGTAATCATCTCTTCAGTTTGCTACCTCAGTATGTGTGCGCGTGTGCGTGCGTGCATGCGTGCGTGCGTGCGTGCGTGCGTCCGTGTGTGTGTGTGGGTGTGTGTGTGTGTGTGTGTGTGTGTGTGTACATGGTGGGGATAAGGGTGCTAGGATTCAAACCCAGGGCTTTCTGCATGGTAGGAAAGCTTTCTACCACTGAGACATACATCCCAGCCCTCAGTTTCTGCTTTTAGTTTTAAATTTTTTCTCATCTAGTTGTCTTGATTTTATTTTATTTTTTTATTTTTTTTTTTTGTCTTTTTGAGACAGGGTCTCCCTGTAGCCCCAGCTGTCCTGGAACTCACTATGTAGACCAGGCTGGCCTTGAATTCACAGAGATCCGCCTGCCTTTGCCTCCCAAGTGCTGGTACAGGCATGCCCACCACGCCCGGCTGTCTTGATTTTTTAAAATTTATTTACCATTTTTATTTTTTGTGAATGAGTATATTGCCTGCATGTAAGTATACCTGTGTCACGCGGTGCCAGCAGAGGTCAGAAGAGGGCAATGGATTCCCCTGGAACTGGAGCTACAAATGGTTGTTATCTGCTATGTGGGTGCTGGCAATTGAACCTGGGTCCTCTGCAAGAGCAGCCAGTGGTCTTAACCATTGAGCTATCCCTCCAGTCCCTTGGGTTTGTTGTTGTTGTTTTACATAAGGTCTTGCTATGTAGCCCAGGCTAGCCTCAAACTCAACAGCAATCCTCTTACCTCAGCCTCTCAAGTGCAGGGATTACAGACCTGTGCCACCATTCCTGGTCCCTCTGTACTCTATTTTACTGTCCTGCACCATTCTGAATTCACAGATTGGACTTTGCAGGGTTGAGCAGTGTCTCCCCTCCATATGGAACCTAATTTGGATATCAGGTATTGGATCTGTAATGAAAGGTGGAGCTTCTAGAATGAAGGAAGAGTCGTGGAAATGGTAACACCTGGGCACATGGACTAGCCTATGCTCCCCTCTTTAATTAAGCAAAATATGTAAGACCATTAAGAGTAAAAATTTGGGCTGAGGATATAGCTCAGTGGTAGAGCACCTGCCTAGAATCCCCCAGTGAGAGGCTAGGGGTGTGGTCAGTAATACAGCACCTGCCTAGAATCCCCCAGTCCCCATGGTTCAGTGGTAGAGCGCCTGCCTAGCATGCTGGGAGTCCTAGCTTCCACCCCACAGCACCACAAAAATACAAAATAATAAACATTAAATTAAATTGAATTTTTTTAAAGCAGTATAGAGGTGGGTATGGTGGCACACACCTTTGATCCCAGGAGGCAGAGGCAGGTGGCTCTCTGTGAGATCAAGGCCAGCCTGGTCTACATAGCCAGTTCCAGGCCAGTTGGGGCTACAACGTGATGCTGTCTCTAAAAGAAAAAAAAAAATTGTACAGTGGTAATTGTTCACATAATTTCTAAATATAGTAATTGTTCATATAATTTCTAAAGTGGTCATCTTTAAAAGGCAATAAAAAAGAACGTATAAAAATTAATTATTATAAAATAAATATAGGACTGGGGAGATAGCTCAGTGCTTAAGAGAACTTCCTGCTCTTGCATAGGACTGAAGTTTGGTTCCCAGCACCCACATCAGGAGGCTTACAACCACCTGTAACTCCAGTTCCAGGGGATCTGACACTTCCTTCTGGCCTTGATAGGTACCTGCATTCACTTGCTTATACACACAGTCATACACAAGTAAAAACTAAATCCTAAAATCATTAAAGTCATACAAAAATAAATCCTTTAAATAATTAAGAGCTAAGGAAATAGTTCAGTCGGTACAGAGCTTACCATGCAAGCATTGAGGACCTGAGTTCTATCCCCAGCACCCACATAAAAAGCTGGGTATGGTGGTATGCTTCTGTAACCCCAGCACTGGGGAGGTGAGGATGGTAGGATCCCTGGGCCTCACTGGCCAGCTAGCCTATCTGAATCAGCAAGCTCTAGGTCTCAGTGAGAGACCCTGTCTCAAAACATAAGATGGTCAGTTTCTGAGGAACAATACCAGAGGTTGACCTCTGGCCTCCATACACGTACACACATATGTGCATGTCCACCCTCACACACACACACGAATATACACACACAAAAATTTAAAATTGGGGCTGGAGAGATGGCTCAGTGGTTCAGAACTGCTCTTGCAGAAGACCCGGGTTTGAATCCCAACACCCACATGGCAGCTAACAACTGTCCGTAACTCCAGTTCCAGGGGATCCGACAGCCTCTTCCGTCCTCCACTGGCATTGCATGACACTGGCATTGCCTGCCTACATGCAGGAAATACTTGCATACACATAAAATAAAAATAATAATATATTTTTGCGGGGCGTGGTGGTGCACACCTTTAATCCCAGCACTCGGGAGGCAGAGGCAGGTAGATCTCTGTGAGTTCAAGGCCAGCCTGGTCTACATAGTGAGTTCCAGGCCAACTGGGGCTACAGGGAGACCCTGTTTCAAAAAAGAGCCAAAAAAAATTTTTTTAGTTAAAAGTTAAAAAATAATAACAATAGTGACTAGGGAGATGGCTCAGCAGTTAAAGTGCTTGCCAAGCAAGTCTGGCAACCTGAGTTCAGTCCTTGGAACCTACGCAAAGGTGGAAGGCAAGAACTAGCTCCACAGTTGTCCTCTGACCTCTACACACGTGCCACGGCATGTGTGCTCACATACACATCATGCCCACACACAATAATAATAAAAAAATTGTAAAATAATAATAATAATAATAATAATGAGGCAGGTGGAACTCTTGTCACTGGCCAGCCTGTTGCCACTTCTAATATACTCAAAGTTTTCTAAAAAATAATAGCAATGAATTGCCAGGCATGGTGGCACACGCCTTTAATCCCAGCACTCGGGCTACTAGGACAATCATTTTGCAAGACCAAAAACAAAAGAAAGAAAGAAAGAAAGAAAGAAAGAAAGAAAGAAAGAAAGAAAGAAAGAGAGAAAGAAAAGAAAGATCAAAGTAGCTAGAGGAGACAAGAACAAAGTAAATAAAAAAAAAAACAGACAAAGAAAAACAACCATATCGGGAATGACATTAAATGCACATGGTCTATAAATGAGATAAAGCTTATATGTCTGTGTGTGTCTATATATTCATGAATAGAATTTTAATTGTAAATAATATAAACACATCAATTGAAAGCCAAACATTATCACTTTAGATTTTCTAAATCCAAAACCAAGCCAGGTGCACTGTCCGCACTTGTAATCCCAAAACCTGAGAGACTGAGGCCAGAGGATCGTGTGTTCAAGACCAGCTTGGGCTTCATGAGAAGTAAAAACTAAAGGTGGAGCTGTGGCTCAGTTGGTAAAGGGCTTGCCTAGCATACTCAAAGGCCTGGGTTGGAGCTCCAGCATGATTATTATAATACAGGGTGGGGGTGGGGTGAGCTGCACACCTGTCATCAGCACCAAAGGTAGAAGCAGGAGGATCAGGAGTTCGAGATCATCCTCAGCTGCAAACAGAGTTTGAAGCCACCCTGGGCTACAACAGATCCTGACTCGAAAATAAATAAGTTAGAGGCTGGTAAGATGGCTCAGTGGTTAAGAGTACTGACTGCTCTTACAGAGAAGTGGGGTTTGGTTCCCAGCACCCACATGATGGCTAACAACCGTATGTTACTTCAGTTCCAGGGAATCCAACTCCCTCTTCTGGCCTCTGTGGGCATTGCACGTATGTGGTACACTGAAACATATACAGGCAAAACACCCATACACATAAAAAATAATAAATAAAATTAAGTTAATTAAATAATGAACATAAATAAACACACAATGGAAGCTAGAGGTCTCGATGTTCCACGTCAGTGGCAGGTATAACAAGGGATAGAAAGACAGCAAGAATACAAAACGCCAACACTCTGCATCCTCTCAGACAGCAAGAACTTTCTGCCATCAGATGAGCATTCAGTGGACAACAGCACAGCACATGCCCTCAGCAGTGCCGGGCGAACGTGCACAAAGGCAAAACTGTGATCGGCCAGAAAGCATCTCTTAGTCAACTGAAAGGATTCTGAGTTCTTCGGTGCTCCCTGGTCAATGGAATGAAGCCAGGCCTGAAAACCAGGAACAGCTGGAAAATTCCCAGGTATTACACCAATTAAACAAAAGAAAATCCTAACTAACTAATGAAACAAAAAGGGAGCCTCAAGAGACATAGAAAGTATCTTGAGCTGAGTAAAGAAGGTAATTAAAATCTCCAGCATATCAAAATGTGCAGGATGTAGCCGAAAAGGGCACAAGGGGAAATCCATGGGATTAAATGTCTCCCTTCAGAAAGAATTAAACTAACTACGGAACTTTGAAAAGAAGAGCAGATACTGCCGAATACAGCACTGAGAAGGAAATAATAAAAACAAGGGCAAAAATCAACAAAAGTAGTAATAGCCAGGTATGGTGGTGCACACCTTTAATCCCAGCACGTGGAGGCAGATGCAGGTGAACCTCTGTGACATCCAGGCTAGCCTGGTCTACATAGCCAGTTGGAGTCATAGGGAGACCCTGTCTCCAAAGGAAGTAAGGGAGGGAGGGAGGGAGAGGCAGAGTTGGAGAGATGATTCAGTGGTTAAAAGCACTCGCTGCTCTTCCAGAGGACCTGGGGTCAATTCCTTAGCCTCCCTGGATGAGGGCCTGTAAGTTGCAAGATGAAATAAACCCTTTCCTCCTCCCAAGTTGTTTTGGGTCAGTGTTTTATCACAGCCACAGGAAGCCAGACTAGGACACAGGTAGAGCCCCTTTCCCTCATCACATGTGCATGGCCAGCGAGACTTGGCTGGCTGGCCACCAACACGCAAGGCCAACCTCTCATACCACCTGCTTACACCTCACCTGCAGTAACCCCAACACTGTGGGCTTGACACTCACCACAGCCCTCACTGCTCCTGCTCTGTCCTCTGTCTTGACACTCACCACAAACCCCAATGCTCCTGCCCTGCTCTGTCTTTGACGCCTCCTCCGGGGTCATCAGCTATGTGTCGATCCCCCTTCATGGTATCCTGTAGAGCCATGAGTCCATTCTCACTAGTCCCTGTACATTGTGGACTTCTGGGACCTCCTTGTCTGTTGGGCCACAAACCAGGCTCCTTCCCTGACTCCTAGCCCCCTTCAAATTCCCTCCACGACTGGTCCAACCCACCTGTCATCCTGAGCTCTACCACCCCCATTCTAGAGCTTCATAATTTCAGCTCCATGTGGATTTAAGAACAGATAACTCCCTGCTGATAGGGCCATCCTGTACACTAGAGGCATTTTTCAGCATCCCTGACGTGGGTCCAGTCAGTGACAACCACCTAATAGAACCCACCACAACACAGCAACCAAAATTGTCCCCATCTGAACCAGGCCCCTCGCTCTACTGAGAGTTGGGTTGAACCAAACCTACCTCACACCAAGAGTCTCATAAATCTATGCCCAGAATACCAGTAGTGACAATGGCTGCCAGGCTGGGATCATCATTGAGCAAATAAAGTTAAATGACTTCCTACCTTCTCTTCCCCTCCTTTCCTTTCTTCCTTCTTTCCCTGTTATGGGGATTGAACTCAGGACCTCATGCATGTCAGATAAGTATTCTACCATTGAACCATGCCCCTATCCCCTCACTGGGGGACTCTAGCAGGTACTGTACCACTGAGCCATGCCCCCAACCCCTAACTGGGGGATTCTAGCAGGTGCTCTACCTCTGAGCCATGGCCCAGACCCTCAATGAGGGATTCTAGGCGAGTGCTCTACCACTGAGCAACACACCAGCCCCTCACTGGGGGATTCTAGGCAGGTGCCCTATCACTGAGCCACAACCCCAACTCCTCACAGGCTGATTCTAGGCAGGTGCTCTACCAAGCCCCACCTGCAGCCCCTCACTAGGGAATTTTAGGGACATGCTATACCCCCAACTCCTCAGAGGTTGATTCTAGGCAAGCTCACTACCAGTGAACCACATCTGAGCCCATCACTGGGGGAGTCTGGGCAGATGTTCCATCACTAAGCTATATCACCAACTTTCCTTTTACTTTTTGTTTTGAGACAAGATCTCACTAAATTGTTCAGGCCAGCCTTAAATTCAGTCTATAGTCCTAGCTGGCCTTGAACTTGGGATCCTCCTACCTCAGCCACCTGAGCAGCTGGAATGACAGGCCTATATGACCAAGCCTAGTAATTTCTACAGAAGATGTGGTTTGAGATGGAAAAGGACATAAGGTCCCCAGCTCCTCCAATTCTTTATTAGTGCAAAAAACAGATATACCTCCCTGCCCCTTCCAGGTCTCTTTTTGTGCCTGGGACAGAACAGTGACTACAAGCGCAGGATGAGTCACAGTCATTCATGACTATTTTCACCTATCAGCTGTACAAGGAGCAAAAAAGCTTTTAAAATTAAGACAGCCAGTGTTTGGGGAGATGGCTCAGTTGGTAAAGTGTTTGCCCTGCAGCATGAAGACCTGAGTTCAGATCTCCAGAACCTACATAAAACCTGGATGTGGGGCATGACACCTAAAGTGTCAGTTTTGAGGAGGTGGAGACAGAAGGAGCCCTGGAGCTCACTAGGCAGACACCATAACCCTAAGCCTGGTATACCAGGTTCAGTGAGAGACCCTGTCTCAAAAAATAAGGTGGGAAGCTGAAGAGATGACTCAACAGCTAAGAGCACTGACTGCTCTTGCAGAAGACCAGGGTTTGATTCTCAGCACCCACATGGCAGCTAACAACCATCTGTAACTCCAGTTCCAGGGGATTCAGTGCTCTCTTCTGGCTTCCGCGGGCACTACAGGACACGGGTGCACTTGTATACATGCAGGCAAAACACTCATACACATAAAATAAAAATAAATAATTTTTTAAAAGAGTCAGAGGCAGGCAGGTATCTGTGACTATGGACAACCTGGTCTACATAGCCAATTCTAGACCAGTCAGGGCTACATAGGGAGATCCTGGAGAGAGAGAGAGAGAGAGAGAGAGAGAGAGAGAGAGACTTTCCATGCCACCAAACATGTCTGGGGATGTTTTCCTCCACCCACACTATAAGTCAGCCACACAGATCAACAAAAACTGCACAAGCCCACATCACTTCGTGATCAAGCTCTCTGCCTTTCATTCATTTATTTGTGTGTGTGTCTGTCTGTGTGTGTGTGTGTGTGTGTGTGTGTGTGTGTGTGTGCTGTGTACAAAGTTGCTGCATGTGCCTCTCCATGTGGAGGTCAGAGGACAACCTCAGCTGTCCCTCCTGAGGAACTCCATCCACCTTGTTTTTTTGAAACAGGGTTATTTACTGGGACCTGGGGTTTAATGATCAGGCTGGGATGGCTGGCCAGCAGTGAGCCTCAAGGATCTGCCTAGTTCTGCCTCCAGAGTGCTAGGATTACAAGTGTATGCCACCATGCCTAACTTTTTTTGCTCAGCTAGGCAACATGGTACAGGCCTGTAATCCCAGCACTCAGGAAGACTGGGTAGGAGGATTGCTGCAAGCTGAAGGCCAGCCTACGGTCTTCTTCATCTCAATGTACACACACACACACACACACACACACACACACACACCTAGACTTCATCCATATCTGTTGCCAACCTGAAAACTGCTAGTGTGCTGCACTGCCACTAACCAGCCCGATTCATAAAACCTGAACTACCACCCATGAGAGAACTGAAGACCTTGAACCTCACAGAAGCAGAAGGAAGGATTCTAAGGCCCAAAAAAGAGCCTAAGGCCAAACAAAGAGCCAGCCCCAAGTTACCTGTGTTCCCCATTGTTTATTTTTGGTGCTAGAGATGGAGCCCAGGGCCCCATACATCCATCACTAAGCTATACCTCTGGCTCCTCACTGGGGGATTCTAGGCAGATGCTCTACCACTAAGCCACACCCCCAACCCCTCACTGGGGGATTTAGCAAGTGTTCTACCACTGAGCCACGCCCCCAACCCCACACTGGGGTATTCTAAGCAGATGCTCTACCATTGAGTCACATCCCTAGTCCCTCACTAGGGGATTCTAGGTAGGTGTTCTCCCATTGAGCCTCAGTCCCTTACCCTCACTGAGGAATTCTAGGCAAGAGTTTTACTGAGTCATGCTCCCAACCCCTCACTGGGGGATTCTAGGCAGGTGCTCAACCACTGAGTCATGCTCCCAACACCTCACTGGGGGATTCTAGGCAGGTGCTCAACCACTGAGTCATGCTCCCAACACCTCACTGGGGGATTCTAGGCAGGTGCTCAACCACTGAGTCATGCTCCCAACGCCTCACTGGGGGATTCTAGGCAGGTGCTCAACCACTGAGTCACACCACCAGCCTTGTTCCCCATCTTCTTGGCAAATCCTGAGACATCAGAATATTACTCTCTTGCAGTCCCAAGGAGGGACTTGAACCAGCTCTGCCCAGGTCACCTATAAGAAGACACTGTGAGTAGGGGAGATGGAAGTCACCTACCTTCTCCAGCTTCTCAAAGTGCTCTCGGAGGAACCTCAATGGCCGGTCTGGCTTGGCAACACAGAGGTGCACGATGCAGTCCTTGAGCACCTGCTGGATACCGTGCTTGTGCACATACATCTCGCATCCTTTCAAACTGTCCTCATCCTCTGAGTGGAAGGACGATGGGGAGGCCATGGTCAGGATGTCTTCTACCTTTCTGTTCAGGAAAATGAAATGGGCCTTAGAAGGTACTGGGGGAGCCAGACTGTAGTGCTCTGCTTTATAGACATACACATCTACCCAATCTGCCTGTCATCCCAGCTACTCAGAAGACTGAGGCAGGAGGATCATGAGTTCAAGGCCTTCCTGGGCTATAGAGGGAGCTCAAGACCAGCCTATTCAATTAGTGAGCACCTATCTCAAAGTAAAAAGTAAAAAGAGGGCTGAAGCGAGACTAGGAATTCGTACAGTTGGTAGAATGCTGGCCTAACATATACAAAAATAACCTTGAGTCCCCAGCACTAAATAAACCAGAGGTGGTAGCATGTCTGTAACCCCAGCATTTGTGAAGTAGGGACAAGAAGATAAGGAGTTTAAAGCCAGCCTTGACTACATGTCAAATTGGGGGCCAGCCTTCCCTACATGAGACCCTGTCTCAAAAAAAAAAAGAGGGAAACAAAAAATGGGCTGAGGAGATGGCTTAGTGGGTAAAACGCAGGACAAATGAACATTAGGATGGGAGTTCAGATTCCCCAGCACCGAACCAGGTGTGGTAGCACGTGCCTCTAATCCCAACACTAGAGAGGCAGAGGCAGGAGGATCTCTCTGAGATTCAGGCCAGCCTGCTCAAGTTCCAGACCAGCTGGGTTACAGGGAGACCCTGTCTCAAAAAACAAAACAACAACAACAAAAACCAAAAACAGATCCCCAGCACTCAAGTAAATAAATGTCTGGTGGGCATGGGCATGGAAGTGTACTTGTAATCCCAGGGTCAGTGGAGTGGAGACAGGGGATCCCTGGAGCAAGCTAGGTAGGTAGACTAGCTGAATTGATTAGCTGTGAGGTTTCAGGGAGAGACCCTGCCTCAATGAATAAGACAGTGAGTGATCAATGAAGACACCCAATTTCAACCTCTGACCCCCCCCACACACACACGCATGTGCACCCCACACATGTGCACCTACACATATGTGAATATGCCCACAAATTTAAAAATTAACTTTAAGTTAAATAAAACCTAGAGGGTTGGGGATGTAGATCAGTGGTGGAGAGCCTGACCAGCATATAAGGTTTATCTCTGGTGATCAAATTCGAGGAAGGGTGTACCACCAGAAACAGTCATTAAACTGCGTTTGTCAACAGTCTTTCTCTGGAGGCAGATGAGTTCGTTCATGCCTCAAAGCCCCACTTGCCTTTCTTACCTCTGGACAAATTCTTCTAGGGATGGATAAAGGTCCAGCACGGTTTGTATATGCTCTGGAAGCCCCTTTCTCCAATTCTGAGAAATCTGAGGTGGTACAAGCTGGGTGCATGGCGCCCCCAGTACCGGGCCCAGGCCATAGGATGGTCTCATTTTCATCCCCCTCCCCGTTTTTCAAGTACACTTGTGTGAGATGGTGCTGTTGTCACGATCTAGGGCCCCATCTGAGAGTCGGGAGGCAGGAGGTGCTGTCAAAGGGTGGTTTGTTTCACGGAGAAAAGAAGAAGAAAAGAGGAAAACAATGGAACTGAGCTGGGGAGCCTTGGAAGACAATAGCAACAGCTAGAACGCTCCAGAACTCACCCTGCGCAGGGTTGAGTCACAGTGTCCAGATCATCGCCCGGCCCTACACCGATTGGAGCCACAGGCCAAAGGCCCTGGGGTTTGCAGGCCACTGGTACCCGCGCCCGGGAGTTAGGCCTGTTCTCTGCACCGCGGGGACGCTCCTGGACCATGACCTGGCCCGGGCCCACGGAGGAGCAGGCGGGGACGCCCCCAGACCATGACGGCTGCAGGGGGCGCCCCCGACCGCGGTGGGGTGCGGGGAGCCTTCCCCGCCCTGTTCTCCATCCCTGCACCCGGGTGCACCCGGAGGCCGATCGACCCCCCCGCAAGCCCGCAGGTCCCCGCGAGTCCCCCGCCCCAGTGCAAACCCCATCCCGCTCGGCGTACCTGTGGATGCGCGGCCGCCCGAGGCAGGAGGCAGCTGCGGGGACTTGGGGACGGGGACGGCGAGCGAGTCCCCGCACTGCAGCGCCGCCCTCCTCCCGCCCCCGCCGCGCGCCACCGGCCGCCTGGCCCCGCGCACCGCGCCCGCGCCTCGCCCACCGGCCGCGGCCACTCCTGCACGGAGTGACGGGCACAGCCCTGGGCGCGCAGGCCCGGCGCAGCGACCATGACCAGCACCTCCTGCAACACCACAGCCCTCTTCTCCTGAGCTCGCCCACCCCGGCGGCAGCGACTCTAGGGCCCAGATGCTGGCCCTGGCACTCCAAACCTGGGTCTGAGCTGCTGACTCCCCTCTCCGCAGCCCAGGCCTGCAGCCAGAGGTAACCTCTGCACATCCTGTTCTGCGCCATCTGTTCAGATGTGGGCAAGAAGTCCCCCTTTCCCAGCGGTCTGAGCAACAGGAGAGATGGTTGGCGCTCAGGCCAGGAAAAAGACATCTACTCCCATCTTCACTGGCATGTCTATACTGCCCTGTCCACCACATGTTCCCCACTCACCTGTCCACATTAACCTGCCACTCCTAACTGTGCCTCCACTCACCTGCCCCCCATATTCCACCAGCATCTGTCTACACACACCTGTACCCCACTCACCTGTGCACACCGCCTGCCCTTCACCTGTACCTCATTCACCTGACCACACTTGCCTCTTTGCTACATTCACCTGGCCACCCTCTCCTGACACACACACCTCACTGTCCACCAACCTGGCCTGTTCTCTCAGGAGTCCTGGCCAGCTGTGGCCCAGCTCTTAAAGTGTGAGGATCAAGGTAAACCAAACAGGTCTAATAAGAAGCTACAGGCTTTGGGCTGGGAAGATAACTCAGTGGGTAAAGACACTTACCACCAAGCCTATTCCACCTGAGCTCAATCCCCTGGGACCCACATGGTGGAAGGAAAGAACCAACCCCCAAGAGTTGTCCTCTGACTTCCATACTCTAGACTCTGGCACATGCACATATACACACAAAATAAATAAAACACAAGGGTTTTTCTTGGTCTTTTGGAGACAGGGTCTTCCTGTAGCCCCAACTAGCTAAGGTAGACTAGTCTGGCCTTGAACTCACTGAGATCCACCTGCCTCTGCCTGCCTAGTGCTGGGATTAAAGGCTTGTGCCACCACTCCTGGCATAAAATCAATTTAAAAACAAAAGGCTGCTGCTTCTGGCTGGGACTAGGCCTCAACTGGTAGAGCGCATGCTTGGCATACACAGAGCCAGGGTTCCATCCATCCCCAGCACCTCATGAACCCAGTCATGGTGCAGGCCTGTAATCTCAGCACTTGGGAGGTGGAAGCAGGCATTTCAAACCCATCCTAACCTACATAATATATTTGAGGCCAGCCTGGGCTACTTGAGACTCTGTCTAAAATAAGATTAATAAATAATAAAATAATAAAATATAAAACAAAAAAGCAGCAATAGCTCCCATTTCCCCAGCCCCTCCCTCCAGCCTGCCTCCATGGCTCTGTCCACTCAGCAGGCAGGCAGACACTTTCTAGGCTTACTTATTAGAAAAGGGTCTTTTGACT
>NW_008354274.1:4986941-4995341 GCF_000622305.1 Nannospalax galili | reverse complement strand
CTTGGTCTACAAAGCAAGTACCAGGCCAGCTGGGCTACAGGGAGACCCTGTCTCAAAAAGAAAAAAAAAAAAAAAAAAAGAAAAGAAAAGGATCTCTTGCCGGGCATAGAGGTGCATGCCTTTAATCCCAACACTTGGGAGACAGAGGCAGGAGGATTTTTGTTAAGTTCCAGGCCAGACAGGTTTGCAATAGCCAGTTGCAGGTCAGCTGGGGCTGCAAGGAGGCCCTGTCTCAAAAAGACAAAAAAAAAACACAAAAAAGAGGTCTGTTTTTTTTAGGAATTCAGGTCCCATCTCACCTGACCAAAGCTTACATCCAATAACTAACTCACATCCTTGCTACAGGCCCACACTGAATAGGGAGGGATCCCTGGTCTCCTACACCACTGCCCATGTCTCTCCACCTGCTTCAATGTCTTTTGGCCTTTGCAGGGTGTTCTCAGCAAAGAAGAACAAAAAAGAGCCATATTTCACTGGATAGTTTTGGGGGTGGGTGCTCCAGGGCTGCTCCCACCCCACTCTGAACTCTCTCACCACCTTAGAATTTTTTGAGGGGGGTTCTTTATGAAAAAGAGTCTCCCTGTAGCTCCAGCTGGCCTGAGACTCACTAGGCTGGCCTTGAACTCAGAAATCTGCCTGCCTCTGGTTGGGATTGGCTCACCGTCTTAGAATTAAAAAAAAATATTTTATATTATTTTAATTTTATGTGTATGAGTGTATTGTCTGCGCCTGTGTAAGTGCACCCATGTCATGCACTGCCCACAGAGGTCAGAAAAGGGCATCGAATTCCCCTAGAATTGGAGTGAAGAATGGTTGTTAGCTGCCATGTGGGTACTGGGAATCGAGGTCCTCTGCAAGAGCAGTCAGTGCTCTTTATTATTTTTTTATGTGTATGAGTGTATTGCCTGCATGTAAGTAAGTGTACCCATGTCATGCAGTGCCCACTGAGGTCAGAGGAGGGCATCGGATCCCCTAGGAACTAGAGTTATGGATGGTTGTTAGCGTCCATGTGGGTGTTGGGAATGGAACCCAGGTCCCCTACAAGAGCAGCCAGTACTCTTAACCTCTGAGCCGTCTCTCCAGCCCACTTTAGAATTCTTTTAGAATAACCCAGGCTGGCCTCCAAACTACTATGTAGCAGCCTTAAACTCCTGATCCTTAAGCCTCAACTCCTGGTGCTAGGGGTATAGGCCTGCACCACCATGCCTAACTAGGAACTAGGTTTTCTCTCTTGGGACACCTCTCAAGGAGGTTTTCTGGGGTCTCCTGCCAGGATCACTACCTGTGTAGTTCCTTGGGAGAGGAATGTGACCATCCCTAACAGACTTCAAAGACAGTCCTCAGATCACAAGACACCCACACAAGCAGACCTCTACTAAGATGTGCCATTCCAAATACAAACCCCCTTAGACTGTGTTCTCTCACAAGAACCTTCTGGGTCAGTGGCTGGCTGTCAGGATATATGGAGCCCACAAGAAGCCTGGTTCCTTGCCATTATACACTGTGCCCCACTGTGAAGGCTGCTCCTGCCATCCTCAGACACTTACAGGCTACTCTTGTAACCAACTACTTCAGGAGCTTCAACTTCTAGGGGCCTTCCTCCTAAGACTGCCTCTGCCCCCACTGCCTGTGGTACTGAAGATCCAACCTAGGGCCCTGAACATAATAGGCAAGCACTGTACTGCTGATCTACACCCCAGCCCCTCACTAGGGGATTCTAGGCAGGCACTCTACTACTGAGTGGCATCCACAGGTCCCCAGACTCACTCCTGTACCTGTATTAAGCAGGGCACAACGCCAGACCTCTGCATAACTTTGAAACTCTTGCTGCTCTCTGATGTGGCTGGAGTGAAGGCAGATGCTTCCAGAATGTCTCCCTGTCTGGCCTGTACTCAAAGATGACATTGCACAAAAGCAGAGATAAACACATAGAGAGGACTGTGTTCAAACCACTTGCAAAGCTCTCCTCAGCTCTGGATCGGCTGCTCTATTAACACATAACGACCTTTATTCTTTAAGCTCTGTGGCTTAAGGTCTCAGCTGAGAAGTGTTGTGTAGCAGTTTCCTTCGAGCTAGACATTCTGTCTTGGAGGGAAGCTGGTTAAGATACATGATGCTCTAAGGAGAGGTGAAACATTCCATGCCTCCAGGAAGCACTCAAACCCTGAGGATCATCTACAACAGGTCACCAACCTGCTGCACAGAGACAGAGGCTGGCTTCCACGGGGCATCAGAGCAGCTGGAAAGGCAGTTCATGAACCAGATACCTACTTAAAAGCCCCAGCAATTATGCTTTCCTTGTCCTTCACCCATCAGGTAGACCGGAACTCCGTGCTAGTGCATGAGTTCGTCTCTCCAGGGAATTCATGCTCACCAGTTCTATGGGCTCTTTCTTCATGTCCAGACCTGACTATAGGATTCCTCATGGGGCTAGATGTGTTAACAGGGACCAAACCTTGCAGAGATGCACCTCAAATTCAGATGTTTCACTAAGCACCCCCAAACTCTTCCCTCTGTCACATCCTGGGTTCCACCTAGATGCTAATGTTGTAGGGAACCTCCCCACCCAAAGGCACATGGCACTCCCAGGCAAGGTAGGGAGCCCAGAAGGGCCACTCAGAACTCCCAGAAGAGAACTACTCCTTCAAATCTGTCATCAAAAGAGTTGTCAAGGGCTGGGGAGATGGCTCAGTAAAGGAGTTGTCATGCTAATATGAGAATCTGAGTTTGATTCCCCAGAATCCATGTCTTCAAAAAAAAAAAAAAGTCAGGTAGGCCAGGTGGTGGCACATGCCTTTAATCCCAGCACTGAGGAGGCAGAGGCAGAAAGATCTCTATGAAATCAAGGCCAGTGTGGTCTACATAGAGTTCCAGGCCATCCAGGCCAGCTGAGGCTACAAGGAGACCCTGTCTCAAAAACAAAACAAAAACCAGGTGTGATGGTATGTACTTGAAATCCCACCACTGGGGAGGTGAGGACAGAAGGAGTTCCAGGCCAGTGAAAGACCCTGTCTCAAAAAACAAGGTGTTGGGGCTGGAGTGATGGCTCTTGCAGAAGACCCAGGTTCAATTCCCAGCACCCACATGGTGGCTATGAACCGTCCTTAATGCCAGTTCCAGGGGAATCGGAAGCTTCCTTCTGACCTCCACAGCGTTGCACGACACAGGTGCACTCACATACATGCAGGCAATACACTCATACACTAAAAATAATAAATAAAATATTAAAAAAAAACAAGGTGTCTGGGCTGGCTGGGCATGGTGACACACACTTTTAATTCCAGCACCACAGAGGCAGAGGCAGGAGGATCCCTGTAAGTTCACGGCAGCCAGTGTTGTATAGTGAAACCCTGTCTCAAAAACAAAACAAACTAACAAACAAAAACTAAAGTGGATGAATGACACCTGAAGTTGACCTCTAGCCTCCGGAAGTATGTGCTCACATGTGCGCACACACATGCACTCCCGTACACACAAAGAACTTTTCAACAGTTATATGAACAGCTGTTGGCTAAAGTTCCATCTCCCTTGCTAGGTTGAATGTGCAAGTGTTAGGAGTGGGGACTGGAGAGATAGCTCCATGGTTAAGAGCACATACTGCTCCTGAAGAGGACCCCGATTCTGTTCCCAGCATTCACATTGAGAGGCTCACAAACACCTGTAACTCTAGCTCGAAGGGATTCAATGCCCTCTTGTGGCCTCTGTGGGTACTGCACTCGTGTATATATTACCCATAGTATATATACACTAAAAATAACATTTTTTTTTTAAGTACAAGTTGGGGGCTGAAGACATGGCTCAGCGGTTAAGAGCACTGACTGCTCTTACAGAGGACCCGGGTTCAATTCCCAGCACCCACATGGCGGCTAGCAACTGTTCATAACTCCAGTTCTAGGGGAATTTGACATTCTCTTCTAACCTCCACCGTCATTGCACGACAGGGGTGCAGTTACATACATGCAGACAATACATTTATACACATAAAAAAATAAAAATAAACAAAAATAATTTTTTTTAAAGTACAAGTAGTTCCCAGCACTTGGGAAAGCCAGAGACAAAGACTGAGCCTTCCAGGCCAGCCTGGGCTACACAGTGAGCTCTGTCTCCAAAAAAATAAGACATAAATAGCAAAAGAAAAGTCACAAAGGTGAGTGCAGTTGATCTTATTCATCCACTCTGCATGGTAAGGAGACTTTTGGGGGGGGACAGAGTCTCCCTGTAGCCCCAGCTAGTCTGAAACTCACTATGTAGACCAGGCTAGCCTCAAATCTGCCTGCCTCTGCTTCCCCAGTGCTGGGACTAAAGGTGTGTTCCATCACACCTGGCCTTGAGGAGACATTTTGTGGGGTGCAGAAAGAATGATGTTAAGTTCTGTGGTCTCTGCAGAGGCTGCAGAGCATGGCTGTGACACGGGATCCTGCCGGTGACTTTGTGGGTATGGACCCCAGTCCCACCCTGAGCTGCAATGGTCAGTACCTCTCTCTGCAGGAGCAGGAGGAGATGGCTGGTACTCACTGGGCTGAGCCCTCAACTGGGAGAGGCCAGGAAATGCTCAGGCCAAGACAGAAAACAAAAGGGGCTGAGGGGGCACAAACTGAGAGGGAGGTGTAGGGCACATCCAGGGGTCCAGGGCTGAGCAAGAACGGCCAACATGCTGCATATGAAGCTCAACTTGATGCTATGTTTGGCTTTGCAACAGTGGGAAAGCAATGTGGACCAGCAGAAATGGGACTTTCAAATTTTTATCTCACCAGGCATAGTGGTACAAATCTTTAATTCCAGCACTCCAGAGCCAGAAGCAGGCAATTTCTGTCTTGGATTACATCATGAGTTCTAAACTAATAGCTACATAGCGAGACCCTGTTTCAAAAGACTGATTTATTTTTTTTTTTTTTTTTACCTTTTCTGGGCTGGTAATATGTAGTATAACACTCACTTTGTTTTATTTTGATATTTTGCGTACATGTTCTTGTGTTTGTATGTGTGCATGTGGAGGCCAGAGTTGGACACTGGGCATCTTCCTTTATTAGTTTCCACTTTTTGAAACTTTATTTATTTATACGGAGGTCAGGAGACAACTTGCAGGATTCAGTTCTCTCCTTCTACGATGTGGGTTCCAGGGATCAAACTCAGGTCATCAGTCTTGGCAGCTAGCACCTTTACCCACTGAGCCACCTCTCTAGTCCTCCACTCTTTTTTTTTTTTTTTTTTTTGTTTTTTTTAGACAGGGTCTCCCTTTTTTTTTTTTTTTTTTTTTTTGGTCTTTTTGAGACAGGGTCTCCCTGTTTCTCCAGCCAGCCTAGATCTCACTATGTAGACCAGGCTGGCCTTGAACTCTTCCACTTTATTCTTTAAGTCAGGTTTCTCACTGGCCTGGAGTACCCAGACTCAGTACAGTTGTCTAGCTACCAAGCTTACAAGGATCCTCCTGTCTCCCCAGCGCTGGAATCACAGGCACAGTGAACTGGGGATCAAACTCCTGTCCTTCCTCATGCTTGTGCGGCAAGCACTTAACCCACTAGGCCATTTCCCCAGCTCTGTTTAGATATTGCTTTAAATTTTTGTTCACAATGATGATGGTGGTGGTGGTGGTGGTGGTGGTGATGGTGATAATGATGAGGATGTGTGGGCACACACATGTGGTCACATATGTGCCATGTGCACATTGTGGATGTCAGAGGACAACTTTTCAGGAATTGGTTCTCAGCCGGGCATGGTGATGCACGCCTTTAATCCCAGCACTTGGGAGGAAGAGGCAGGCGGATCTTTGTGAGTTCGAGGCCAGCCTGGTCTACATAGCGAGTTGCAGGACAGCTGGGGCTACAGGGAGACCCTGTCTCAAAAAAGACACACACACACACAAAAAAAAAAAATCAGGAATTGGTTCTCTCCTTCTACCATGGTTCCAGACATCAAAACTTGGATCATCAGGCTTGCTTAGCAAGCACTTTTACTCACTAAGCCATCTCACTAGCCTTGTCTTTGATGTATCTTTTAGTTTTTAATGCGTTTGAATGTTTTGCTTGCATGTGTATAAGTGCACCCATGTTATGAAATGCCAGCAGAGGCCAGAAGAGAGTGTTGAATTCTCCTGGAACTGGAGTTATGGACGGTTGTTAGCCACCATATGGGTGCTGGGACTCAAGTCCGAGGCTTCTGCAAGAGTAGCCAGTGCTCTTAATTGCTGAGCCATGTCTCCAGCTCCTGTTTTTGATATTTTGAGATGATGTTTTACTCTGTAGCCCAGACTGGCCTTGAACTTCTGATCCTCTTGCCTCAGCTTCCAAAGTGCTGGAATTGCAGGTGTACATCCTCATGCTGGGCTCATGATGTTGTTTCTTAATGATGGGTGGCAGCAGCAATCACTGCCCCAGTCAGCTTGCTCAGTGGTCGACAGGAGAAACCAGTGATACTCAGTAGTGCACCGTGTTACTGGGTGTGGTGGCATTGGCTGGGCGTTTTGTTAGTGAACCATGGTGTGATGGCTAATCCTGGGTGTCAACTTGACTGGATCTGGGATTAACTGAAATGAAAGAGATCTTCCTGATTGGATCATCTGAAGCCGGAAGACACACCCTAAATGTGGTTGTTACCTTCTGATGGCAGCCTGTATAAAAGGCCAAGGCAGAGGAGAACGCCTGGCTTCTTGCTGCTTGCCTTCTCTCTCACTGGTGAGTTCATCTTGCTGCTGTAGACTGAAGACTAGCTGATCTTTTGGAATTTGTCAGACCTTCAGTGCCAGATTGGAACTACTGAGACATCCAGCCTTGTGGACTGAGTGACTACGGATTCTCAGCCTCTCCAGCGTGGTGCAGCCATTGTTGGACTACTCGGACTCTATCCTGTGAGCTAAGCTGACAAATCTCTATACGTATATATTCATCCTACTGGTTCTGTTTCTTTGGAGAACCCTGATTAATACACATGGGTTTCTCAGAACCTGAACCCAACAGTCAAGTGACTTGTGTTGTTCTAAGGACTCAATCAACTCCTTGGGAGTAACTTCATTCTCCTCCAGAAGTTTGCATAGGACTGTAAGTGTGCAGATGAGGCCATGGAGACGGAGGGCAAGCTGAGGCGGGAGAAGAAGCAGAAACAGGGAGCAAAGGGAAGGATACCTCCCGTGCCAGGCAGACACTCCACTGCTGAGCCACACCCCAGCCCCTCACTGAGGGATTCTAGGCAGCTGCTCTACCACTGAGCCACACCCCAGCCCCTCACTGGGGGATTCTAGGCAGCTGCTCTACCACTGAGCTATATCCCCAGTCTTCTTTTACTTTTTGAGACAGGGTCTCATAAAGTTGTGAAGTCTGGCCTTGAGCTTACTCTGTAGCCTAGGCAGGTCTTGAACTTGCAAGCTTTCCACAGCCTCCTCCATAGCTGGATTGACAGGCAGGTATCATCAAGACTGGCTACCTTCTGTAGAAATGTGAACTGATGAGAAATCCCACACGTGTACAAGAGAGCGTGAGGACTCTACAGGAGTAGCACTCTCCAATATTGAAGCTTTACGTTATTCACTGTGTTCATCTGGTCTTAGGGATGGAACTCAGGTGGTCCAGTTTGGCAACAAGCCAAAGATGTGGCTTCCACTGGAAATAAGAAGAGTGTGGGTTCAAGGCCAGCCTGGATTATATGAGATGCTCTCTCCAAAAAGAGGGCAAAAAATGAAAATAAATTATGTGCGTGCGTGTGTGTGTGTGTGTGTGTGTGTGTGTGTGTAATACACATCACAAAGGGCTAATCTCCATAGCATGAAGACACTCAACTTCACTGAAAATGAGAATGCCCCCCATTAAATATACGGAGACACCATGTTTTACCTATCAAATGACAAAAGAAAATTTCAAAAATCTAGACTGGGGGGCTGGAAAGATGACTCAGCGGTTAAGAACACTGGTTGTTCTTGCAGAAGATCCGGGTTTGAATCCAGCACCCACATGGCTGCTAACAACTGTCCGTAACTCCAGTCTCAGGGGATCTGACAGCCTCTTCTCACCTCTGAGGGTATTGCATGACACAGGTGCACTTACCTACATGCAGGCAATTCACATATATGCAAAAAATAAAAATAAAAAAGTTTTTTAAAAAATCTAAACTGGGGAGATGGCTCAGACAGTAAAGCGTTTGCTTTACAAGCATGAGGATCTGAGTTCAATCCCCAGAACTTACCCTAAAAAATAAGCAATACACACATACACATAAAAATAATAAATAAAATATTTTTTAAAAATAAGCATGGGCTGGAGAGACGGCTCAGCGGTTAAGAATACTGGTTGTTCTTGCAGAAGACCCAGATTCAAATCCCAGCACCCACATGGCAGCTAACAACTGTCCCTAACTCCAGTTCCAGAGAATCCGACAGCCTCTTCTGTCCTCCGTGGGCATTGTATGACATGG
>NW_008354274.1:4985549-4986837 GCF_000622305.1 Nannospalax galili | reverse complement strand
TAACTCCAGTTCCAGAGGATCCGACAGCCTCTTCTGTCCTCTGCAGGCATTGCACAACACGGGTGCACTTACCTACATGCAGGCAATACATGCATACACATAAAATAAAAATAATAAATAAAATATTTTTTAAAAAATAATAAGCATGGGGTCCTAGGGAGATGTCTCAGTAAGTAAAGGCACTTACCACCAAGCCTGATGATTTGAGTTTGATCCTAAGTACCCACATGGTGGTAGTGGGGAATCCACACCTGCAAACTGTCCCCTGACCCCCATAGGCATGCTGTGGCATGGGTACATCCACATACATGCACATAATAAATAAACAAATAAATAAATGATGTAACAAAAGCAGTTTTAAGGTGGGTACAGTGAGTGGCATGCACTTGTAATTACATCTTGCGAAGCAGGGAGGCAGAAACAATCACCCTGGGCTCACTGGCCAGCCAGCCTACACTACTTGGCAAGCACCAGGCCAGTGAGAGACCCTGTCTCAAATAACGTGGTGGCATGGGCTGAAGAAATGGCTCAGAGGTTAAGAGCACTGGCTGCTCTTGCAGAGGACCCAGTTTCGATTCCCAGCACTCACACGGCAGGTAACAACCATCCATAACTCCAGTTCCAAGGGATCCAACACCTTCTTCTGACTTCCTTGGGCATTGCATGATACAAGTGTACTTATATACATGCAGACAATACACTCATAGAATAAAAATTAAAATTTAAAATGATAAAAAAATACTATGGTAGGCAAGCACGTGAGGAATGACAGCTGAGGTGTTCTGCTAGCTTGTATACACACACACACACACACAGAGAGAGAGAGAGAGACACACAGACACACACACACACACATACAATTAAAGAATCTGGTAATATTGCTTAGAAAAGGTGTGCAAAGGGGCTGGAGAGATGGCTTAGTGGTTAAGAGCACTGACCACTCTTGCGGAGAACCCAGGTTTGATTCCCAGCACCCACATGGTGGTTACAAACCGTTCTTAACTCCAGTTCCAGGGGAATCCGAAGCCCTCTTCTGACCTCCACAGCATTGCACAACACGGGTGCACTGAATAAAATAAAATAAAAATAATTTAAAAAAAGGTGTGAGAAGCAGGAATTCATACCTCACATCCCCTCTATGGAGATCAATCTAGAAAAATTCCTTTTTAAAATATAAATGCAGCCAGGCGTGGTGGCACATGCCTTTAATCCTAGTACTCTGGAGGTGAAGCAAGCATATCTCTGTGAGATCAAGGCTAGCCTTGTCAGCAAAGATACAAAGCGAGTT
>NW_008354274.1:4982998-4985233 GCF_000622305.1 Nannospalax galili | reverse complement strand
ATATATATACACAAAGCTTGCCTGTTCTAGCAGTTTCCATCAGCTAGATGGATCAAGCTGATGAGGCTGTAACATTGGTGCTGCAGTGACTACATCCATTCATTTTCCTGCACATGAGCCAATAGAGCTGTGTGTGTGTTTGCATTGCCTTGGTTCCAAAAATGCATGAAATAAGAAAGAGTGCCCGGGTGCTAAATAGCAATGTACAAAGAACTGGTGAGATTATTGTGAAGTGCTGTGTAGCTGTCAGAAAGATGTGTGCTCCTTTTTTTTTTAGGTGTGAAATTTTGGGGTGATTCATTAAGCAGCACTGCATAACTGCCACCTACTTTAGGATCATTTTGCCCCCAACTATGCATGTGCTTTCCCCTGCAGACCTGGTCATCTGCCAGTGTTTCTGTCTCTGTGAATGGATTCATCCATCTGTTCAGGATTGGCGCCAGAGCCTGACAAGCATCTGTGACATCCCCCCTCCCCTCAGCCAAGTTCTGTCCAGTTACCCACACAGTAACTCAGATACCCCGGCTCCCATATGCACTTCAGTCCAAGCATCCTCCTCCCACAACCTTTGCAATGGAATGCGCCCTTCCGCCCTGCTCTTTGGCCTCCCTCCTCCTTGCAGGAGCCACTGACACTCCGTTTCTCAGGGCTGGGGCCCTTTCCACTCCTCAGGTCCACAGGTGATGTTTCCACCAGGCAGAGCCTGCCCTGTCTCCAGGGCTTGCCTCTCTGCGCATCATCATGTTGTGACTTTCCCGGAAGATGAACATACATCTATTCATTCCAAGATAGGACACTAATGACAAACCAAAGAAACTATTCTACACGGGTCTAGTTCAGTGACTCAATGAGTTTGGTGTTACCTGAGCTCGGGCAACTGAAGATGGGCAGGGGCCTCAAAAGCCGCACTCCAGCAACCCATAACTGACTCTAATTCCTCAAAATGGGGTGGGGCCTCCTGAGCCCCTCCTCCTAGCAACTGTTAATTATAAATCCTCAGGGAGGGGCAGGACCTCCTGAGCCCTTCCCTACCTCCCCAACTCAAAGCTGATAGGCTGGATCTGTGCCAGTTCTCTCCTGGTCATCATACTTCCACCAGCTGAAGAGTTCCAGGATCTTGTCAAGTCCAGAGGACGGTGTCATCCAGTCAGCTCACTCTGGGCCTGCAGCTCCCGACAGGAGGAACTGAGCCTGCTTTGTCTACTTGAAGCCTTAATAGAACTCCCCAGAAGTGGCACCCACCACCCCAGATAAATATTTGTCATTCAATATTCATTCAAATAAGGAATGAATGAACCCAGAGTGATTTTGCTAAAATCTCCATGCTGATGGAGATGACACACTTTAAAATACATGTAGCTGAGGCCGGGCATGGTGGCACATGCCTTTAATCCCAGCACTTGGGAGTCAGAGGCAGGCAGAGCTCTGTGAGTTCAAGCTCAGACTGTTCTACATAGTGAGTTCCAGGCCAGCTTGGACTACAGGGAGACCTTGTCTCAAAAAGACCAAAAAAGAAAAAGAAAATGAATGAAGTACGTATAACTGAGACACTGGGCAGGCAGGCTCTTAAAGGACACTTGGAAACCCCTTTTCCTTGCCTTTTGGAGGTCTTTAAAATATACACAGTACAAGGAGCTAAATAGATATAAATTTAGATAGCCTGCCCACATATTGGCTCAAACATAATTTAAAACTTCCAGACTGGCAAGATGGCCCAGCAGGTAAAAGCACTTGCTGCCAAGCCTGCTGATCTGAGTTCAATGCCCAGGAAGAGAGAACTGATTTTTGTAACTTGTCCTCTGACCTCTACACATTTGCCAGGACACACACACACACACACACACACACATAAAATAAAAGTATAAGCCCAGTGTCAATGCGGTCATTGTGTCAGGGGCTGTGAGGTCATTAAGACCCCATGACACAGGAAACCATTTCTCCCTCTGCTGATCTGAGTTCAATGCCCAGGAAGAGAGAACTGATTTTTGTAACTTGTCCTCTGACCTCTACACATTTGCCAGGACACACACACACACACACACACACACATAAAATAAAAGTATAAGCCCAGTGTCAATGCGGTCATTGTGTCAGGGGCTGTGAGGTCATTAAGACCCCATGACACAGGAAACCATTTCTCCCTCTGTCGTGAGCCACGACTCTGTCCAGCAGAGCCGAGGAAAGACGACACAGACACCAAGGTGAGGTTCAAGCTTCTTTTTCTCACTCTTCCTT
>NW_008354274.1:4981271-4982746 GCF_000622305.1 Nannospalax galili | reverse complement strand
AAGCACGAGGCTTGGCAGCCAGCCAAGGTGCCATCTTTGGCTGACTCGGCCATTCTCGCTTCCCACATCTCCCCCTTTTTGTTTTATTAGAAAGGTTAAAGGACCGTGCCTGCCTTAGGTTGCCCCCTTCCATGTAACAACCTTACCCATCATCAACTGTCCAGCAGCTAGGCTGGCAGCCTGTCTTAGGTTGGCATGTCCATGAGGGAGTCTTAACTGTCTTTGACTACCGGTCCAGCATGGTTAACCAAATGCGGGGGTGACTTGCCCTTCTCTAAGGCAGCCATAGCCTGTACAAGCATTTGCTGCTGGTGAGCTGTCTGCCGCCGCATCTTACACACACACCAAACCATATAGACACAAACAGCAACTGGCAGGAATTCCCAAAAAGCCATCCCTCGCTGGTCCTTGAGGAAGGAAAAGGCTCCCTGGAGGGTCTTCATCCAGTCTTCTATAGAGACCATCTTTACTCTTGTAGCATTCACTGCCACAATTGATGCTTGTATCTTCGCTCCAGTTGTCTTGGAGAGCTGTAGAGAGTTCTCTAGATAGATTACCTGCCTTAGAGAAATTAAGATACTCCACAGAGGTTATTCATAATCCAGGCATATGATAAATACATCCCACAAACATTAACTGCCCTAAAATATCCACTTGTTCCGGTAATAAATCTACTCTTTGGTTTACCGGAAGTATGCCTGCCTTCAACTACACGAATAATTTTTATCTCCAATGCCTCAGTGGTGTTCTGAGCTATTGAATTTAACACATCAGTAGTGCTGCAACATCAATCAAAGGGTTCCTCGTAAAACTGAATACTTTAGGAAATATATTAGCATCATGACTTAGGGGCAGCGGCAGGGGAAAGGCCTAGAGCACACTCTATATTATTCTGATTTGTACTTCTCCTTTCTTTATCATCATTATCACTATAAACATGATTTACCAAATTCAACATGCCCGGAGGAAGCAGGCCTGTGGCATAGCTGCTGTTATTCCAAAATCTCTTTTGCTTCTGTACAATGTCAGTTCAGCACCTGGGGGAAAAACACAAACAGCTCCCCTCACCTGCGCTAACGCTGGCCACCTGTAGAGCCTGCTCTTGGAACTCTCCTCTCCATAATAGATAATAACCTCCTGATAATAACCTCCTGACAATACTGCTCTACACAACTGTTGCCAATCACTGGGTGTTAAGTATTGTGGATACACCTTAATGAATTTCAACAAAGTTTTAGGTTCATAATTTCAAAGATACAGTTTTTCAATTTCTTGTTCCTCCAAAACTCTTTTAATCTGATCCTTGTTCTCATGCTTACTTTATACGTTTCCCATATTCTCAAATATTCTTAAGTTCTTGCTTACTCTGTACGTTTCCAAATATTCTTAAGTTCTTGCTTATTCTCAAATATCATTAAGTTCTTGCTTACTCTGTACGTTTCCCATATTCTCCAAAATTCTTTTAATCTAATAAC
>NW_008354274.1:4967748-4980202 GCF_000622305.1 Nannospalax galili | reverse complement strand
GTCACTCTGACGTGCAGACGGTGGTGTCACCTCCCCTGTCGCGAGCCCGGACTCTGTCCAGCAGAGTCCTGGAAAGACGACACAGACACCAAGGTGAGGTTCAAGCTTCTTTTTCTCTTCCTTCCTTTATTCTCTCTTATTCTCTCTCATATTCTCTCTCTTCATTATCTCACCCACTACTCACACCTTTGTTGTTCTCCTCCCCTTGTTGTTCTCTCTCCCCTTGTTGTTCTCCTTCTCTCTCACACACTTCAGCTCTTCATATATCGTTTCCAACAGCCCTCTCCCCAGCCAGGACCAATCAGGACACACACACGTGCAGCGGGCAGGCAGAGTGCAGCTCATTGGCCACATAGCAAGATCATCAGGCAGGCAGCACCTGTTCGGGCTCACCATGCTTCAGGGAGTTGGAGTAAACAAGCGAGGATCACGAGCCTTGGCAATCAGCCAAGAGTTGAAGTAAACAGCACGAGGTTTGGCAGCCAGCCAAGGCGCCATCTTTGGCTGGCTCGGCCGTGCTTGCTTCCCACATCCCTCCACTTGGCCATTGCATGGGAGCTAAGGGACAGACCCACCTGCCTGTCTTCCACATTCTCTGCCATCCCCTCCTCAGATGGCTGACCCATTCCTGACCTGACTTACCAAACACGCATGGCAACTCAAGCTCACAGAACCAAGCCAACCGCCTGTCAGCCTCCTGTAAGTGGACACATGGCCCTCGCTCTTCTGTGCTAGGTTGCTTTCTGGGTTCACCCAAATGAAGTGGGAGCCATTACTTTCTAAGGTTGAATCATATCCACTTCATGAGAAGGTCACATTGTATCATTCACCTGTAATAGAGTTGTTTTTATCTTTGGGCTATTTGTGAATAATGCTACTGAGAAGATAGGTCTTGAGAGTGACTCAGTGGTAGGGCTTCTGCCTCTTATCCCCAGTGAGGGGCTGGAAGTGTGGCTCAGTGGTAGAGCACCTGCCTAGAATCCCCAGTGAGGGTCTGGGGTGTGGCTCAATGGTTGTATTAGTTACTTTTCAGTTGCTGTGGTAGAAACACTGACCAAAGCAACTTATAGAAGGGAGAGTTTATTTGATCTTACAGTTCCAAAGGGGCAAGAGTCCATCCAGGCAGGAAGGTATTGTGGCAGAGGTGGCTGGAGGAGGAGTGGAAGCTAGGCTCAACATCTTCAAACAGACACAGGAAGCAAGAGAGGAACTTGAGATCCAGCAACGCTTAAGAACTCTCTAAACCTGCCCCCTGTGACATGCTTCCTCCAGAATAGCCACACCTTCTAAAACCTCCCAAAATAGCACCACCAACTGGGGACAAAATGTCCAAATACTTGGAGCCTATGGGAGACATTCTCATTCAAACCACCACAGTGGTACAGCACCTGCCTAGAATCCCCAGTGAGGGGCTGGCAGTGTGGCTCAGTGGTACAGCACCTGCCTACATTGCCCCAGTGAGGGTCTAAGGGTGTAGGGGTGTGAATCATTGGTAGAGCACTAGGATAGACTGTGAGGCGTGGGTTCCACAACGTAGGAACACACACACACACACACACACACACACACACACACACGCGCGCGCACAAAGATGGATGTGAAAATATCATCTACTACCAGGTTTCAATTCTTACTTATTCCAAACAGTAGAGTTGCTAGAACTAAAAGAGATGCCATGGTTTTTCTATCGGTTTGACGTTTGATTTTGTGTGCCTAGGAATTGAACCCAGTGCTGTATGGCTGGTAGACAAAAGCCCTAATGTAAAGAATGGAATCAGTGGCTGGAGAGATGGATGTTGGAGTTCCCTGAAGCTGGAGTTATAGGCAGTTGTTAACTGCCATGTGGGTGCTGGGAATCAAACCCATGTCCTCTGGAAGAGTACACAGTGCTCTTAACCACTGAGCCATTTCTCCAGCCCCTTATTATTTTTTTAAACAAGATCTCACTATGTATCTGACTGACCTGGAACTTGCTATGTAGACCAGGCTGGACTCAGCTCACAGAGATCCGCCTGTCTCTGCCTCCCCAGTGCTGGAATTAAATGCATGTGCCACCACACCCAGCCTGCATCCTTAAATTCTTTTAATAAGACTAATGTTGCAGAAACTTCTAGGAGTCAAGAGACCAGCAGCCAAGTCAGGTGAAGGAGAGGAAGTTTATTCATGCTAGTGGGATGACATCCAGATTATTCCATAATGGCACCAGCCCTGAGCTCAAGTTTGTACAGACATTTGTAGTCAACCCATATGCAGATGTTAAGCAAGTTGGGGGTTTCAGAAGCATATATGTGGCAGTTAAGCAAGCAGTTGCACATAAGCAAGTGGTTACAAAAGATCACAAGAATGCAACAGTTTGGCAAATGGAAATTTCAATGGGGGTATATGGTAGGTAAACCGGCAACACAAACCACAGGGGGTGAGGGCAGATTCCCGTTTACCTCCCTCATTCTCTTCTTATCTTGGGGGCTTTCCACAGTTCAAGGTTCTTTGCAACCACCTCATTGTCAGTAAATTTCCATCACCACCATATTCCCTCCTCTGTATCAACATAATCCCTCATGTCCTATTCTAGAGGTATTCTTTGATAGTCCTGGAATCAGCTGGTGTTTAATGGCCTCTTCCTGGTTTCAGATAAACCTGGTTAAACAAGTTTATCAAACAAGGCCCAAACAAGGGGGCTAGGAGGTCCATGACTATGGGTCCTGCTAGAGGGGCCAGCCAGGGTCCCCAGGTATTCCAGTAAGACTTTTCCAATAAGACTCATTTTCTTTTTCCCTGGCCTTTATTCTCTCTAGCAATTGCCTTGCATTCTCTCTAACTATGCTGGGTTGATTTGCATAGAAACAGAATTCTTCTCCTAAATAGGCACAAATTCCTCCTTTTTCTGCTGTAATCAGGTCCAAACCTCTGCGGTCCTATAGTACTATCGGTGCTGGGGAGTCCATCTGATTCTGTAGAGTGACAATGCTTCATTGAACTAGACTTAGGTCTTCCCTGATTAGGATAACTGGCTATGCTGGACCTGTTGGAGTCCAATTGCTATAGCTCCTGTAGTGGCTGTGCCTGCCAGGGCTGGGCCCAAGAGAATAGGAAAAAAGGGCCAAGTCCTTTTTTTGTCTGTGATGATAAACCTGTACTTCCTCACCTGGGAGAATATCCAAATCACGGGCAAGGACAACCAGAAGGCAGTCCTCTCCAGGATAGCAAGTATGAGTGCCTCTTAGGCAAACCAAGTAAGTCCCCTCAGGAGCTGGAGACTCAAGGGAGAAATAGCCTTGTTCCCTGATGTACAGGGCTTCTCCTAGGGTTTGGACTGGGAGCCCGACTAGACAGGGTCCTTTTGTTGTTCCATTGACTATGGTTAAATTGGTGGCTCCCACCCCAGTGTAGGTTATTTGACTTGCCCTTAAACATATCCAGGAATCATCTCCCAGGTCAGGGTTGACTTGGGCCAGTAGCTCATGGCTGATGTGTACAAGCTTGAGCATCTTTACTAGAGGGACAACAGGGTCAAACTTAGATGGGCCACCATGCCAGGGGAAGCCTTTCAGTTTCAGGGCCCAAAGGTCTAAAGTATTAATCCTGTTGACTGGTACCATCGTGTTGGCTGCTGTAATCACTAGTCACAAGGTTTCAGGGGGTCCCTTACATCCATTTTATACCAGTCCATCCCAAAGTTATGGCTCCCCATAGAAGGGGCTTTTCTATAGTCCATTCCCATATTATGGCCCCTAGGGTTCCTCCCCCCATGACCTGTCACAGCTTTAATCCCCTATCCTGAGGTGGGAGCTCCCTGCCGGCCCCCCTCAGTAGCAAAGTCCACACATGACCAGTGTTTCGGGAAGGACCAGTAGAGGCCTCCACATTCATTGTCCTGTCCCATGAGGACACCCCCGTAGGCAGCAATATGGGCAGATGTTGAGTAGACAGCACAGTCTGCCATTCCAGCATGGACAGTCCTGTTGCAGCATGATGAGATCAGTGGGATGATCCGGGGGGGTGGGGGATCTGCCCCAATCTGGAAGCACCACCTGAAGAAGACAGAGCATGCACCTTGGGGGGAGGGGGCAATTAGTTATACTGACAGGTACCTAAGACTCAGGGTCACCTGGGGACAGAGTCACCTTCCAGATCAGCTTAGTTATCAGGGTCATGGAGGCTCAGTGGGAGCTGGTTTGACTAGGCATCCGCAGGATCAGAAGGGACATCAGGAGGCAGAGTGGGCACAAGGTCATGGCTCCTATCTCAAGGTCACTTTGATATCATCAGCTTCAGAGGCTGGTCTGAGGTGGCTCTCACAGTCCACTCCTACCTCCAGCCTTGACATGGGTGTGATATATTCACATCACATTCGTTTGCCAAAGTTGCATGTGATGCCTGCAACTTTGAAAGCAGAAGGGGTGGCCACTATGATTTGGTATGTCCCTTCCCATCTTGGGTCTAAGCTTCCCCATACCAGGACCTTGATCCAGACCCAGTCCCCTGAGTTTCAGGAGTGTAAGGAGTCCTGGAATGCAAGAGGAGGAGGCAGATTTAGGTGCCCAGTGACCTCCTTGATAATGTTAACAAAGTCTTTCCAAAACTGCTGGAGGGAAGTTGGCCCATGCTCCCAGAGGTCGCCAGAGTCTCTTTGGGAGAGGGGGGAGGGTACCCAAATAGGAATTCAAAGGGGGGAAATCTGACACTTGCAAGATGAGCATTGCACCCTGAACAGCACAAGCAGCAAGATCTCCGGTCCGGAGAGACTTGTTTCCTGACAGTCCTTGACTATGGCAGTTTTTAGGGTTCTGTTCAGCCTCTCAACCTGCCTCGAAGACTGTGGGTAATACAGCATGTGTAGGGTCCAAGTCAGTCCACTGATTTACACACTTATTGAACAATTTTGCTAACAAAGACCAGGCTGTTGTCTGACCCGATACTTATCAGGATCCCAAAGCCAGGGATGATGTCTCTAAGGTTCGAGAGTTTCCCTGAGCATTTTCAGTGCAGGTAGGGAAAGTTTCCACTCAGCCCAAGAAAATGCAACCAATAGGGGCTGGAGAGGTGGCTCAGCAGTTAAGGGCACTGACTGCTCTTGCAGAGGACCCGGGTTCAATTCCCAGCACCCACATGGCGGCTATGAACCGTCCTTAACTCCAGTTCCAGGGAAATCTGAAGCCCTCTTCTGACCTCCGCGGCATTGCACGACACAGGTGCACTCACGTACATGCAGGCAATACACTCGTACACATAAAATAAAAATAATAAAATATTTTTTTAAAAAAGAAAGTGCAACCAATAATAGGTACTGGTACCTTTTACTGGGCTGGATGTCTATGAAGTCTAGTTCTAAATGTTCAAACAAGTAGAATCCCCTTTTCTGTGACATCAATGGGGCTCAGGAGCCATTTGGGGTTGTTCTGTGCACATCACAGGCAAGCTTTGCTAGCTTGTTGGGCTAATGTTGCCAGCCTCAGGACCACTAGATATCTCTGTAACAAGTCTCATAGGGCATTCTTTCCCAGGTGAGCCATCTCATGGGCTTACCAGATCAGGCTGGGTCTGGCTCCCTCTGGGACTATGACTTTACCATCCAAGGTGATCAGCCAGTCCCTTGGGTCCTAGGTTGCCCCTTGGTCTTTTGTCTCTTTTCTTTCCTCTGTACAGCATCTGGGCTGCTAAGAGAGTACTGAAAGGACAAAACACCCTTTCCAGGAGTCCATGGGAGGGGCCTCAAGTCTATGCTTTCATGGAGGGCTGCTCGTTTGGCTGCCTGGTCTGCTAGCTGATTTCCCTGGGTTATTTGGTCCTTGTTTCTTGTGTGAGCTTGGCAATGCACCACGGCTATGGTCGGGGGACCCAGACTGCTTCTAGGAGTTGGAAGATTTGGTTGCTGGTTTTGATTTCTTTTCCCCCTGAGGTAAGCAATCCCCTCTCTCAGTATATAGCTCAGTGGATGTGCAAGGTGGCACAGGCATACCAGGAGTTAGTGTATATTGTGGCCCCTTTTCACTCAGAGAGAGAGAGGAGAGAGAGAGAGAGAGAGAGAGAGCTCTCATGAGTGTATGTAGTTCAGCCTTCTGGGTTGGGGAGTTGATCCTCCTCCATGACTGACTATAGTGGTCACTATGTAGCCAGTGCAGTACTCCCTGTTGCAGACTTTGGTTCTCATCAGTAAATTGTTCCAATTCTGAGTTAGGGAGGGGCTCATCTTTTAAGTCTGGATAGGAGGAGAATACCTCCTTCATAACCTCCTCACAGCTAGGGAAAGGTTCTGCCTCCTCTTCCATGCTTAGGGTTCGAGTAGCCTCCATCTGGACTTGGGGATCCTTCCCCAGCATGATCTTCTGGTCATCCAGGGGCTGGCTATTCCATTTAACAAAGAGGTGACTTGGTGTGGTACTCAGACTATGATATTTTGTCCCACAGTCAGCTTGTCTGCATCTTGTACCAGTGTTGTTGGGAGCCTCTGTTATGCAAAGTCGAAGCCCCTTCACACCGGACAGCTCATGCAGCTCGGAATTATGTGCTGCGGGCTCCTTTCATAGCGGGGTGTCTTCCTGGCATCTTTCCTGTCTCTCCTTTTGAAGTGTCCGCCACGAATGCCATAACATAAACATGGCCTTTGGCTCTAACAGGTACCATGCCTTCCTGTAATTTCTCCAGGCAGACAACAGTCTAGCAGTGTGGAACTTCTATATGTAAATACAATGCCTCACAAAGCATCTAACAGCCAAAGCTTTTACCACTACCCCCATGGTATAAATGCCTTAGTTTTCTCTTAATGGTCAGAGAATTGGGCTGCAGAGATTTGGGCTGCAGAGAATTGGGTTGCAGACAATAAAGCTGTAGCACAGGCTGAACTAAGTCTTCAGTCTTGTGTTACTACCGGTGGCCCAATCTCTCCGGGGCGCACTCCCTCATGACTGGCTTACGGACACCCTAGCTTTTGCTGTCTCCGTACTCTTCAATAAAGCTGTAGCACAGGCTGAACTAAGTCTTCAGTCTTGTGTTACTACCGGCGGCCCAATCTCTCCAGGGCGCACTCCCTCGTGACTGGCTTACGGACACCCTAGCTTTTGCTGTCTCCGTACTCTTCCCTGTGTGGTTCTGTGGCCAGGAACCTCGCATCCTGAGGAATAGTACACGGGTGAAATAGAGACAGGATTTCGGCTGAACAATGCTTCAGTAGCAGAGGAAGCTGTCAACACCAGAGACTCGGGACTCTAGCCGCCGGGAAAAGCCTGTGCGCCACCCGCCGCCGCTCCCGGCGCGGCCAGAGACACCTGTGGCCAGACCCGCCCGTGACTAGCTGGCCAGGAACCTCGCATCCTGAGGAATAGTACACGGGTGAAATAGAGACAGGATTTCGGCTGAACAATGCTTCAGTAGCAGAGGAAGCTGTCAACACCAGAGACTCGGGACTCTAGCCGCCGGGAAAAGCCTGTGCGCCACCCGCCGCCACTCCCGGCGCGGCCAGAGACACCTGTGGCCAGACCCGCCCGCGACTAGTCAGGTGCGCACAGGGACCCCGAGCGCCCAGAGAGCATACCCCCCCATACCGGTGTTACCATGGTTTTCAGGGCCCATAGGCAAGGGGGCCATCCCAAGGCCATGGAGTCCAGTCTTTTGGATAGGTAGGCCACCAGTGTATTCCATGGCCCTAATTGTTGGTCAGCACTCTGGGAGTGTCAATGTGGGGGGTTTCACTCACCTTTCCTTGAGTTGGTTAAAAGCATCTTCCTCCACTTTCTCCCATTGTAGTGAGTCTATAGCAGGTCCTCGGAGCTGCCCCAGGAACTATCCAAGCTGTTTTTTGGTTTGGGGACAGGGATACTGGATGATCACTTGCTTTTGTCCTTCACCCAGTTCCCTCTATCCCTGGCTGAGGGGATACCCTAGGTAAATGACTTCCCCTTAACACATCTGGGCCTTTTCCTTAGAAGCTTTGTATCCTGCCTCTTGTAAGAAGCTCAGTAGCTCTTCAGTCCCCTTCTCATAGATCTCTCTCATGAGAACTGCTACCAGCAGGTCATCACCATACTGCACCCAGTGGGTCAGCAATTTTCTAAGTCCTTTGCTAGTGCTTCCTCCAAAATGGTAGATGAATTCTTGAACCCTTGGGGCAAGTGACTTCATGGCAGTTGCCCCTTTGAACCAGACTCTGGGTCTTCCCATTCAAAGGCAAAAAAAAAGTCTGACTTACTTCTGCCAATCTCAAGTAGAAGGCATCCTTCAGGTCTAGGCATGTAAAGACAGCTGCCATTGGGGGTATCAGACCCAGCAAGGTATATGGATTGTGGACCACAGGGTTTAGAGTCTCAGTGGCATCATTGACTCTGTGGAGGTCTTGGACTGGCCAATAATCAATGGTTCCTGGCTTCATTACTGGGAGCAAGGAGGTGTTCCCTGGAAATTGGATTTCTTGAAGGACCCCCTTCATCCTTGAGTCTTTCAATGGGGCTATCCCAAGTTGGGCCTCCTTGATAATACCAAGGAGTTCAGGTATTATCTCTGCCTTACTGGGGTGGCGCCTGGTTTTAGCGCCACCACCACCAGAGGGTGATCCTTCAAGAGGCCAATCCCTCCTTGTATGTAACAGACTTGAGGAAAACACTCCAGGAACCAGTCAATGTTTAGGGAACTTTGTGTTACCCCCCGCCCCCCCCCGCGCACCTCCTGGTGAAGCCTCCACTCCTCTTTTGGGTGGACTTCCAGTGTCAACACAGGCAAGGGGTTGAGGGTAGTTGTGGGGACTAAGATCATGGTCCCTGTGGTACTGAGTTTGGATAGCAAGTCTCTTCCTAGTAGGGACCCCAGGGCGTCAGGTACATACAGGAATCAATGATGAACCTGATGTCCTCAAATGAAGCAGTCTCGTGACTGGCAAAGCCTGTATTTCTTAGTGGCTGTTGCTCCTATAATGGTGACAGAGTCTTTAGTGAGCTTTCCAGTGGGGGAGGTTACCGTGGAAATGGCCACACCAGTGTCCAGTATAAAGTCCATAGTTTGGCCCTCTGGATCAACTCTTAACATAAGTTCCTGGGGGCCGATTGTAATTGAGCCCAGTCACCTTCGATATGATTCAGAGCCCCAGGTGCAGTTTTCGGTGTCAAAGTTTTGCCACCTTTGTAGGAAACAGCAACTACCACAGGCTTGAATGCCCCTTGTCCTCTTCCAGGCCCCGTTGTCCTCTCTTCTACTCAGGCATTCATTTTACCAATGCCCTTTCTTCTTGAAATACACACATTGATCTTTCTTTAGGGGATCTGGGAGTTTCTTCCCCCATGATTGAACCTGGGCCCTCCCTGAGTTTCCTGCTTCCTCGAAGGCCACCGACATGTTTTTTTTTGTTGTTGTTTTTTTTTTTTTCTCGTGCCATTTCCCTTTCCTCCTTAAGATGTCACCTCCCAGTTGGCTACCACCCTAGAAGCAATGTCAAGAAGCTGGCCCATGTTCATCCCAGCAAACCCTTCTAGTGTGTGCAATGTCCAGGACACATTATAAGCCGACTGCTGGACAAAAACTGTATTGACCATTGACCTGTTCTATGGAGTCTCTGGGTTGAAGAGGGCGAAATGTCAATATGTTCACAAGGTCTCTCACAAAACTGGCTGAGGGTTTCCTTTCCCCCTTGGGCAACCTCACTCACTTGAGTTAAGTTGCCACCCTCTTGGGCTCCCGCTAGGCCCCCTTCAAGGATGGCTCACCACAATCAATCAAGGGCCTGAACCTCCTTTTGGGTGTTGGGATCCCAACTAGGTCATTCATCTGGGAAGGCAGTGTCCATAAACCATTCTGGATTCGGTGAATCTTGAGGATCCTGAGTAACAAGCCATGCCCTTGCTGCCTGAAAAATATGCCATCTTTTGTATGAGTCAAAGAGGGTGTCAAGAAGTTGGCAACAATGATTCCAAGTAGGTTGGTAGTAGGCATAATGGAATTCAGTAGCTCTATCATAGCTTAGAGCTTCTCTGAATAAGGTGAAGGATATTGGCACCAATTCGGGAGGTCAGTAGTAGGATGGGAAGTCTGACCAGGATAGTTCCATTTTCACAGAGGATGGAAGGCCCAGGTGCCTGGCAAAGCAGGCAGAGGGGCACCTGGCTGCCCCTGGTGGTGAGGCAGCCCAAGCTGGAAGAGCATCCCCATTCTTTGATCAGAGGCAGGACACTCAACAGGGTGAGGGGTACCTGCTCATCATGAGGCAGGTAAGGGCAAGTAGAGGTTGGAGTGTGGGACTGTCTCAGCTCCAAGGATTTTGGGTTGCACGGGGTCAGTGGCCAGAGCAGGGCTTTCTGACCTGGCTGATGGGCTGATGGGCTGCAAATACAGAGGGGGTTCGGAGTCCTGTTAATGGCTCTGGTGAATGGTAGGGCTTGATGCCTTCCCCTCAAAAGTAGATTTGCAAGCTGCCAGGATGGCAGGAGCTGAGGACCTCTGGAGGACATGATAGCTAAGCCAGTCTGGAGGATGAAGGACTAAACCATACTAGGGATCTCTCTATATAGGGGAATTGGTTCAGGATGTCCTGGGCTGTTGACACAGACCTCTCTCGTTCTTCTAATGGTAAGCAGGTCCGTGTGCCTCCTTGTGGCCAGTCCACGTTGAAAGAAGGCCACTCAACTTTGCAAAACGTTCTCAGTTTGGAGGGTTTCATCTTAATGCCATAGTCTCCTGCATACCCTGGCTTAAAGTTGTCCAGCATCATCTGGAGGACAGTCTGGGTCTGACACTCACACTAGGAGGAACCCATCTAAAATTTTGTATGTGCCTAGGGTGTGTGTAGCATGTGCACAGGAAGGGGTGAAAAGTGCTCGACTCATCTTCACTCAGGTGCCTGCCTGCCTGGCCACCTCGCAGAGACTTAGGAGGTCTTACCTTAAGGCCACATGTTTGGTCACCTCCTAAACAGAGGTGAGTGTCCATTTAGATGAAACGACCTCAGCAGAACTGGAGATTGTAGCCCTCTGAGATTCTGTAGCCCCACAGCTGGCTGTGGACCCATCACCTTCACTCTCACATTCATGCACAATCATTCAGTTTAAGACAGTTGTTTCCTGGTTATTCCCATTAAATTCCTGTTTTACCTAAACAGGGCCAGTATCCCTTCAAGGTTTAATTGTGGTCCCTTTCCTGCCTGGTCAGAAATCAGTGCCACCCCAGAATCCTGTTGAAGTTTCATCAGATGCAACTTACTTCCGGGAATCAGCCTGTGCTGGCTCCTAGCTGTCCTCCCTGGGGGCCCTCACCTGCTCTGGATGTCCATTCTGGTTCTCCACCTTGCTTCACCTGGTGAGAGCTTCGGTCTGGGGCCTCACAGTCCTCTTTGGCCTCCTGGAAGGAGATCCTGGAAACCTTTTCGGGAGTGTGCACTTCTCTGTTCCAGGGGCCACAAGTGGGTTGCAGGGCCCAGGAGCGGCAGCCCCTATGACCAACAGGAGTATGGCAGCAAGATCTCAGTGAGACCTCCAGAATAATGAAGGAACTTCTAGGAGTCAAGAGACCAGCAGCCAAGTCAGGTGAAGGAGAGGAAGTTTATTCATGCTAGTGGGATGACATCCAGATTATTCCATAATGGCACCAGCCCTGAGCTCAAGTTTGTACAGGAATTTGTAGTCAACCCATATGCAGATGTTAAGCAAATTGGGGGTTTCAGAAGCACATATGTGGCAGTTAGGCAAGCAGTTGCACATAAGCAAGTGGTTACAAAAAGATCACAAGAATGCAACAGTTTGGCAAACGGAAATTTCAGTGGGGGTATATGGTAGGTAAACCGGCAACACAAACCACAGGGGGTGAGGGCAGATTCCTGTTTACCTCCCTCATTCTCTTCTTATCTTGGGGGCTTTCCACAGTTCAAGGTTCTTTGCAACCACCTCATTGTCAGTAAATTTCCATCACCACCACAAGAAGAACCCAAGAGAGGATCCTGATTTCCCAGGTATAAGATGACTCTGCTGAAACTCTCCAAGATTTCCAGAAACAAGATTTCCTGCCTTTTCTTTAAATAGTAGGGCAAACGAACTTATTCCTGCATCTCTGGATGGCATCCCTAACACCGGGCAGCGCCAATGTTTCATGATTTGGAAAGGCTTTCTCCACAACAACATACATACCCATCATCAGGTGAGAAAACACAGTATAGTCAGAGGACAACCTCTAGGAACTTGTTCTCTTTCTACCATATGGGTCTTGGGGATCAAAGTCAAGTCATCAGGGCTGGAAGCAAGTGCTTTACCCACTGAGCTATCTCACCAGCCTCTGCGTTTTAAAAACTAACACCAGTGAGATATATATATATATATATTACACATACAGGGCTACCCAAGGTAACAGCATGGTTACCTGCTCAAATATACTGCTGGCTAATGCTGATGCTGCCAGCCCCTCCAGGAATATGTATGTGTGTGCATGTGTGTGTGTGTGTGTGTGTGTGTGTGTGTGTGTGTGTAAATGGAGGTGCACCTCGTGC
>NW_008354274.1:4948221-4967363 GCF_000622305.1 Nannospalax galili | reverse complement strand
GACTTGGGAACACAGTTCCCTGAAGGAACAAACTCAGCGTTCAATTCCACTCTTGGCAATTAAAACTAAGAGTCAAGCTGTCTTTATTCAGGCACAGCTGTAATGTGGCTTAGGAACTCCACATTCAAAGATCAACTTGGATCATCAGGCTCCTGTAGCAAGCACTTCTGCTGAGTCATCTCACTGGTCCCATGCCTGTCTTTTGTGTTTGTGAGGTTTTTTTAAAGAACATTCCATGATACCCCTTTCCCATCCTGCCCTTTCGGTCTCCTCCGTTCTCACATGTGAAGTGACTTTCAGCATGGAGCAGACACTGCACAGCCAGCTGTAAGTTTTATGCATTCTGCTGGTCTTAGGGTTCTGATCAGTGTCTTTGGGTCATTTTACATTAAACTTATTGTCCTGTTGGTGCAGAAACTGGTCAGTTTCTTGTCTCTTGACTGTTCCTTCTCCTGAGCCTTTTCCAGGGCTCTATTTATAGTGCCTTTGAGCACATCACCATTCAGTCCAGTTCAAAGCTGCTCTATATGTCCCTGTGCACAACGACGTACCTGCCTGTGAGCACTAGTGTTTGCTCACTTCAAGTGCACTATGGAAAGCTCCATTTACCCTTTCCTTTAAATATAATTCTAAATGTTTTCCCATGAACAACAGCCACATCAGTATTGAATTTCTAAAAATTTGGGGGAGGGGGCTGGAGAGATGGCTAGTGGTTAAAAGCACTGGCTGTTCTTGCAGAGGACTTGGGTTCAGTTCCCAGCACCCACATGAAGGTTAATACCCATCTGTAACTCCAGTTCCAGAAGATCCGATGATGCCCTCTTCTGGCATCTGCAGGCATTGTACAAATGGTGCACTTACATACATGCAGGCAAAACACCGAAAATGAATACTTTTGGGAGCCAACAAGATGGTTCAGTAAGTAAAGGCACCTGCCGCCAAGTCTAATGGTCTGAGTTCAATCCCCAAGAGGATTGAACATGGTGAAAGAAGAGAACTTACTTCTGCAAGTTGTCCTCTGACCTACACACACACACACACACACACACACACACACACACACACACACAAATGTACCTGAACAACTATTTAAACATATTTACTAGCACATATTAGGCATGGTTTCATTACATTTCATACATGTACATAATGCATTCCAATCTTATTCCCCACCACACACTTTATTCTATCTCCCTCCCACTCCCCCTAATTCAGCAAACTCATGAGGTAAAGATGGGGTGTGAGTCAGTTGTCTGTTGTCAACACAAACCACAGTTTGAGTGAGGTCTAAACAAGTAGTCTGACAGTCTGACTTATGAATCTGGAGGCTGAAGGTGGACAGGGCGCCTTATGGCAGGCAGAATGCCAGGGCACCACAGGACATCGCTTGATAACAGGCAGAGTGCTTCTGTTATGGTTTGTCCTCCTTGAAATGTCCTCCATGAAATGTCCTCCTCGGGTTCCTCTTTGCAAATCTGGCGGTGCTACTCTGGAAGGTTCTGCAAAGGAGGAGGTGAGACTAAACTGGAAGGTCACTGGGGGAAGGCCCTGGGGCATATCTTATCTTTGGACGCTTTCTCCCTGTTGTCCCCCCTTTCCTCCCTATCCCTTCTCACTTATTATTTGGCAAAAAGCAAGCAATTTCCTCTGCTACACATTCCCACTGCCTAGCACATGGAACCAAGCAACATGGACTGAACCCTCAGGCACCATGAGCCAAGACAGCCTTCCTCCCTTGAGGTGTTTCTGTCAAGTATTTGGTGACAGCAATGAGAAAACAGCCTGTGTCTGAGTTTGTGTGTGTGTACGATGTGCGTGCATGTTTGCCTCTTCTCATAAGGCCACCAGGGTTCAGTTATCGTGACTCCTCCAAACCCCACCACTTCCCCTGGCCTCACCTCTAATCTCCACAGCTGATTAACTCTAGCCTCTAAGTACCTCACAGTGAGGGCTAAACTTAAGCACCTGTAGCCGGAGACACGAAAGTCCCATCTGAGCTGCAGCAGGTGGCCAGCTGTGCTCCTGTCTGAAGGTCAGGCCTTCAGTTTCCACTCTGCTTAGAGAACTTCCTTTAGACCTTCCTCAAAGGCAGGTTTGCCAGCAACATGCTCTCTTGGCTTCCCTTTGTTCTGAGAATGTCCGACTCCACCTTCATTCCTGAAGGTTATTTTGCTGTACAGACTCCACAGCTGGCAGTTGAAGAACCTCGTACTTTTCTTCTGGCCCCTGCAGCTCAGGGCAAGAAACCAGTTCTCATTGAAACTGCTCCTCCTCTACCCGTAATGCATCTTTTCTCTTTGGTTGGTAATATTTTTATTTAACTCTCAAAAGTTTAATTAAAGCAAAGTGTGATGGCTCCTGCCTATAAAAACAGCTATAAAAACAGCACTTGGGAATCTGAGCTGGACTGCATAAACTCAAGGACAGTCCATGGTGCATGAGAAATATTTTGTTTCAAAATGGCATGGTGCATTTTGAAATATTTTATTTCAAAAATAAAATAAGGTAGACTGATAGGTAAAAAAGAAAACAAAAGTTTAATTATGTTGTACCTTGGTGTGGCTCACTTTTGAGACTATACACATTACTGAAAAATTTTTTTTTGGTCTTTTGAGACAGGGTGTCCCTGTAGCCCCAGCTGTCCTGGAACTCACTATGTAGACCAAGCTGGTCTTGAACTCAGAGATCTGCCTGCCTCTGCCTCCCGAGTGCTGGGATTAAAGGTGTGCACCACCATGCCTGGCATCCTGTGGGCTTTTTAAAAAATGTTAATTTTCATTTTATGTGTATGTGTTTTGCTTACAAGTATATTGAGTGCACCGTATGCATGCAATCCCCATGGAGGCCAGAAGAGGGCATCAGATCCCCTGGAACTGGAGTCATAGATAATTGTTAGCTGCCATGTGTGTGCTGGGAACTGAACCTGGATCTGCTACAAGAGCAGCCAGTGCTCTTAACTGCTGACTCATCTCTTCAGTCCTTTATCCATCTTCTTGAATCTGTGGATTTATGTCTTTCATCCATTTGGGGTGTCTTTGGCCACTACTTTGAATATGTTTTAGACCCACATTCTGCCTCAGTGTTCTGGGATGCTGGTGATATATGAATTAGTATCCTATGAGCCTCTGAGACTCAGTTGTTTTAATTATTTTTAGTATTCAAATATTAAATACTCAATAATTAAAGCACTCACCAGAATACAAATTTGTAATAAAACTATTGCAATGTATTACAATTATACAATATTATTAAAATATCCAACATACACATGTTGCCAACATTCTAAGAGTTCATGCAGAAAACTCTACAATTAGTGATGAACATTCAGTAACTCTGTCATCTCTCCAAACCTCTGAAATTTTTTTTTTTTTTTTTTGGTCTTTTGGAGTCAGGGTCTCCCTGTAGCCCCAGATGACCTGCCTCTGCCTCCTGAGTGCTGAGACTAGAGGCATGCACCTCCATGCCCGCTCTTGAAATTTTTTGGGGGGGGGTCTTTTTTAGACAGGGTCTCCCTGTAGCTCCAGCTCTCCTGGAACTATGTAGACCAGGCTGGCCTTGAACTCACAGAGATCCACCTGCCTCTGTGTCCCGAGTTGGCTGAATCTGGTGATCCTGTACTATACCCAGATGACCCATGAGTACTCGCTGGCCCTTCCACATTGCTTTTCCTACCAAAGGGTATGAGATCCATACAGCTAACAGGACCAGTCTTCACTTAACTGAATCAGGCTCTATGTAGCCATTCCTTTTAGACAGAAGCATCTGTGTTACAAGAGCATCTGTTGCTGCTGTTTCCAAACAGGGGAGCTTTTCTTCTATCGGAGGCAGCTTCAGCAAGCATGAACTAAGGTGCAGTCACCTAGGATTACCATCTGTATCTTGCTGTTCAGCCTTGATTTCAGAGACCTTTCCCTCAGGAGTCCTCTCATCTGACCCCTCACATCCTTCATGAGTATTCCCTGCTGAACCATCTGTGTCTCCAAGAATGACCGTGCTCTCCTCGTTACACAGGTGATGGATGGCCTCATCTTTGCTCAAGTCATGAATTTATCACTGAGGTCACAGCCAGCAGCCTCTGGCTTTTGAGAAACAAATTTTGTTCTTTGACGAGATATATTCTTAAGACCAATTAATCCCTGTGCTTTTTCTTTACATAATACATCAAAAGCCTCTGGCTTTTGAGAAACAAATTTTGTTCTTTGACGAGATATATTCTTAAGACCAATTAATCCCTGTGCTTTTTCTTTACATAATACATCATGAACAATTTGGATTTTTCTGTTTGGCAAATCCACATTGTATAAACAGCTTTTTCATCAAAATTTAGAATTGATTTACAAAAATATCTGTAGATTGCAAGTCACTCTTTTTCAGTGTGTGTGTGTGTGTGTGTGTGTGTGTAAGTATATCCTGTGTGCAATGCCCATAGAGACCAGAAGAGGGTGTCAGAGTCCCTGAAACTGGAGTTATGGTATTAGCTGCCATGTAGATGCTGGGAACTGAACCTGGGTCCTCTGCAGGAGCAGTCAATGCTCTTAACCGAGCCATCTCTCCAGCCCCCCTGCAAGCCACTCTGCTGGGAGCACTATACTGGCTTCCATCCGAAGGTATGAGGTAAGGGAATAGCTGATGAAGGGCAAGGATGATGTTGTGTCTCCCTTTCTCAAACCTACACAATGCACCTCTTTAGGGAAATTTAGTTAACAAAGCACTTTTTGTAGCTTCCATAAGCCTTTTCTATGTCACCTGTTGTCATTACTGAACATCAGAATCAGCTCTAACTCTTAATCTAACTTCACCTTGAGAAAAGAATCCTCTGAGAAAGTGCTCTTGCCTGCACCAGGAGTCTCTGTGAGGTCAGCAGACAGGTAATCTCTGTTCAACAGAGAGCACAACCTGACCAGCAGTCACCAAGCAAGGCACCTGACACCAGAGAGAAAAGGGGAACTCAACCTCCAACACCCACCCATATTCTTGGTCTCTCTCTCCTCTCCTCTCCTTTTTCTTTTGAATGGGGATTTTTTTACTTTGTTTTTTGAGTCAGGGTCTCATTATTTATCCCGGGCTAGCCTGGAATTTGACTATAGATGAGGCTGGCCTCAAGCTCAGAGAGATCCACCTACCTCTACCTCCTAAATGCTAAGATTTAAGGCATGTGTCCCCACTCCTGGGCTTGAGTCAAGATCTTTCCATGCAGCCCAGGCTAGCCTTGAACCTTCCATGCTCCTGCCTCAACCTCCTCAGTACTGGGATTTCAGGCATGCACCACAAAGCTTGGCTTAGGTTACATTTTTTTTTAAACTATTTATTTTTATGTGTATGAGTGTATTGCCTGCATGTATGTGAGTGCACCTGTGTCGTGCAATGCCGCGGAGGTCAGAAAACAGCTTCGGATTCCCCTGGAACTGGAGTTAAGGAAGGTTCGTAGCCACCATGTGGGTGCTGGGAATCAAACCTGGGTCCTCTGCAAGATCAGTCAGTGCTCTTAACCGCTGAGCCATCTCTCCAGCCCAGCTTAGGTTACATTTTGTGTTAAATTCCAAGTCAATCAATCACTGTAACATTTCCAGTTTAGCACTGCATCTTTCCAGTGATGGACACATTGTTATTTTGGGTTTTGGGTTTTTTTTTCCTTTAAATTCTATAACTGCCATTTGGCTCCTTGTAACTTTTTTTCTTTGCTAAACTTTTCTACTCTTTTTCAGTTTCAAAAGTTAGTATGTAATTATTTCTGAAAGTTGTTTTCAGGGCTGCTGTCAAGTCCTTGGCAGATGGTTCCTGTTGGCATCCATTTCGACCAGCAGTGTTTTTACATTCACATTGTGGTCTCTGGTTTTTTGGAATAACAAGTAAATTTTCGAATGCGTGCTGGACATTTGACCCATTCACATTTTGGCTTTGTCTTCAGTTCTTTCCTTCCTGGTCGGCTTGGTTCTCTGGCACTGCTGGGGCTGCTGGGTCCCTGCTGGTGTCAACCTTCAGGGTCAGAGGTGCATCCCTGGGTTTGCCCGTGGGAGGGCAGAATGTGCCTGTGTGGGTCTCCGTGCTTGCCTGTGTGGTCCCTTCAGGCACCCACGTGCAGCAGGGCCAAGCAAGCCTGCAGACACTCTGAAAGTATCACTGGGGACAGATTGCAGACTGGGGCGGGAGCTGGAGCATTGCTCTAGATCTCTGCTAGGCATCCCCTATCCCAGTCTTTCCAGGGGAGGGAGGGAGAGAGAGGAGAGAGAGAGGAGGGAGGGAGGGAGGGAGGGAGGGAGGGAGTTTTTCCAGGTTTACCTATATCTGTTGGTCATTGTGGTGAGCTTCTGTGGGGGCCCAGCCCAAAAATCTACATGAGACAAAAAGGAACCTCAGGAACCAGTACCCAGGTCAAGGTCTGGGCCCCTGGCCTCATCTTATTACAGCTCTAAAGTGCTTCTCATTGGCTGTAACTTGTGAGGTACTTAGTTCTATTTAGATGAAAGTAGCAGCAAAGGTTAACTGCCACTACTGCTCACACAACCACAGCTGCTTAGAGGCCTCACAGACTATCCCTGTCAGTCCATCTCATCCTCCACAGCAGCTGTGGTCATCAACCACTCACACCTGGCCTCCAATGCTCCAATGCTTAAGAATCTTCCTGGGCGATCCACAATGAGACAAAAGCCTTCCTGGCTGCCCTGAGCACCCTTGCTCCCTATAGGATGCTTCTCTTCCTGCCTTTCCCTCAAAGCCTGATGGCCACAACACAGCAACGCCAGTTTCAGCTTCCACAGCAGCCCCTGCCCCTCACAGTGCTTCCTACTGGGCTTGGTGTCCACCCTGCTCACATTCATAAACCCTAACCCGATATGAGGATGGCAGCTTTACGGGATCAAGGCCCATCACATTGCCTTCACCTTGATATCTGCAAAGATCCTGTCTCCAAACAAGGCCACACTGTGAGGCACTGGGGTCAGGACCCTGACATATGAATTTGGAGGGACACAGTTCCATCCATGACACCCACCACAGGGCCTCTGCTCAGCTGATCTCTCTTTGCAACTTGTTGGCCATCCCCAGGCTTACTCACCGTGACATTAAAAAAAATAACGGTCACCTAAAAAATGAATGTCAGGGGCTGGAAAGGTGGCCCACTGGTTAAGAGCACTGGCTGCTCTTACAGAGGACCTGTATTTGAATCCCAGCACCCACATGGTGGCTAACAACCATCTGTAAGTACAGTTCCAGGGGCTCCAATGCCCTCTTCTGACCTCCAAGAGCATCACATGGGTGCACTTAAATACATGCAGGCAATACACTCATACTCATACACATACACACACACACACACACACACAAAATAAAAAAGTGTCAACAATCAAATAGAAAGGTCAAATTCTCTGTAAAGTCCACCCCCTAACATCAAGGCATGTGGATGGGAGGGACCTGGCTGCCTGTGCTTAGAATCCCAGGTTCCCACATATTTAGCTTACTGGGGAGGTCCCACAGCACTGAGTCTGGTTTAGGGCCAAAGGCCTAGTAGTGCTCTTGATCATTGGCACTACCATTCTGGCCCCCACCCCCAGCCCTTCACCAGTCTACTGTGAAGGCTACTTGCCGAGGCTACTGCATATCCAAAGTGAGGTTGGGCTGGACCAGCAGAACAAATACCTGTCCTCACAAGGACCCCAGAGTCTCCCAGTATCACCCACTTTCAAAAGAACTGGCCTGAGCTCTCAGGAGGTGTACTCACACCTGTGGAACCCAGCAGAGGAAGGAGATGCACTTTAAGTCCTAGAGGAGAATCTGCTCTGGACAAGCCAGCCCCACTTTTCGCCACGCCCACCACCACGCCCCCAGGGCCCGCGCCCCACCGATCAGCTTTTGTCTCAGGCCCCTCATTCATCACCCAATCCTCTACCCTGACCCACACCCTGCCCACCGCCCCTGCCCCGCCCTCGAGACTTATGTCCCTTTCCCCCATACCTACGCCCCACCTAGTAACCCTGGTCCGCGGCCCCTCGCCCACTGCCCTTCCCCAGAAGCCTATGCCCCCCGCCTACCGCCCCCCTGTCACGCCCCCAAGTCCAAGACCCACCCACCTCCTTACCCCTCCCACTGCCCCATAGGCCCTACTCCTCACCCCTCACCCCTCCCTCAGAGGCCTGCATCCTGCCTACCACTCTCTTGCCCCTCCCATTATCCCTTTCCCCAGACTCCTTCGCCCCTTCCCGAGGGCTCCGCCCCCTGCCCCGCCCCCAAGGCCGGCGCCCCACCTATTACTCCTCCTCTTCATCGCCTCACCTATTGCCACACCCCTTACTCCGTCCCCTAAGCTCTAGCCCCTCCCACTATCCCTGGCCCCGCCCTCCTCTTGCTCCTTGTCCCTCCCCTCGCACGCTTCCCACCAGGCTCGGGTACTGCCGCGAGCCGCAGAGCAAGCCGCACCAGCCGGAAGTCCTGCCGTAAAGCGCGCCGCTGCCGTCGTACGGGTGCGGGTTCCCTTAGTGACCGCCAACGCGCGCAAGATGGCGGCGCCGGCGGAGGTGCAGGTGGTCGCGGGCCCCTCGGAGACGGCCGAGGCAGCGGAGCTGAGCCGCACATTGAGCCGGCTGTTGCCAGGGCTGGAAGCCGAGAGTAAGCAGGGGCGGCGGCGCGCGCTGGAAGCGTTGGAGCGCGCGTTGGAGGAGGCGGTGGAGCCCGGCGCCGATCCCGCCGCCTTCCAGGGCCCCTGGGCCCGCCTGCTGCTGCCGCGCCTCCTGCGTCTCCTGACCGACCCGGCCGAGGGCTGCCGCACGCTGGCCGCTCGTCTGTTGGGCTTGGGTCTGCGCCACGCCCCGCGGCCCCGTGACGTCCTACCGCGCCTGCTGCCGGCGCTCGCCGCTCGCCTGGCCCGGCCCGACCCCTCGCGGCCGCTGCCGGAACCCTGCGAGGAGCTGCGCCTGGCTTTGGTGCAGCTGCTCCGCCTGGCCATGGACTTGGGCGGCGTCGAGGTCGCGCCACACCTGGACGACGCGGTGCGTGCCCTGCGGAGCGCGCTGCTGGACCCCTTCGCCGCGGTGCGCCGCGAGAGCTGCGAGTGTGCGGCTGCCCTGGCACGTGCCACGCCAGGTGAGCCCGGGGCCCCTCCCCGACCGCTCCACCTGCACTGTGTGCCCAGATTCCCGGAAGCTTTCTAAAGTGGGCTGGTGTGGGGTGGTTCCTTCTCATGATGATTTCAGGGTTGTCAGGAATGAACTAGGAGCTCACCATGTACCACATGCTAGCCTCCAACTCACTTTTAGCTCGGGCTGGCATCACCATGGTCTTTCTATGGCAAAGGGACGCTCTTGGAGAAGGACCACTCAAGTTTGAGCACTTTTGTTTCCCTGCTCCAGTGTCCCTGAAGCTCTGGATTGGATCACTGACATCTCCGATGGAAGGAGTCCGCTTCTCTCTGAGTTTATTCTCAACAGCTCTGCCTGACCAGGCCATTTCCTTTTTTCCTCCCAGGAAAGCTGCCTAGTGCTGGCTGATGGTCTGCCGACCAGCAGGAACCAACCTTGAGGAATAAGTGTATAGATAGATGCAAGCAGCAGGGGCAGCCGCCAGGGCCACGGAAGGGAATAAGTGAGGGCTGGGGTCAGCCCCAGCTGGTGTGTGGTGAGAGGCCAGAGGAAGGTGGCAGGTGTCATGGTGGCCACAGAGCTTAGCCAGATGACCCTTGCTCTGATAACCAGCAGCCTCTGTCCTGCAGAGCACTTCCACATGCAGTCGGAGTCCCTGATTGGCCCTCTGATGCAGACCATTTCCCACCAGCACTGGAAGGTCCGGGTGGCCGTCATTGAAGCCACGGGTACTGTGATCCAATTTGGCAACGGGAATTCTGTGGATGATGTCCTTTCCCACTTTGCTCAGCGACTCTTCGATGATGTCCCTCAGGTAATGTGATTTCTCGCCCTTTGCCTTAATCTTGGTAGTAATGGACCTGTACGTTATGCTCCCTGCCTGACTTGCTGTGCAGTTTTTACTATGTTGACATGTACACAAGACAGAAAGGGCTCAGAGCCTTTCTAGAAAAATCCTAAGGGTAGACTGAGGATAGGAGGGCACCATCTCCCTCATGCTTGTGTCCCAAGGAAAGCAGGGAACTTGGGGAGCCTCGGCAGGTGGTAGGTTTGCTGGAGGGAGAGTGTGGAGAGCTGCCACTTGGTGCCTGCCCCAGCTCAGTGTGGTCTGTAATGTAGGGCGGGCCCAGGAGCAGCAGCACCTGTCCAGGCTACCTCTGCCTCTCTGCTGATCTCACCACAGAGTCTCCCTCCAGAGGCAGCACTATGGCCACTGGAGGCCATGTGCAGAGATGGGGAACCTCCACCCCCCAGGATCATTTGTGTCAAACTGATGACGAAGGCTGAGCCTGACCTGCTGGAGTAGGGTCTTCAGTGGGCAGCATGGAATGAGGCAAGTGGGGTCCATCAGTAACACTTAGGCTAACCAAAATGAGGTCAACAATCTTCCCAGGGACTGGGAAGATGGCTCAGTGGACAACCCACTTACTGTGTAAGCAAAACTACCAGAGTTCAATCCCCAGCACCCACATAAAGGCCAGGTAGATGGTCATGGCCACCCACCTGGAATCCCAGCACTTTAAAAGTAGAGTCAGGCTCCCCTACACAAGCTGGCTAAGTCAACTGACCATATTGTTCAGTGAGAGACCCTGCCTCAATAAATGGAGTGGAGAGCAATTCAGGGAAACACCTGACATCACCCTCTGGCCTCATGTGCATCCACACACATATGAAATTGCATGTGTGCACGTGCACCCACAGGGTCTAGCCCAGTGACAAGCAGCAGCATTGTGGGGAGATACGGTTGGTATGGAGCATGACGAGGTGGGGTACTCACCTCCCCAGGCCTGAGGTGGAGCTCAGCCATATGGAAGGGAAAGTTTCTGTGTAGTAGCCAAACTATTTCTGGAAGAGTGACTATACCAGAGTGCAGGATGGTCAGTAAACAGTGTAGCCACATGTGGATAGCTGTCTGTCAATAAATAGCCATTGAGAGTTGTCCATACACAATAGAGGAACTCTATCCATAGCTAGTCTGTAAAGAGGGTGTATTGACAGACGTCTATTAATTTTATAGCTATGTACGGATGACAGTGCCTGCTGTGTTTGTCTTTTGAGTAGCTGTGATCAAAATATCTAAGAGAGCAGTTTAAAGGAAAAAAGAATTGTTTTAGCTCATGGGTTCAGAGGGTTTAATTCCTGCTCATCTGGCCTCTTGCTTTCACGGAACATCATTGTGTGAAGACAGAGTGCTGGAGAAGGTTCTAGGCTCCTGACAGACAGGAAGCAGAGAAGGGCCCGGGGGCACCTACTTCCTCCAGCCAGGCCTGGTTTCCCAAAATTGTCATAACCTCCCATACTGGTGCTACTAGCTGAGGACCAAGTGAACACTTGGCTCTGGGAGGTGTTTCATATTTAATCCATGACTCATGCGTGGTACTTGGTCTCAGTAGCCTACTGTGAAGAGGCTGTTGTCATGAGGTCACCCAAACCTTCCATAGACGCTTCATCTGGCTGTACCCTGAAGAGTCTTCATTTCCCACAGAAAGGCCAGGAAATCAGTTGTGGGGTGCTTTCTTTGTGTATGTACAGCATGTGTGCATTCGTGTGTGTGACTGCAGGTACTACACATGCCACAGTGCGCATATGGTGGTTAGAGGATAGCCCAGGGCGTTGGGTCCCAGCTTTCCATCTTAAGCTAGGGAATCTTCTGCATAGATCAGGCCAGGTAGCCTGTGAGCTTCTGGCTGATTCTCCTGTCTCTATTCCCATCTAATCATAGGAGTGCTGGGATCCCGGACCCTACCACACCAGGCTTTCCATAGGTTGTAGGGATCTGAACTCAGGTCCTTGTGCTTGCCAACAAGGAATTTGCCCATGATCCATGTCCCCGGCCCTCTGCTGCCTTCTAGTGCCTTTAATGGTGCCTTCAGGAATGCTGTCTCTGCTTTCTTTGGTGGTGGACTTTTCTGAAACTTCATGATTTTTCATGGGTTTTTACATTTTTATTTATTATTTTTATTTTATGTGTATGAGTATATTGCCTGCATGTTTGTAGGTGCACCCACGTCATGCAACGTCTGTGGAGGTCAGAAGAGGGAGTCAGATCCCCTGGAACTGGAGTTATAGACAGTTTTTAGCCACCATGTAGGTGCTGGGAACCGAACCCAGGTCCTCTATAAGAGCAGCCAGTGCTTTTAACCAATGAGCCATCTCTCCAGCCCCATGATTCTTTCTGTTTAATCTCCCAGAGATGCAGAAATGGCTCAGTAGTTAAAAGTACTTGCTGTTCTTGCAGAGGACCAGAGTTCAGTTCCTAGCACCCATGTCATGTGGTTCACAGCCTGCCTCCTGTAATTCCAGCCCCAGAGAATCTGACACCCTCTTCTGGCCTCCTTGGGGACTTGTACTCACATGCATGTGTATACACACATAACACGCACTCACGCACCTGCACACACACCTACACACAAATAAATAATAAATCTTTTTTTTAATATTTAATTTATTTTTATTTCATGTGTATGAGTGTATTGCCTGTGTGCATGTAAGTGTACCCGTGTCGTCCAATGCCACGGAGGTCAGAAGAGGGCTTCGGATTCCCCTGGAACTGGAGTTAAGGACGGTTTGTAGCCGCCGCGTGGGTACTAGGAATCGAACCCAGGTCCTCTGCAAGAGCAGTCTGTACTCCTAACCGCTGAGCCATCTCTCAGCCCCATAAATTGTTTTTGTTTTGGTTTTTGTTTTTTAATCTACCTAGACTGATTCCCACTACTGCTCTGTTTTCTTTGTTTTTCTTTCTTTCTTCCTTTCCTGCCTGGCACTAGGGACTCGAGACTGGCTTCTTCCCTTTGTAAGAGGTCAGACCCAGAAGCTCTGTGTGCACCTTCTTCAGATGGCCGGCTGCCACCTGGGGACCCTGGACACTTCATCCCATGAAACATCCAGATGGAGCAGTGACACAGACGCAGACATGGTGCATTGCTGGGGTAACAGAGGACCAGGACAGAGCCGGAAGATGCTCACATGGCTCTTGATCAGTGGTGGTCCTCAGGGTTGCTAGAAGGGTAGAGCCTAAACCCAGAGTGGGCTCGGTGTCCAGCCCTGGGCCTCAGATTCTGCTCCTGTTTCAGGACTGACGTCCCCACAGTGGGACTTCGAATCACCCTTCTAGGTGACTCTCAGTGAAGCTCCTTTATTCTCTTCTGGCAGGTCCGGCAAGCAGTAACCTCAGTGGTCGGGGGCTGGCTGCTGAGTTTGCGAGACCGCTACTCCTTCTTCCACAAGCTCACCCCACTGCTGCTCAGTAGCTTCAGTGACAGCATGCCTGAGGTCCGGTAGGTACCCAAGGCAGAGGTGGGCATCCATGGGCGGATTGTCCTCCCATAGTCCCCTCTACAGTCTGGTTGGTCCAGAACCAGTACTTCTCCACAGTTGGCATGTACCTCTGCTTCAGAATTTCCCAGAGAAACTGCCTTGTCCCCTCATTCTGTGTGCCATGGGGTTCTGAGCCATACAGACTGTCTCTGGTCTTTAAGCGACCAGAGACCAATCTTTCAGTATTAAAGTTTGGCTCACAGGCGGACATCAGGCTCCTTCTGGTACTGTCAATGTGTGGTCAGAGCCAGGTAGAATGCTACAGCTGTCCACTTGTACCTGTAGCCTAATCCTGCTTCTAGGCCCAGCAGGTTCTATTCTGAGGCCTCTGGTCAAGGCCTTCTGGGAGGGGTCCCCCTGTGCCCAGGCCCAGCAACTTCTGCCCTGAGGCCTCTTTGATCGGGGCCTTCCATGAGGGGTCCCCCACTGCCTGGGCCTCACTATGGCTCTTCTCTTGCTGTGCTGCAGGCAGACAGCCACCAGCCTCTGGGAGAAAATTGGGCTACAGTGGCAGGAGGAGAATGAGGCAGATCTGAAGGACAAGCTAGACTTTGCCTCACCACCCCCTCCCCACTACCCTGTGCAAGGTGAGTGTGGCTGCTGAGAGACATGGCAGAGGGAAAGGCCACAAGGGCCTCTATTCAGAGTCCCGAGGAAGGCTCTGACCTCAGATGCTCTGTTGGGTTGGGCCTGAGTGTTGCTCATTCCCTGTTTGATCACAGAGAGAGGCACCTCCTCCCCTGGATGGCAAGGCAGCCCATGCTGTTGTCACTCTGTGTCCTGGGCAGGTGGCTGGCCTCTGCCCTATGTCTCACAGGAACTCCTTTTTCCCACATCTGGGCCAGCTTCATTTTAAAGAAACATCCAAGTATGCCACCAGGTATCTTTGGCTCCCTTCTGGGCATGTGCATGGCCATGTTAAGCTGAGCCAGGCCCCTCTATGGCTCTACTAGAAGTTTTAGGAACAGCAGAATGAGTACTTTGTCCTTTCACTTAGAACCAGATAAGCACCTTCCTTACCAAGAATGAGTTGAGTAGTTGGACGTGGTGGTGCATGCCTTTAATCCCGGCACTTGAGAAGCAGAGGCAGGTGGATCTCCTGAGGCCAGCCTGGTCTTTATAGTGAGGTCCCGGCCAGCCTATAGGGAGACCCTGCCTCAAAAATCAAAACAAAGAATGAGCTAAGACTGCAGTTCAGGGAAAGAGTGAAGTCTGTCTTTGTATGTGCTTTCCACACATGGCACAGGGTCTCCCTTGGTGCCTCCCTATCCTCATGCAGTCCTGACTGGAGCCACATGTGCCCGTGTCTAGCAAGCTTGCAAGCTTGCTGATGGGGAAGGCCCCTTTGTGTTTCTGCCTGCAGCTCAGATCCTGGCTGCATGGGCTTGAAGACCCTCCTCTCATGGAAGTATGCCTCTCAGAATTGAGCAGCAGTATACCCTGACAGGGGCAGAAAGGTGAGCTGTGGGAGACTCACCTGGCACCCAGGTGGCTCCTGCCTGGCCTGGCACCGGAGTGCTGTGGGCTGTGGTTGCAGTGGTGAGGCCGAGGCAGCTGCCAACATTCTGTTCTGCTGGCATGCTTTATCCAGGCCCTTCTTTTTTTTAAATATTTATTTTTATTTTATGTGTATGAGTATTAATTTTATGTGTATGTGTATTGCCTGTATGTGTGTAAGTGCACCCATGTCTTACAGTTCCTGTGGAAGTCTGAAGAGGGCATTGGCTCCCCTGGAACTGGAGTTATGAATGGTTGTTAGCCACCATGTGGGTGCTGGAATTGAAGCCAGGTCCTTTGCAAGAGCAACCAGTGCTCTTAACTGCTGAGCCATCTCTCTAGCCCTCAATCTAGGGCCTTATTGAGCCTGAACCCAACCCTGCCTCTCCCTCCAGTCAGCATCCCTGTTCCTGTGGCTTTGCACGTCCCTGAGAAGCTGGCAAAGCAGGAAGCACACAAGTTCTAAGACAGGCACAAGTGTTAGTCGTCAGCTATTATCAGCTGTCAGTTGTTACCCGATTCGATGGTCAGGTCGAGTCTTCCAGACATGGAACCTAATATGAAGGCTAGTCGTGTATTTGTTTATCTGTCTTTCGTTTGTGTTCCTCAGGACTCAGTTTCAGACCCAGGGCCACATATGTGTTACACCAAGTCTTCTACCACTGACATACATCCCAGCCCTTCCCTTGTTTTTTTGTTTGTTTTTGAGGCAAGGTCCCCTGTAGCCCTGGCTAGCCTGGATCTTGCCATGTAGATCAGGCTTGGCTTCAGTCTCACAGAGATTCACCTGCCTCGGCCTCCAGAGTGCTGGGATTAAAGTTTAGCCCTTGGTTTCTTTGAGGCAGGGTCTCATTATATAGCCTGGTCTGGCCTTGAATTTGTGAGATCCTCCTGCCTCAGCCTCTTGAGCGCTGGGATCAGAGACATGTGCCACTACTGTGCCCAGTTTATATTTACTTTCTCCTCCACCTCTCAGCTAGGACACAACAACAGGATCCTGAAGGGCTTCTGTTCTTCCTGTCTGGAGTTGCCTACACTGCTTTGCACTGCTGGGGGGAGCGGGGGCAGGGGGACCACTCCTGCTCTCATGTCCCAGCTGGTGATGAGGGCCAGTATGTCCCTCTTGACCAAGTCTGTAGCAGCTGTGTTCTTCTTGGGTCCCCTCAGGCCACAAGAAGTCCAGCAGTGTTGACTGGACACTAGTCCTTGTAGCTTGGGGAAGTTTCTGCCCTTGATCATCACAGAAGCTGCCAGGAGCAAGGGAGGCCTAGGAGGCAGTAACTGTCTTGGGAAGATACCATACTCAGTGTCTGGTAAGTATGGACTTGGGATGTGTATGTGCACAGACATGACGTATGTGAGTGTGCACACACTGCTGGCCCTCCTCCTGTGCTTGGGTCCCCAAGGGAGGACTTGGCTCCTCCTCAGGGACATGAGCTCATCTGGTCCTGCCCCTTTTGGATCTAGATTAGGGACGAGTGCTGTTTCTGACCGTAGTTACAAAAGTCTTGCTGGTTTTGCATCACGAATCATTACAGCGGCCTGTGCTCAGAGTATGTGTTCCAACTGGTGCAGAATGATGGAGAATTGAGTTTTGGTGGCTAGTGATGTGGTACCAGGTTTCAGGAGAGTTTTAGCATTTCCCCCTTAAGTTATTTTCTTTGGTGTAGGATTGGATTTTTAAACTTAAGTGTTCGTAGTTTTGCAGCATTTGAGCATCAGGTTTGCCAGTCAGGCTCACACCCTAGTTCTCTTCACTGCCACTCCTCCAGCCACGGGCCCAGTCCTGACCACCACTCTGGGACCTGTGTTGTCCTCCTCCAGGGGGCGAAATGCAGAAGCCCTCCAATGGTAATATAGTTTACACCCCTAAACCTGTTGGAGCTGTAGGGCCATGAGCTTTGACAAGTGCTACATCTGAGACTGGGAAGGGCCCAGTCCCTGTTGTTGCTGAGTCATCCCTGGTACCCTGCTGACTGTAGCCACTTTGTTTTTTCTTTATAAGTTTTCAGGTGTCAGATAAGCCATGCTGTCTATAATCAGACATGTCTACTGGACATGATACATGTGCTATGTGGCCAGGCATGTCCACTACATCCAGTGCCTTTCCATCTGAACAATGTCCTATCCTCCAGGTGGACCCTGGCTTGTCCCATTAACAGCCAAAGGAATCAGGGTTATTGTTCCATTTGTGGGACAAGCAGCTGTGGACAGTGTCATATGGGGCTCTGTGTGGGTGAGCTTCATCCTCTTGGGTAAATGCTGGGCAGCACCCATTTGTCAAACTGTCTGAACAGCTCGTGTTTCCACCCACACTGAGGGCTGGTGGCATCAGGGCCCAGGGCATCTTTTTTTCTTTTTTTCCCTTTTTGGCTTTTGAGGCAGTGTCATGTAGCCCTCACTGAACTATACATGTAGTGATCCTCTTGCCTCAACCTCCTGAGTCCTGAGATGATGATGTGCCTACCCACCAGGCTCCTTGTCTTCAGCCCTGCCAGTTGGTGTACGGTGGCAGCACAGCTCGTAGTTCCTGGTGCCAAATGGTGTCAGAGCTTTTCTGTTATTAGTTAGTGCATATTTCACACTTGCTCATTCATCCATGTGTATTCTAGTTCATTGTTTGTCTGGGTCTTTGGGGTTTTTTCTTATGGGGTTTTGACAGTAGCCTGTAATTTGGACATAAGTCTTTGGTCAGGAGCTTGGCATGAAAGTGCATGCCTGTAATCCCAGCGCTCAGAGAGCTGAGGCAGGAGAATTGCCTAGAGTCATAAGCCAGGCCCAAGGTTATATTTTATTATTTTTATTATTTGAATTATTTTTAATTTATGAATGCTTTGCCTGCATGTACATAAGTGCATGACGGGTATACAATGCCCATGGAGGTCAGAAGAGGGCATCAGATTCCTGGAACTGGAGTTATAGACAGTTGTTGGCTGCCATATGGGTGCTGGGAACCAAACCCAGGTTCTCTACAAGAGCAGTCAGTGCTCTTAACCACTGAGCCAGCTCTGCAGCTCCCCTAAGATTTTATTTTTATTTTTAATTATGTATATGTGTGACTTTGTGGGGATCTGTGCAAGTGAGTGCAGTGCATGCTGAGACCAGAAGAGGGTGTTGAATCCCCTTGAGTAGGAGTGTATTGTTTATTTTCTGTTTTTCTGTTGCTATGATGAAACACCATGACCAAGGCAACTTATTGGAGGGTTTGCTCGGCTTACAGTTCCAGAGGGTAAGGGTCCATCAAGGTGGGGAAGCAGGGAGGCAGAAAGCTGAGCACTCATATCTTCAAGCAGGCACAGAAAGCAGAGAGACATACTGGAAATTAACCAAGGCTATATCTATTCTCAAAGCCTGGCCAGTGAGGTGTTCCTCCATCAAGGCCACACCTCCTAAAGGTTCCATGACCCTCCCCAAACAGCATCACCAAATGGGAACCAAGTGTTCAAATATTTGGAGCCTATGAGAGACATTCTCATTCAAATCAGCACATAACATTACAGGAGGTTATGAGCTGCCTGACATAGATGTTGGGAACAAAACTCAGGTCCTCTGCAAGAGCAACAAGTGCTCTTACCCATTAAGCCATTTCTGCAGACCCTCAGTCTCCATATGTATTTTATTTTTTAGCTTTATTAATTTGTATGTATAATGGGAGGACACATTTGGAGGTCAGAAGACAATTTTGTAGGGTCAGTTCTCTCCTTGTACCTTTATGTGGATTCTAGGGATCGAACAGGTCATCAGACTTTCATGGCCTTTGCCCTTAGCCACCTCTCCAGCCTCAGTCTGCCACTTTTACAATGGAGTACTATGTGGGGCAGACTAGAAGATCATTGTTCATTGTCTTCAAACTAGTTCGTACCTCACCAAAGTGCTCAGGTTCCTGCAGGACACATCTTTTCTGACTGCCCGGCACACCTGCTGCCGCAGGACTTGGTGCCATCTTGACACACTGGTCTGTTCTGCACTGAAGCAGCTTTCACTATCGTTGAGAGCAGGTCCCCATCTGAGCTGACAAGCGGGCCTTGGGGGCAAGAGCAGGCTGCCAGGAGAGGATAGAAACTACCGTTTTCACAGCAGCCTGACCCCAGAACCTCATCTCTTGCCCCTCCTCATGCTTTGACAGATACCTGCACTGGCTTTAACCCTTCCTCTGGCCGAGTCCTCTCTGCATCACTGGGCTCCATTGGTTTTTGGCAGCAATGCAGCTCCCCAGTGTCATTTGTCCACAGCTCTTGTCTTAAAGTTTCCATGTAT
>NW_008354274.1:4894653-4947357 GCF_000622305.1 Nannospalax galili | reverse complement strand
GGAAGGATGAAGGATGAAGACTTGCTACATTGTAGATGAACCTGCTCTGTCTGCAATGGCTTTTTGCAAAGCATGTCCTGAAAACAAAGCCTGTGGGTACAGGAAACAGCACCTAGTCCAGGACAGAGTGGGAAGCCAGAAGCCATAATCGTCACTTGTAATAGGGGAGTCAGAGGGAGAAGTAGCTTTTCCTTCGTCCACACTGCCTGAATCCTTCACTTCTTGATTTTATGTATTTATTTGGAGCTGGTGGATTTGCCATCAGGTCTGACAGCCTGAGTTCCATGCCCAGGACCCACGTGGTGGTGAGAACTGACCCCCACAAGTTATCCTCTAACCTCCTTCGTCCACACTGCCTGAATCCTTCACTTCTTGATTTTATGTATTTATTTGGAGCTGGTGGATTTGCCATCAGGTCTGACAGCCTGAATTCCATGCCCAGGACCCACGTGGTGGTGAGAACTGACCCCCACAGGTTATCCTCTAACTTCCACATGTGTGCTGTACACACACATACACTAAATTGTTTAGAGGAACTTTTTAATACTATGTGTGTGAGAGAAATTGCAGGTGTTCAGGAGCCATGGCACTTGGGGAGGTCAGAGGTCAACTTTCAGGAGTTGGTTCTCACCTTTCACCTTGTTTTGAAGCTGGGTCTCTTTATTTCCACCAATGCCACATACTCCAGGCCAGCAGCTAATGAGGCCGAGGGCTTCTGACCCATTTTCCTGTTGCTGTCTCTTGTAGGTGTGCTGTGATTACTGATATATACAACCACATCTAGCTTTTTTTTAGATATATTCTGGGGGCTCAAACAGGTTACCAAGCTTTTGTGGTGAGCACTTTTAACCTGCTGAGTTGTCACCTTAGCCATTTCCCTTTGTTTACAGTACTTGGGACTGAAAATAGGACCTCACACCTCCACCTCCTTTTTACTTGTATTTTTGTTTTCATTTTTGAGATGGTTTTTGGCCACCACATCGGTGCTGAGATTTGAACCCCAGTCTTCTGCAAGAGCACCCACAGTTCTTAACCACTGAGCCATCCCTCCAGCCCCCCAATTTTTTTTTTAATTTATAATTTTTTTTATTCTTGAGACGGTCTCCTATAGCCCCGGCTAGCCTGGAACTCGCCATGTAGACCAGGCTGGCCTCAATCTCACAGAGATTCTTCTGCCTCTGCCTCCTAAGTACTGGGACTAAAGATGTGTACCATACTCAGCTAATCCAAAAACTTTTTTGGTCTTTTTGTGACAGAGTCCCCCCTACAGCCCCAGCTAGCCTGGAACTCACTGTGTAGCCCAGAGTTCAGTCCCCCTGCCTCAGCCTCCTGAGTGCTGGGGTCACAGGTCTGAGCTGCCTGGCTCTCCCTTCTCTCTTGAACTTGGAAGCTGTCAGCGTGACTGACCGCTCTCCATACAGGTCTCTGAGGCTGGCTCTATGTGTGCTTACCATCTTCTCTACCTCCCTACCCCCCAGAGTGCCGCCCCAGCCTGGGCTGCCGGGAACTGGTCTTCAGGAACCTCTCCAAGGTGCTTCCTGCCATCTGTCGCGACATCACTGACTGGGTGGTGGGGACCCGGGTGAAGGCAGCACAGCTGCTGCCTGTGCTACTGCTGCATGCAGAGGACCACATCACGCAGCACCTGGAAATCATCCTCAGAACCCTGAAGCAGGCATGCACCGATGAGGAGAAAGCTGTGGTCAGCAGTGTGAGTGTCTACCTCACATCCTTTCACAGGTGGCAGAGCTCAGCCCTGCTGTGTCAGCTATGTGGGCCCTGGGACAGTGAGGACATGGGCACCTCTGCCTCCAGCTGTGACTACCCTTCCCTGAGTTCAGCCACTGGCCTGGCACGGGTTGTACATGTGGGGCAAGCTTTGTTGAACCCTCAAGTACACAGGGCTGTGTGCAGTTCAAGCCTGTGTACTGCTGCCTGAGCCCTGCAGTGATCTGATTCCAAGGACCAGGTTGTCAGCAGAGCCACTTGTCTTGGGAGACCAGTTTCCCCAGCCCAGGCACCCAGTTTCTACACAGAACTTTGTGTATATATGTGTCTGTGTACTGTGCATGCATGTGTGTTCATGCGTGGGAGTACATATGTGTGCAGGTGCATAGAGCCATAGTTGTCTTCCTTGAGTTCTTTCTTCTTTATTATCAAGGTAGGGTCTCTCTGAACCTAGAGCTCATTGATTCAGCTAGTCTTAGCCACCTCATCTCGGGAATCCTATCTCTGCCTCTGAAGTGCTGGGATCACAGGGGGCTGCCATGCCTGCCCAGCTTTTTCCTGGATTTGGGACATCTGAATTCTGGTCCTAAGGCCTGTTCAGCAAGTGTTTTATCCTTTGAGGCTTCTCTCCAGACCCCAGTATAAAACTTTCTCTTTTTTCCAGTGTTTTAAAGACAGGGTCTCCCTATAGCCCTAGCTGGCCTGGCTATGTAGACCAGGCTGGCCTTGAACTGAACTGTCGTGCCGCCGCCCCCCCACCCTGCCCCATGCTGTGATTAAAGGCGTGTGCCACCAAGTCTGACATCCCAGTATAAAATTTTTGAACTTCTGTTTTGCTCAGAATAAAAGTGACTTTCTATCTCCTGGTCCAGTTTTTGAAGGAGAGGGAGGGAATGGTGACAGGACCCCATAAAGATGCTGGGCCCTGGGCCTTCCATCTGTGTACAGCTCTCAGGCAGATGTAGGACTGTCCTGTGCTCTGGGCTCCTCACCTTCCTCTCCAGCCACACCTGGCCCTTTCTGGCAGCCCTCACTGCTGTCCAGCTCTGTATTATGTCACCTTGGTAATGTTTTATGAATGGAAATTGGCGTGGAGCCTGTGGGTCAGGCTTGTGACTGTGCATCTTCACCTTGGCCTTGTGGGGCCCAGGCTGTAGAGGCAATGTGCCTGTGTGTGAGTGAGAAGCTTGGGCTGCTGATGTCAAGCGAAGGGTGTGAGGCAGGAGAACTGCTGGGAGGCAGAGCTGGACACTACCTCAAAGTCCTGAGTGCCTTTTGCCTTAAAGTCGTTGTTAGACCCCACCCCTCCAACCCCGGAGATGGGAGGAGTCATGTTTCCCTGGGTCCTGCACACCATGCCCTCTGGCGGGTAGAAAGCAAGGCATGCCCAGGACAGATGGGAGCCCTGCTGTGGCAGGTGTTTTCAGAACCCCTTGCCTCCCCATCTTTCTTACAGTGTGTGAGAGCTGCAGAGCTCATCGGCACATTCGTCAGCCCCGAGGTATTCCTGAAACTTATCTTAGCCATGCTGAAGAAGGCGCCCTCCCCATCTGGACTCCTGGTCCTCGCTTCTGTCATTCGAGGTTGCCCAAGGGATACCCTCCAGCCACACATCAAGGTCATTGCCACAGAGCTGGCCCAGGAGCACATCTGCGAGGGGTCTGAGAATGTAAGTGGGTATCTAGAAGGGGCAGGCAGTAGGGCACCCTAGGGCTAGAGATGGGAGGCAGCCCTGCTGGCTGTTCCCTGAGTGTAACTACTGATGGTAGCCAGCTGGCAAGCAGCATCCCCAGGTGCTAGTGCCAGCAGCTCCTGTCCAATACTGTAGCCACCAGCCAAGGCAGCCATTTACATCCAGTTAAGATGCATCTTGCTAGTGCCAGCGGCTGCCTTGTTGGATGGCTTGGGACACCATCATTGCCCAGGAGAGTCCAGTTGGCTGTGCTGCTGTGGTGGACATGGGTAAGTGGCATAGCTCTGAGGGAAACCCTGGGTCCAACCCTAGAGACAAGGGACAGCCCCACTACATTGATCTTGATACAAACAGCACATTCTCTGTCAGCAGTGTCACTTAGCACTTAAGTCCTATGCTTGAAGCAACCGCCTATGACCTGACAAAACAGATCCTTTGCAGAGCTGCCTGGCTGTTGCCTTCATTCCCAGGATAATGCTAATTCTTTCTGCTAAGGACATGAGGGCTACTGTATTGGATGTGTTCAGCATTCCTCTACACGCGCCCCCCCCCATGTCCCCCACACCCCCACCCCTATCCTCGAGTGCCCTGGTCCTCCTGTCCCGAGCCTGGGTTCCACCTAGTGGCCAGCTGTCCTGCTCAGGCCTCTATACCCAGAGGTGACTCAACTCTGGCAAAGCTGGGCTGGAAGTCAGCAGTCAACCCTGGTTTCTCTTTCTCAAAGTCAGAGTTCATGGGTGTGGTGTCACAGATCTGTAATCCCAGCATTGGGGAGACTGGAGGATTGTAGATTCAGGACCAGCCTGGGCTACATAAACTACGAGAAAGAAAAGAAACCTGTAAGGCATTTCATTTCATTTTGCTTTGTTTTTGAGACGGTCTCATTGTAGCTCTAGCTGGCTAGAACTCCATATGTAAACCAGAATGGCCTCAAACTCACATAGATCCACCTTCCTCTGCCTCCCTAGTGCTAGGATTAAAGGCATTGTATTTTTAAACAATAATAAACACATAAAGCAGTTTCTAAAATTTGCAGTGAGGAGTAGAGCTATGGTCCCAGGAGTGGGGACAGGCCAGTGTTCACAGCATATCAGTGTTTCCCAGAACCCCTGGGTCACAGCTGCCAGTCAGCTGTGCATGTTCCCTGGAGTGGGTCTGAGAGTAACTGATTGCTATGCATAGACTTGAGAGAACATTTTACCTCTAAAACGTGTGGCTTGAACACTTGCACAGGTGTTTTCTATGTAGCTTATAAGCTTAAAGAGGAAAGATAAGGTGACCACTTGCTTGTTAGTATCAGTTACAGAGAGCTTGAATCTCCCGACCTTTCAGGCTCTGCTGAACTGAGGGAAAATTATTGGCTAGACTTCTAGGCAGAGGGAGCTTTTAAGATTTATTTGTAATTATGTATATACCTATGTATGGGATTATGAGTGCATTGCCCTCGGAGATCCAAAAGAGGGCATTGGATTACCCAGAATTGGAGTTACAGGTGGCGAGCTGCCTGATGTGGCTTCTGGGAACCGAACCAGGGCCCTACAAGAGCAGTGCATGCTCTTAACTGCTGAGTCATCTCTCCAGCCCAAGAGGAAGCTTTTGACAGAGCTTCACAGGGCAAAAGAATCAAGAGGCCCTTCTCCCAGTGTGCCAGTGTGTTCTGTCCCTAAGACCAGTGACTGTCACTAGAAACCCAGGACGAACATATCACTCCTTTCTTGGCAGACTTGAGTCTTTGACAGGAAAGGATGAAGGTGTTGGGTCTGGTCAAAGTTGTTACTTTGTTTCTAAGTCTGCTTCCCAACTTTCTTTTTGTGTCAAGTGCCTTGGGGGACACTTTGCATTTTTTATATCTATGAGAACAGGTTAAGAACCTCTTTAAGAACAAACTGAGGACCAGTGAGATTTCTAAGCAGGCACTTGCCCATATGGCCTGATGATCTGAGTTTGGTCTCTAGGACCCACATGATGGAAAGAGGAAAGCGACTCTGACAAGTTTTCCTCTGTCTTCAACTCATGATGTTGCACATACAAAAGACTTTGTGCTGGGTGTGGTGGTGTACACCTTTAATCCCAGCACTCGGGAGACAGGCAGGCAGATCTCTGTCAATTCAAGGCCAGCCTGGTCTACATAGTGAGTTCCAGGCCAGCTGGGGCTACAGGGAGACTGTGTCCCCCCCCCCAAAAGAAAATCAAAAATTAATTAAAAAAATAAACAAGAACGCAAGTGTTACAGGTGTTAGACTGTTCAGTGTTTAAAAGCATTTGCTACTCTTCCAGAGGACCCACGTTTGGTTCCCAGTGCCCACATCAGGCCACTCACAACTACCTGTAACTCCAGGACACCACTTTTCTGGCCTCTGAAGACATCTGTGCACACATACACATATATACACAGAAACATACACACACATAAATAAGATAAATCTTAAAAAAATAAAATTTGGGGGGCTGGAGAGATGGCTCAGCAGTTAAGAACACTGATTGTTCTTGCAGAAGACCTGGGTTCAAATCCCAGCACCCACATGGCAGTTAACAACTGTCCATGATTCCAGTTCCAGAGGATCCGACAGCCTCTCTGTCCTCTGTGGGCATTGCACAACATGGTGCACTTACCTACATGCAGGCATAACACTTGTACACATTAAATAAAATATTTAAAAATAATAAAAAAAAATAAAACTTGAAGCTGGGCTTGGTGGCACACACCTTTAATCCCAGCACTCAGGAGGCAGAAGCAGGCAAATCTCTGTGAGTTCCAGGCCAGCTGGGACTACAGGGAGATCCTGTCTCAAAGAAGACCAAAAAATAAAAGAAATAAATAAGTAAATAAATAAATAAGTAAAACTTGGGCCAAGCATGATAGCACAGGACTGTCAGCCTGGGAGCTGAATCAGGAGGATAACTTGGGAAGCTGAATCAGGAGGATAACAAATTCAGGTTCAGTCTGGGCTACCAAGTGAGTTCAAGGTCATCTTGCCTAATGTAGTGATACCCTCCCTCAACATGTCAAAGGCTAGGGATGTAGCTCAGGTAGAGCACCTGCCTAGAATCTCCCAGTGAGGGGTTGGGGTGCATGGTCAGCAGTAGAGTACATACATGCCTAGCATCCAGGAGGCCTTAGGTCCCAGCACTGCAGATAAGTAAATAATTAAATAAGTAAAATGAAAAAACTTGAAAGGCCTCTGTTAAAGCAGGAGTCTGTGTAGATTGTTTTGCACAGTGAGTCTGACTGGCCCAGGTATGTGAGGCAATACCACACCTGGAACTTAGAGGGAAACCTGATCTTGGTCTTTGGAGCAGGTGTAGTGACAGGTACTAAAGTAAGGAAAACAGTTTTGACCTGAGGATGACTCATTCAGTCCTGTCTAAAAACCAGCGCCAACAGCATCCTATCATTCATCCCTGCCTCTGCAGGAACAGAAAAGCCCTCCCATTTCATCTAGTGTATAGAGACTTTGCCATCTCAGAGCTGCTGGCCTTTCACCTCACTTCCCGTCAGTGGTGGGGGTGGGGGGAGCAGGACACTCACTGTCTTTGTTGGTTGGGGGTGGCAGTAGAATCCAAGGTTCTGCCCCTTCCTCAGTCATGTGGCTGGGCTTGGGGCAAAGCAAAACCGGGTCTGTGTATCCCTAGCTGGCCTTGATCTCATAGAGATCTGCATCTTGGCTGTTAGGATTAAAGGTGTGCACTACCACACTCAGCTACTTTTTCTTTTAATAAATCACATTTCTAAGTTGCCTGTAGCTGCCATTCCTGTATATTCTGTACTTTAGGGAGCTTGTAAATTGTGGTAGATGGACAGTAAAGCCAGGGCAAGCAGTAAAGCCTGAGGATTTGCTGCCTTCCCACAGCCCATGGTGGCTGCTTCCCTGGGCTCTGCTGGCCATTCAGTCCTGGTTTTATAGCCAATGCAGCTGAGGCTGAGAGCAGTCAATTTTGGCTAGACTTAGGATACAAAACCAATCAGAGAACCTGAGTGAGTGTGTGTGTGTGTGTATGTGTGTATTTTGCAAGGGGTTTGTACCCAGGACCTTACAAATACCAGTCAAGTACTCTACCACTGAGCCACATCTCCATCCCTAGAAGTCTGCACTTTGTTCAGTTTGATTTTGGTTTTTGAAACAAGATCTTACTAGATAACCTGGAACTTGCTGTGTACCTCCATCTGACCTCAAATTCATAATATTCCTGCCTCAGCCTCCTGAGAGTTGAGATTCCAAGTGTGAGCCACCATGCCTAGCTAGAAGAGTTGTTTTTTTTTTAATATCAAGTTTGGTTTTGTTAAAAGTTGGAGAAACTGGGCCAGGCGTGGTAGCTCACACCTTTAGTCCCAGCACTAAGGCAGAGGCAGGCGGGTCTATGTGAGTTCAAGGCCAACCTGGTCTCATAGCAAGTTCTAGGCCAGCTGGTGCTTCAGGGAGACCCTGTCTCAAAAAGACCAAAAAAATGAAGTTGGAGAAACTGGGCATGGTGGTATATGCCTTTAATCCCAGCACTCAGGAGGCAGAGGCAGGAGACCTGGAGAGATGGCTCAGGGGTTAAGAGCATTGGCTGCTCTTGCAGAGGACCTAGGTTTGGTTCCCAGTACCTACATGGTGGCTAGCAACTCCAGTTCCATGGGATTGATACCCTCTTCTGACTACATGGGTACACTTACATACATGCAGACATACACGCATACACATAAAATAAAAATAATAAATGAATTTTTTTTTTTTTTTTTTGTCTTTTTGAGACAGGATCTCCCTGTAGCCACAGCTGTCCTGGATTCACTATGGAGACCAGGCTGGCTTCAAACTCACAGAGATCCGCCTGCCTCTGCTTCCCTAGTCCCTGGAGAGATGGCTCAGTGGTTAAGAACCATTACTGTTCTTGGAGAGGACCCAGGTTCAATTCTCAGCACCTACATGGTAGCTAACAACAATCTGTAACCCCAATTCCAGGGGATCCAACACCCTCTTCTGGCCTTGTGAGCATTGTATGCACGTGGTACACTTACATACATTCAGACAAAACACTCATACACCTAAAATAAAAATAATAAATATTTAAAAGAGAAATATTCAAAACTGCACAAAAGCAGGTAAAAGCAAAATACACATGGGATTGGGGAGGGCGCTGGGATTGGTTGTTGGTTAGTTGGTGGGTTGGAGTCAGACAAGTTCTAGCTAGTAAGGTGGCTCAACAGGTAAAGGCAAGTTGCCATGCAAACCTGATGATCTTGAGTTCCATCCCTGGATTCCACATAAAGGTGGAAGGAGAGAATTGACTCTACAAAGTTGTCCTGTCTACACATGCACTGTGGCATGCCCCATTTCATAAATAAATAAATAAATAATAAAATAAATAATAAAATAAATAATAAATGGGTCTCATGTAGCCCAGGGTAGCCTCAAACTCACATGTAACTATGGATGACCTTGAACTCCTGATCCTCCTGTTCCTACCTTGTGTGTCCTGGGATTACAGCTGGGCATCACCATGCCTGTTTTTTTGTCGTGCTAAGCATAGAACTCAAGGCTTTGTCCATGTCGGGCAGGGGCTCTGGCAACCGAGTCACCTCCCCAACCTGCTCCAGGTGTTTTAAAGTGGATCCAAGATATGCCATCATTTCATTGTGCCAATATAGTGACTGTTGTGGTACAATTGTTAAATGTGAGGCTTTGGGGATTGGGAGTTTTCTTGAGATAATCATCTAGCCCAGGCTGACTCCTAACTCATTATATAAAAGAATTTGGCCTTGAACTCCAGATCTTCCTGCCTCTACCTCCCAGGTGCTGCAATAACAGGCACACACCACCAGTCGTGGCTGTAAATTTTTTCTTTTTTTTTTTTTGTCTTTTGGAGACAGGGTCTCCCTGTAGCCCCAGCTGGCCTGGATTCACTATGGAGACCAGGCTGGCCTTGAACTCACAAGAGATCCACCTGCCTCTGCCTCCTGAGTGCTGGGATTAAAGGCATGCGCCACCATGCCCAGCTTGTGGCTGTAAATTTTAAAATAACAACATGAGCCCTTAATCCTTATGTACTCAGTTTCCCTGCAAGCCTTTCTCGTAGTGGAAGACCTACCAGCCCTTGAATGGGGCCTGGTGGCTCTTCTTATTCTTGCTGCATGTATAGACTGAACACTGGCTGTGGAGCTATAGGGGGATGCTGGCACCCACTGGCTGTAGGGTGCAGGGGGTCCTAATGCCCCACTAACTGTGGGATGGAGGGAGATGCTGATGTCCACTGGTCTCTTCCAGGACCTCTACCTGGAGCACCTGCTGCTGTGTGTGGAGGCTCTGGTTTCTGTGTGTCGGGAGGACTGCTGTGTGGCCAGCCTGCAACTCATGGAGGTGCTGTTGACAATAATGGCTGTCTCCCGAGCCATGGCCCTTGGGAACAAGGTAGGCTGACAGCTGCCTGCAGCCCCAGTCTCTCTCTACAGGAAACATAGCTGTTCACTATCAGTCTCCAGCCTGTTTGAATTCCAGATCTGAGGCAGACTTGACTAGCAAAGTTGAAAGAATTTGGAACACTTGGGAGGAGTCACTCACAAGGTGGCTTCAGGGAGCATCCCTCCACCTGTAGGCCTATCTTCTATCTAGAAGTGAAAGGTGCTTCATCTCAGCACCTGCAGTAAAGAAAGCAGACCATTGAGCCCCTGAGCCCCTGCCTCTCTGGGGCTTCAAAGCTTCACAGGCAGCCTTTAGCTGTAGAGAAAACTGGCAGCTGTCTGATGCTGATTGTAGCCCAGTTTGCAATTATTTCCGTCCCTTGACAATGTGTAGACTTTCAAAATCTGTTCTCTCTTTATTTTTTTGTTTCTGTGTTTTTGAGACAGGATCTCATTGTGTAGCACAGGCTGGCCTTAAAGTCAAGGCAGTTCTTCTGCCTCAGCTTCATTTATGAGTCACCATACCTGGATTTATGCTTTTAAATCTCTTAACGTAAGACTGGGGAAATGGCTGCTGGTAAAGTCCTTGCCATGCAAGCATGAGACGTGAGTTCAAATCCCCAGTACTCTCACACCTATAATCCCAGCACAAGAGAAGCAGAAGAGGGAGACAGGAGGATGACTGGGGCTCACTGACCAGCCAGTCTAGCCAATCCGTGAGCTCCAGGTTCAGTGAGATCCTGTCTCAGAAAATAATATGGAGAGTGATTGAGGAACACAACCTAGTATCAACCTGGCCTCCTCTGGTGTGCATATGCATGAACACATACCTATACATAGAAAACACACATACATACACCTCTTAACTTGCAGTCCCTATGGGTTCCAGCAAGCACCTGGAAGCTGCTGCCTCGGACTAGGGCTCTTGCAGCCCTGCGGGCTTCCAGGAGGCTTGGGTGTTCTGTGGAGCCCTGGGTGTCCTGTGGAGTCTCTGCTTTGTTGGGAACTTTTCAACTCTGATTCCTCCCTCTGAAGACAGCATTTGCAGAGGTTATGCATCATTTGTCTTCCAAGACAACTTGTCACCCATAGGGCCATAAATTTTGGCAGGATGGTGCCTGCAGGCCACAGGAAGGAAGCCCAGCTTGCTGGATGACAGCAGGTCAGGAACTGATCCTGGCAGCTGCTGCCAGGGATCTTTCTAGGGATCCCTAGTGCTTTAAACTCCCAGGAGGAAGTCACAAGTGAAAAGGTGACTGGCTTGGCCGAGCAGCCCTCCTGTATCCCTTCAGAGCAGCCAACAAGTTGTTTTTACCTTTCATCTGGTTTTGGTGGGGAGAGCTAGTTGGTGGAGGGTGGGAGTAGATTGGCACTGTGTCTCAGCCCGTTTCCTTGATTTGGAGGCTTTTAGTGGAGGATTGTTATTTGTTGTTTGTTTTTGAGACAGGATCTCCCTGTAGCCCCAGCTGGTCTGGAACTCAGCTATTTAGACCAGGCTAGTCTTAATATCACAGAGATCTGCCTGCTTCTGCCTCCTGACTGCTAGAATTTAAGGTGTGTGCCATCTGGATGAGTTTTTGTTTTTCAAACAAGGTCTCCCTATGTAGCCCAGACTGACTTTGAACTCTTGATCCTTCTGCCTTAGCCATCTGGGTATCCCAGTACACCCAGCTTCTTTTTATTTCTTTGTGTGAATACATGTAGGTATGTAGGTACACAAGTATGCGAATGGAGGTCAGAGGTCCACTGTCAGGTATACAGGGGTGTGTGTGTGTATGTAGGCCAGCAGTCAGGCCATGGGTATGGCTCCTCTGGCACCATCCATCTTGTGAATTTTGGCTTGTTTGTCTTTTGTTTTTGGGGGCTTTTGGGGTTTTTTTTTGGGGGGGATGGTCTTTTTGAGACAGGGTCTCCCTGTAGCCCCAGCTGTTCTGGAACTCACTATGTAGACCAGGCTGGCCTTGAACTCACAGAGATCCGCCTGCCTCTGCCTCCCGAGAGCTGGGATTAAAAGTGTGTGCCACCACGCCCGGCTACCTTGTTTTTTTTAAAGATTTTACTTTAAATTTATTTATTTTTATTTTGTGTGTCTGAGTGTTTTGCCCTCATGTATGTAAGTACACCCATGTGTGCTATGCCCACAGAGGCCAGAAGAGGATGTCTGATCCCATGGCCACTGAGTTATGAACAGTAGGCAGGCACCATGTCAGTGCTGGGACCTGAACCCAGGTCCTCTGCAAGAGCAGCCAGTGCTCTTAACCTCTGAGCCATCTCTCCAGTCCCTCAAAGATTTCACTTATTAATTTTTTTGAAACAAGGGTTCCTGGTAGCCCCAGCTGGCCTGGAACTCATTGTGTAGAACAGGATGACCTCTATCTCTCAAAGATCTTCCTGCCTCTGCCTCCTGTGTACGGGGATTAAAGGCATGGGCCACCCCTCCTGGCCCTTTATTTTTAATTGTGTGTGTGTGTGTGTGTGTGTTACAAGTGATTGAACCACCCAACATGAATGCTGGAAACCAAGCTCAAATCCTGTGCAAGAGCAGTCTGTGCTGTTAACCACTGAGCTGTCTCTCCATGCCCACCTTTTTTATTTTTTTTAACAAGGTCTTATACTGGCTTGGAGCTCACTAAGTAGGCCAGCCCCACAGATCCTCCTTGTCTGCACCTCCCTAGTACTAGGATTGTGAGCGTTAGGCCACCTATCTGCCTTTTTATTTGTTTTCTTTGAATTCAGGTCCTTATACCAGCAAGGCATGCACTTTCCTGACTGAGCTATCTCCCCACACCTTACCAAGTTTCCTTAAACCACTTTGCACCAGGCTCTTATGGGGCAGAGCCCCTGTTTGAACAGCCTCTGAGCAACTCTCAGACCTTCCTGCTCTCAAGTGACTGGGCTCCTGGATCTGCATAGAACCCAGGAACTACTGGCTCTTCACTGCCAAGTGGGCGGCTGTGTCAGTGTGATTAATTTCCGTACAAACATCACTGACAGAGGTAAATGCAAATCCAACTGTCAGTGTGAGTGTGTCCACAGTCAGCCCTGTTGGGACCCTTCTGCCTGCTGTTTGAAGGACCTCTATTTTGCAGTCATTGCTTCTGGACCAGTCCTTCTGACTACCTGAAGGTTCCTGTGGGTCATGGACCTCAGATAACAAGGGAATCGCCAAGAATTTTTTTTTTTTTTTTTAACATCTTAAAAAGATTTTATTTTTTTAAAACATTTTATTATTTTTGCCAGGCGTGGTGGCGCATGCCTTTAATCCCAGCACTTGGGAGGCAGAGACAGGTGGATCTCTGTGAGTTCAAGGCCAACCTGGTCTACATAGTGAGTTCCAGGCCAGCTGGGACCAAAGGGAGACCATGTCTCAAAAAAAGACTAAAAACAAGTTGTACTCCATGGTGCCAGCAAGATTGCTCAGTGGGCAAAGGCCTGACAGCTTGAGTTTGATCCCTGGAATCCACATGGTGAAAGGAGAGGACCAACTCCTTCAAATTGTCTCCTGACATTCACACATGTACCGTGACATGCACAGCCTCCTCCCCCACAAAATAAGCAAAACAAGTAAATGGAAAAAGAAAAAAGAATTAGGCTCTGGGCTAGGCGTGTAACTCAGTTGTAGAATGTTTGCCTAGCATGTATGAAGCCCTGGGTTACATATCCAGCATTACATAAAACTGGATATGTTGGCACATACCTGTAATCCCCACACTCAGAAGGCAGAAGCAGGTGGGTTAGAAATTTAAGGTCATCTTTGACTATATTTGAGGCCAGCCTGAGCTGCATGAGAACCTGTCTCTAAAAGCAAAAAGACTTGTCCCAACCTTTGTATATCCTCCTCCAGGCCCAGAAGACCATGGACACGCTGGCAGAGGTTGAAGATGTGCCCAGCAGTCAGGACCTCTACCACAAGCATGTGGGTGCACTCCTGGAGCGGCTGACTGCCTCACATGGCGAGTGGACTGTGCACTCTGTACCTCTGCTCCAGTTTTCCATTGTCCTCATCCAGGCAGGTGAGTTCCACTGCACTCGCCAGACTGGCCTGTCTGCGACTGTACCGTCTTCACCATCCACAAGCCAGGGTGCAGGCAGCATGCAAGCTGGTCTTGACCCAGATAGGTTATACACAAACACATGCATATATATATATATATATATATGTATATATATATATATATATATATATATAAAATCTCATGATGGCCCCAAACCAGAGCGCTTCCTGCTCTAGCTTCCCACATGCTGGCTTCATAAGCATCAGCTGCCATGCCCAGTGGGGCATGCCCTTTACAGTGAACTCAAAAACAGGATATGCCATGGCTCTTTCATGGCCTGTGTTCTTCTCACACATCTGCTTTACTGTGGGATTCAGTGTCTCTGGCCACATTGGAGTGTGACCTTGAGATGTCAGCACTCTTATGTGTCCTCCCAGAGCCTTCAGACTCTGGCTTTTTGCTCAAGTGAGAAGTGTTGTTTTAGAGCCTTTCATTATCAAGGCCTTTGTGACCAAAGCACCAGGCTGTGTCACCTGTGTCCTGCATTTTCCACAGTGACTACAGACTGAGCTGCTCTCTCCCCAGTGTGTGGGCCATCATTGCCTTTCTTCTCACTGCTCCCCAGGCCCACCCTAAGTGGCCCCACCATTCCCTGTTGGGGGTGTGACATATGAACAACAGCAGCAGGGATGAGGCCAAGGTTGTGACTTAGTGGGTAGAGTAGTTCTCACCAGCTAGAGTATTCACTTGGCTTACATGAAGTTTGAGTTCCATCCCCAGCACTGCATAAACCCAGTGTGATGGTGCATGCCTTTAATCCAAGCCCTTGGGAGACTGAGGCAGGAGGATCACACTTTGGAGGACAGCCTGGGCTACATACATAACAGGACCCTGTCTCAAAATAAAAAGGGGCGGGGGTAGGGGGAGAACCAGGAGAACAAAACTGGAAAGATTAGTTAGGCATGGTGGTGCAGGCCTTTAATCCCAGCACTTGGGAGGCAGAAGCAGGTGGATCTCTGTGAGTTCTTAGGACAGTCACAACTCCGGGCTTTATTTGGGCTCATGTTCTCATATTGTATGCAAAGATGGGATGTAGCCAGTAGCATATGAGCCAGTGTGGTGACTCATGCCCACCAGCACTTAGGAGGAAGAGGATTTTCTGGACAATGTGAGTCCCTATCTCAAAGCAAACCATAGGCTGTGATTGTAGTTTAGTGGTAGACGGCTTACCCATTATGCACAAGGTCCTGGCTCCATGCCTAACCCTTGAGGGAATCAAAGAGTTAGTAAGCCTTTAGTACTAGCACTCGGGAGGCAGAGGCAGGTGATCTCTGTGAGATCGACGCCAGCCTGGTCATATAGAGAGCTCCAGTTCCAAGCCAGATGGCTATAGGGATACTCTGTCTGAAAAAAATAAAATTATCTGAATTTAACCTCCAGATCCCAGAGACATGAGCTAGAAGCTTTAGGGTACCACTTGTTCATCCATGAACCAAAATATTGAACCAAAAATAACAAGCCTGACCTAGGAGCCTAAGCTGATGCCTGGGCTACTGCCAGCATTGTTGGCTAGCACTCCCCTGTGGGCAGTTTTTGGAATAGTGCATTTAGAACAGAGTATTCACAGCCTTCTGTTCAGCTGTCCCACTCACGCTCTTCTAAGAACATTATGCTAGTTTTGATAAAAGATAGGCACCTAAGGGAGCTGATGAGATGGCTCAGCACATAAAGCTTGCCCCACAAACCTGGTGACCTCAGTTTGATTTCCTGAACCCATGTAAAGGTGAAAGGAGAGAACCAACTCCACAGAGTTGTTCTCTGACCTCTACATGTGTACCAAACACACACACACACACACACACAAATAATAATAATAAAATAAAATAAAACATTTAAGCACCCCCAAACCCCAGCAGAGTATAACTTAATAATGGAAGTCAGAAGTGGCCCATATACCAACAGGAAGTTAAAGCACGTAAGGGCTTCTCTTCCACAGGAGCAGTTGCCCCACCCACCTCCAGGGCGGTAATCCTACCTGTTGGTGACATGGTAGAGCAGCATGCTGAGAGCAAAGAAGCATGTCCACCTCATGAGGGAGAATTATCATAAGCTGTCCTTGAACTCACTCGAGCCCAGGCTGGTCATGAACCTGCTGTCCTCCTGCCTCTATATCCTGACTGCTGGGATTATAAGCCTGGGCCTCCAACACACCTGGGTGGCTGTGGTAGGAGTGCTTTAGTGTGTTTTTTTTGTTTTGTTTTTGTCTATTTTTGAGACAGAGTCTCCCTGTAGCCCCAGCTAGCTTGGAACTATGTAGACCAGGCTGGCCTCGAACTCACAGAGATCTGCCTGCCTCTGCCTCCCGAGTGCTGGGACTAAAGGTGTGCACCACCGCTCCCAGCAGTTTTTTAACTTTTTGAGATAAAGTTTCCCTGTAGCCCCAGCTGACCTGGAATTGCCTATACAGATCAGCCTGGCTCTACGTTATAGAGATCCACCTGCCTCTGCCTCCCAAGTGCTGGGATTAAAGGCATGCACCACCACACCTGGCTGATTTTTAACATTTTTATTACCAAGTGGCCTACTTCACAAATCCCACCCAAGACCCCAGCTTTTGGGAGGCCGTGATGTGAGAGGCACAGCACTCCCCTTCCCACGCTCATCACCAAGCATGACAGGTGACACAGTGCAGTGTTCATGTTTAAGCCAGAAAGTGTAGCTCATTGTAGTGTGTTAGAACACGGAGAGTTCAGAAGGCAGAGGGGACCAGAGTGGCTGGGGAGATGGCTCATCGGTAAAGTGCTTGCTGCACAAGCATGAGGAGCCAAGTTCAGTCCCCAGAACCCATAGAAGAAAGTCAGGTACAGCGATATATCCCTGTAATCCTAGTGCTGGGAAGGCAGAAACAGGAGGATCTCTGTGGCTTATTGACTAGCCAGTCCAGATGAATCCATTCCGAGTTAATGAGAGCCTATCTCAAAAAAAAGATAAAATGATAAAAAGCAATTGAGGAAGACACTCAGTAACAACTTGTGGCTTCCCATGTGCATGCACACATAAGTTCATACCCACACATTAACATGTATATACACTCAAAAAGAAATAACATCAGAAAAGTGAGCTCCTGCCACAGAACATCCCATGTTCTGAGCTGGACATCAGTGCCTCTGGGCCCATAAGTTCCTCTTGTGGGGAAGTCCCAGCACACCCCTTGGGACCACAACTGATCCCACTGTTGCCGTAGGTAGACTGCAGTGGGGCCCACCACAGTCAGTTTGGCTGCAAGTAGGGGCTTTGCCAGGATTCCAGCATGGCTTGAAGACTGCTCTCATGTGGCCTTTAGCTCTGCCACAGACAGGGTGATATGCACTCAGCCAACTCTCCTTTCAGACTGGCCCAGATCCTGGAGTCCTCCCTCTGGGGGCCACATCCCATCATCCCCTGAGCCCTGTGCTTCTGGGCTCTTGGCACCTTGGGAGGTAGGGTATGCACATGAACAAACACAGTGTGGGCCATTGGAATCTGGCCTGTTTCAACTCCTGAGATTTAGGGACCACAAGTTCGAGGATGATTCATTTGTGGCCACTGAGCTCCTCCTCCCATCCTTGTCAAAATGGAGACAATAGCACTGTGGTGGGGGATGGTGTCAGACCTGATCCCTAGCATCCATGCTTCTATGTATTGACCAGTGGCAAAGTAGAACCTAGGACCCTATAGCTTGAGCCAGGACCCACAAACAGAAGCAGGAGGCTACAGGTGCAGCTTCGTGTCCCGCACCTGGTCCCCAGGAAGGCTGGACTTGCACTGCTATGAAGCATATTTTGCCAGGTGAATTTGTTTTATGTTTGAGACAGGATCTCATGCCACCCAAGCTGGTCTTAAACTTATATAGTAGCTGTCCTAGTCTGTTTCTTCATTGCTGTGACAAAAATACTCTGACCACTACCAACTTGGGGAGGAAAGGGTTTATTTAGCTTACATATCCTGGCTCACAGTTCATCTGGGAGCCCAAGGTAGGAACTCAGGGCAGGAACCTGGAGACAGGAGCTGGAGAACAGGCCATGGAGGAATGCTGCTTGCAGGCTTGCTCTCTGGCCCCTGCTCAGCCTGCTTTTTTATGCAACACAGACCCACCTGCCCAGGGGTGGCACCACCCACAGTGGGCTGGGCACTCCCACATCACTCATCAAGAAGATGCCCCTCAGACATGGTCACAGGCCAATCCAGTAGAGGCAGTTCCCCACTTGAGGCTCCCTCTCAACCCAGGTGTGTCAAGTTGACACTAAAGCTATCCAGCACAGTAGCTGAAGATGATCTGGAACATCTCATCCACCTGCTTCCACCTCCCCAGTGCTGGGATTATAGACATGCACCATCATACCCGGTTTATACAGTGCTGGGGATGGAACGCAGGACTTCCTGTATGCTAGGCAGGCACTCTAACCACTGTGGTATTGCCCCAGCCCCTCACTAGGTGGATTTTATCTTGAGAGGCAGTCCCTTAAAGCACTAGTATTCAGGCCTGGTATGTCAACCTTGCAGAGGCCAATAACTGACAGCTATTCCAGGGACTGAATCTCTGCTTTCCTCTCTTGCTCATCCTCTCTTTTATGAATAAACTGCATGGGAGCTTGACTTATTCCTCCGGGCTTGCTGCTCTCAGCCACGAATTTCCAGACAGCTGTCCACTGATGCTGACAGTCTGACAAGCCCCTGGCTCTCACCTGTGCTGCTCTGAGCAGTCCCCTGGCCTCGGCCATGCTGGAAGGGTCCTGCTCATCTTAATAGCCCAGTGGCTCCTTTCCCCATTGTGGGTTGTTTTCCTTCTCCTCCCCAGACCCACTCAGCTTCAGGTGGGCAAAGCTGCTTCTCCCTCAGCCTCCCTGTTTCCATCTTATAGGCACTGAACACAGGGTTTGAGATACTGTCTCAAAAGACGGAAGGTTTAGAGGGTATTGTGCAGTAGTAGAATTAGCAAACTGTGGAGCCAGAGAGAGGACTCAGGTTAAGAGTACTGGCTGCTCTGTGGCTGGAGAAATGGATTAGCAGTTAAGAGCACTGACTGCTCTTGCAGAGGACCCGGGTTCAATTCCCAGTACCCACATGGCGGCTACGAACTGTCTTTAACTCCAATTCCAGGGGAATCAAAAGCGTTTTTCTTATGGGCGTGCGGGGATCTCGGGGCGCCAGCTGCTAGCGTCTCCTGCGTGTACCTGGGAAGCAGCGGGTCCCGCGGCTCGTCTGCTCCGCGTTGCTGGCGGGTCCCTGCTTCTCCGCATCTCTGTGGGTCTCTGCTACCAGGGCTGGCCCGGTCGAGTTCCGCCTCAGTTTCACCCATGCACTCTCTCTCTAAGTTCAGGACCCATCAGCTGCTGGGTCACGGATGACGGAAGGATAGCGCCCCCCGGGGAGGCTAGATCGTAGGCAGTAAGACACAGAACTCAGCTCAGTCAGTGGTACAGCCCCTTTATTCAGTGACTCAGCTCAGCTCCAAGTCTTAGTGATCCAGCTCCGATTAATTGGGGGAAACCAGGATATTTTATACTGTAGGGGTAGTGGTAAAAGCCTTAGCTGATAGGTACTTTTAGGATGCCTCATTTACATAGGGCGGTGGGCTTCTGTCAGGCTATCAGACAACACCTGATTAAAACCTGGTAGCTCCTGTGCCGGAGGGCATGTATCTTGTGATGGGCATTTCAAAAGTAAGTCAGGGAGGAGAGCAGAAGGCGCCCCGCTGAGAAGGGGAACCTCCCCATTCGCGCCGAGCCAGCTTGTGGCTATCCAGACATGGGGAGACTGCTACCCTAAACAGCAGGGGTCCCCAACATTTTCTGACCTCCGCAGCATTGCACAACACAGGTGCACTCACATACATTCAGACAATATACTCATACACATAAAATAAAAATAATTTTTAAAAAATACTGCTTGCTCTTACAAAGGAAGGAGTTTCAGTTCCCAGCACCCACGTGGTGGCTTACAACATCTGTAACTCAAGTTTCAGGGGATCTGACTCCTCTTCTGGCCTCCACAGGCATCGAATGTATACAATGTGATGAGACAAAACACTCATACACATAAAATAAAAGTAACTATGTTAAAAAAAAATTTTTTTTTTGGTCTTTTTAAGACAGGGTCTCCCTGTAGCCACAGCTGGCCTCGAACTCACAGAGATCTGCCTGCTGAGTGCTGGGATTAAAGGAGTGCACCACCATGCCAGACTAAAAAAATGTTTTCAGTGCAAAGTCCTGCTTAGGGCGCAGAGCATGTCCAGAAAGTGTTGGGGGGTGGGGGGGAGTTGTCTGATGAGTTACTGTGCATGTCCAACTGCAGAGACTGTGCAGTGCCAGCCACGAGGCAACAAGCTCCCATCTAAGAGGCTGCACTGTGTCTTCATGATCTAGTGGGGGAAGGTGGATGCTGTCTCTTTTCCACACTGCTAAGTCTAAAAGAGGACACTACCCACAAGGCTCAGGCAAAGGGTGGACATGCTCTGATTTATTTTGGTATTTTGGTGGTTCTTTGACTTTAGATTTAAGAATTTGGTGAAGTATGGACTGTGAAGATAGTTCATCTTGCACTCTTGAAGACCTGAGTTTGAATTCCCAGACCCCTCATTTACAAAAAAAAAAAAAAAAAAAGCAACAAAAAAATTGAAACCAGCTGTAATGGTATGCACTCGTAATCTTAGCACTTGGGGAGGTAGAGACAGATGGATCCCTGGGGCTCACTAGTCAGTCAGCCTTGCCTAATTAGCAATTCCCACATCAGCGCAAGACTCTGTCTCAAAAAAGGTGGATGAAGGGGCTGGAGAGATCACACAGTGGTTAAGAACACTGACTGTTCTTGCAGAAGACCTGGATTCGAATTCCAGCACCCACACGGCAGCTAACAACTGTCTATAATTCCAGTTCCAGGGGATCCGACAGCCTCTTCTGTCCTCCTCAGGCATTGTGCAACATGGGTGCACTTACTTACATGTAGGCATAGCACTCATACACATAAAATAAAAATAATAAAATATTAAAAAACAAAAAAAAAAGGTGAATGATAACTGCAGAGAAACAACAGCCAAGGTTGATTTCCAGCCTGCGTGGTGCGCGCGTGCACACACACACACACACCCCACACACACACACACAGAATCTAGGTAAATACCCAAGCTTGGAGTGAGTGTCAGTCATCCTAGCACTTGGGAGGCTGAGGCAGGAAGACTGCCTTGAGGAGTTGGGGCTAGCCTGAAAAGAATTTAGGAAGTATAAACTAAACAGAAACAGGACATTAGCATACTGGTCACTTGATAAGGGGATTCTGGGGTCAAATCCTTCTGTTGGTGTCCTCTGATGGTCACATCAGCAATCGTGAGCTGCATAACTTGCAGGGTGCCTTCCAGTGCACCTGTTCCTGCCTCAGTCTTCTGCTCCATCAGAGAAGCTGGGAAGCCAGCAGCTTATTGCAGCCCCTTCTCTCTGTTCTCCAGGCCCTGCTGTGGGAGAAGTGCTACAGCATGTCTTCCCCACCCTGAGGGCTTGTCTCCAGCCCACCACAGACCCACACATGCGCCTGAAGCTCTTCTCCATCCTGTCCACAGTGCTGCTGAGGCCAAAGGACACTGTCGACTCTCAGGGGTAGGTCAGTTCTCAGGTCTGTGCAGAGCCCACTTGGGTATTGGATAGGAACTCCCACCTCCCCACCCTGCTCTGGGCAGGGCTCCCACCTCCACACCCTGCACTGGGCAGAACCCCATCTCCCCACCCTGCTCAGGACAGGGCTCCCACCTCCCGACCTGCACTGAACAGAGCCCCACCTCTCCACACTCTCCTGGGCAGAGCCCCACCTCCCCACACTCTCCTGGGCAGAGCCCCACCTCCCCACGCTCTCCTGGGCAGGGCTCCCACCTCCCCATGCTGCATTGGGCAGGGCCCCCATCGTCCCACACTGCACTGGACAGGCCACTCTGAGGTCCAAGGGGCAAGCTTCTTGGTGGCCTGAGTCCCTGGTGGTCTGTGTCCCCAGTATCCACCCCTGTTGGATAAACAGTGAACTTGATGAGTACGACACAGAAACACAGAACAGTAAATCAACATCACTTTAGTGGGTCATTAAAATTCCATCAAGTGAGGAAGTTTTAGGGCACATTAACTATTAATGGTTTGTGTATTGACTGTTCTCGGTTTTAAAAGCCTTTTGGTGCCTTTCAGACCTAACAGACCTGATTGAATTAGCATTGATGGTGAAGGCTTAGAGATATCTGTTATCTCCAAAGAACTCTGAGGCAGCATTACAACCAAAGAGCCTCCAGTTTTATTGCTTTGAAGTAAGGGAAAGATGAACAAAGCTTAGGAAAGAACAGGCCTGGAAGGAGCGGAGCAGATGCCCCAGGACCCGGCAGCTCATCCTAAGACCTAGCAGCTCATCCTGGGAGGGACCTGGGAGTGTGCAGTGGGCAGATTTAGAAATTCAGCTGTCCTGAGGAATACACACACAAAAACACACACACACAGGTATGCACATGTATACCACACACACACAAACACCCTGCTCTTAAAATACTTCCATCCTTGGTTCAGTCAGCAGAATGATACCCAAGTCATTTGTGTCCCACCCCAGCCAGACGCCCCATCACGGTCCTGGTTTTTAAAGATAGAGACCCTTAACAGTTTTGCCCCATGTCAGCTCCTGAGACCCCACTTTTCCCCTGCCTCTCCCCTAACAATTCTGTCATCACCGAGTGTGGCCAACAAACTGTAAAATTCCTTGGGGGAGTGACCTGGTCATTCAAACCTAACCCCCTTCCAGTGCAATCGTGCCATCCTGCTGGCTACCACCCCCTCACACTGCAGGAAGTTTTGTTGCCTGATTGTCTGCAAAGACCTCAGGGCGGAGAAGGGACCATAAAAAGATATTAATGAACTCCTTGGTAGCAGGCCATTGAACAGGCATGTACAGAGGCTGGCCCTGGTGTGGCCCTGCGTTTCTGAGGATTGGTGACTCCCAACCCACAATGAAGCTATGGGGTTTGAGCCAGGTTCTCAAAGATAAGCACTTCCAACTCCTGTCTGGATGAAGTTGGTATGCAGAAAAGTCAATTATTCAAATTAGCTGTTTAGTGAAATAATTATTATATAGGCAGAAAAGGTTTGAAAAATAGCAACAGTTAGATTATAAAATGGTAGCCATAAAATGCAAGATGAAAGCTGCAGGAAGCCCTCCCCAAACGCTGCCACCAGCTCTCTTGGAAGCCTCAGAGTCAAAGTTCATGCGAAAATCATGAACTGGGGCCCGAGGATATGGGTCAGTTGGTAGAGCACTTGCTTATCATGTAGGAAGCCCTGGGTTCTATCCCTAGCACCACATAAACTGGGAGTAGTAATGCACACCTGTTATCCCAGCACGTGGGAAGTAGAGACAGGAGGACCAGGAGTTCAAGGTCATCCTCACTACATAGGAAGTTTGAGGCCAACCTGAGCTACATGAGACCCCAATCTCAAAAAATAAAGAATGCTGGGCATGGTGGCACTGGCCTTTAATCCCAGCATTTGGAAGTCAGAGGTAGGTGAATCTCTGAGATCGAGGCTAGCCTCATCTATATAATGAGTTCCAGGCCACCTGGGGCTACAGGGAGACCCTGTCTCAAAATTAATTAATTAATTAATTAATTAAGAAAGAAAATCTTGAGCCAGCAGTGTTGAGGAGGGCAACTCCTGAGTAGTCAGCATGCACTCTTGGCAGGGCAAGGCCATGGGTGGGTGGTCTGTGAGGAAGGACCTGAGGGGCAGGTCTTTGATGGCGGCTTTGTGTTAAGCTGGCCTGGTGAAATCTGTGTAAGAATGACTTTTTTAAGTTTTGTGGGGATGGGGGTTGTTGTTTTGTGGTTTTATTTTTTGTTTTATTCAGTCAGGGTCTTCCTGTAGCCCCAGCTGGTCTTGAACTCAATATGTAGATCAGGCTGGCTTTGATCTCACAGAGATCTGCCTGTTTTGCCTCCCAGAGTGCTGGGATTCAAGGATTCTACCACCACACCGGGCAAATTTCCTTTTTAGAAACGTTTGTCTTTTTTCTTTTTAAGATTTTTTTTTTTTTTTTTTTTTGTGCGCATGTGCGTGCGTGCGTGCATATGCTACGTGTTTGGTTCCTTGTGAAGGCCAAAAGAGGGAGTCAGATCCCCTGGAGCTAGAGATTTAGGCAGTTGTGAGCCACCCATTGTGGGTGCTGGGAATCGAACCCAGGTGCTCTGCAAGAGCAGTCAGTGCTCTTAACCACTGAGCCATCTCTCCAGTCCCTATTTTTTTTTTTTTTTTTTTTGGTCTTTTTGATACAGGGTCTCCCTGTAGCCCCAGCTGTCCTGGAACTCACTATGTAGGCCAGGCTGGTCTCAAACTCACAGAGATCTGCCTGCCTCTGCCTCCCGAGTGCTGGGATTAAAGGCGTGTATCACCACGCTCAGCGTTTTTGTTTTTGTTTTTTTTCCTACAGATGGCAGATTCAGTGGACAATGGAAGAGGCACCATGTAACCCAAAGAACCACATTACAGTTGATGCAGCACTTGCACACAGGCCCTCAAGCCCACTTTACCTGGCTACTTCACAGGGCCCACTTTGGGGAGGGGCTTAGGGTCAGTTCAGTATCAGCAGTCCTTGTGAATCTGTACAAGCCATGATGCTCTTCACTTAAACACTGGAGCACATTGAGGGCTGGGGTGTTGCATAGTTGGTGAAGCCTTCACCTAGCATGCGGAGCCCTTGGGTTCTGTCTCTAGTTACAAACAAAAGAAATTGAAACACAGCAGAACCCTAGCTGGGTGTATGCAAACCAGGCCTCACCAGCTAGCTCCCCTCCTATCCTTATTTTGGGTTTTGTTTATTGAAACAGAGTCTCCCTATAGTACCAGCTGAATTCTCTGTATCCCAGGCCATCCTGGATCTCAGAAATATCCACCTGCCTCTGCCTTCCAAGTGCTGGAATTAAAGATGTGCCCACCCCACCCAGCTCCCTCCTGTCCTTGAATCCACTGGAATTAATGTTGGCACCTGTCATCTATGGTATTGGGGTTCAGGCCCACGGTAGATGCTGAGGGTCCTGAGGATTTCACAGGGCCTTGATGAGACAGGAAGGGGTTCAGGTGCATATGGGGACAGGTCATGATTTCTGTGTTCTGATTGCAGTTCATTCTCACAAGCCTCTGACCATCCTCAGGAACTTCTCTCCATCAGTTGGTGTTCTTTGGCCTTGGGTCTCATCAGGCCTTCCTAAGCCCCAGTGTACTTGTTTACTGAACCTGCAACATATCCTTCAGGATATGCTGTCTGCCCTTCCTCACTTGCTCTCTGGTTTTGTCCAGGCAATTCCATGCCTACCTGGAGATGGTGGTGAATGACATCCTGGCCCCCAACCTGCAGTGGCACGCAGGGAAGACAGCTGCAGCCATCCGGACGGCCGCTGTATCGTGCCTGTGGGTACTCACCAGCAGTGACATTCTGTCAGCCAAGCAGGTAGGGACAGCTGTGACTGTCCCAGTTGTCTGTCCACTGGCACCATGAGATCTTCCAGGGCTGTATATCAAGTAGCAGCTGGGGAAATACTGGGAGGCAGTGCCTGTGAGACAGGTGGCCAGGGCCCAGGCCTCACTACCCTGGTGTCACAGCCTTCCTCTCCTTGTAAGATCTGGGGATCTGGTCTTTTTGCCTTAGGTTTACAAACTATCTCAGTCTTTTGTCCTGTTGCTATGATAAAAATGCCCTCACAAAAGCAACTAAACAGAAAAGAATGTATTGTTAAGGTACACTCCATTATATGGAGTCAGGGGCATCAGATGTGGTCATATTGTATCCAAGTCAAGCAGGCAGCACTCAGGAGGCAGAGGCAGACAGATCTCTTTGAGATCAAGGCCAGCCTGGTCTACATAGTTCCAGGTCAGCTGGCTACAGGGAGACCCTGTCTCAAAACAACAAACAAAAAAGTAAGTGGCAATGAGTGCTTGCTCAGCTCCCCTTCTCCATTTATATGGTCCAGGACCCAGACCCAGGGAATGGGCCTGTCCTCAATTAAGATAGGTCTTCCCACATCAATTAGCCTAATCAAGATAATCCCCCACAGGTATACCAGAGGACTGTCTCCCAGGTAGTTCTAGATCCTGTCAAGTTAACAGTTCACATTAGCCACACAAACCTATTAATTTTTTTTTTTTCTTTTAATTTGGGGCACGGGAACTTTTTCAGACAGGGTCTCCTTGTAGCCCCAGCTGACCTGGAACTCACTATGTAGACCCAACTGGCCTTCAACTCACAGAGATTAAAGGTGTGTGCCACTACACTCCCACTTTTTATTATTTTTGTTTCGTATGTATGCATGTATTGCCTGCATGTAGGTAAGTGCACCCATGTCGTGCAATGCTGGTGGAGGACAGAAGAGGCTGTTGGATCCCCTGGAACTGGAGTTACAGACAGTTGTTAGCTGCCATGTGGGTGCTGGGATTCGAATCCAGGTCTTCTGCAAGAACAGCGTTCTTAACTGCTGTGCCATCTCTCCAGCCCCTTTTTTACCTTTTTAAAAAATGTATTATTCTAGGGGCTGGGGAGATGGCTTAGTGGTTAAGAGCACTGACTGCTCTTGCAGAAGACCTGGGTTTGATTCCCAGTACCCACATGACAACTACAAACCGTCCTTAACTCCAGTTCCAGGGGAATCTGAAGCCCTCTTCTGACCTCCGCAGCATTGCACGACACGGGTGCAGTCACATACATTTAGGCAATACACTCATACACAAAATTTAAAAAATAAAATATTTTTTAAAAACTTATTCTAGCTGAGCTTGGTGGTATACACCTTTAATTCCAGCACTGGAGAGGCAGAGGCAGATGCCGTGTTCAGCACACACATCTTTGTGGGGAGTACCTTACATAACTTCAGATCTGTCAGGGGAACTGGGGAGAGGGGCACACATTACCAGGTGCGCTCCAGGCCCTGGATGTGTCCCCAGAAGTTCCAGGGAGGGAGGGAGGGAGGGAGGGAGGGAAGAATGCAGTCTTTGGGAGCCAGCTGCCCAGCTTCTGCTCTTTGTTAATATCACATGAGACCCAGGAGGCTCCGAGACCTGCAGAGAATTGATGCTAATGTGTCTGCGCAGGAAATGAGCCTTTGCCATCCTAGACCCACCCTGGGTGCCTCTGCCAGGCATGCAGTGCATGAGTGCCCCCTGCTGGTAGCAGAAGGTTCTTACCTAACCCAGAATTCTCAAAGGCAGTTAGACCCCCACAGTACACCATGGGTAGGTAGGGTTTGAGGAAATCAACTGACCAAATTAAAACCAAATTGGTGAGATTATCTGGAATTTATCTAGAACAGCAAAGAAAGCCAGTTAACTGTTGACTAAATTCTTATTTATCCTTTGACAGTGGAGAAGCCGAACAAGGGCCCCTGCCCTACTGAGACCAGTGTCCATGCAGCTTAATCTGTGACAGCCTGACCCAGACACCTTCCTCAGTGCCCTCTCCAACCCACTCCTCCTTCCACCTCCCCATTGGGTGTCCCAGCCCATCTGCTCCTGGCATCCTCCCTCAGCCTTGGCCTGTAGTCCTGTTTTTACTCTACCAGGAAGAAAACCATTACTAGCAGCTCCTCTATTCCCTGGAGAGTGGCTCAAATGCATGTTGCTGCCACCCTGTAGACTCACAAAGATATAGCACAGTCGTAACCATCACCAGGCCCTCACCCCAGAGCCTCTGCCACACTGCCAGTCCCTGCCATGCCTCCTTCAGTGGAGGTGCCTACCTTCAGCTGAGAGGAGGCCTGCAGCTCACCATGCACGCGCACAGATACACACGCCCTCCCTGTCCCTTTCACTTCTCAAGTAGAGTTGGCATTCTCCTGGTGGTCTCAATAAACCCTCAGTCTACTCACAGACCTCCCTCCAGTCGCTCCCTTTTCCTTGGTCTCTCTCCTGGAACCTTACACCAGCATCTAACTTTGTTTGTATCTCCATAGCCTCTCCACCATTACATGCTGTGCAAGTGCTCTAACACTGAGCCACACTTTCACTGGTGGATTCTAGACAGGTGCTTTACCACTGAATCATACCCCCAACCCCTCACTGGGGGATTCTAGGCCAGTGTATGGCTGAGTTATGCTCCCAGCCCTGTCTTTTTTTGTGTTTTTTTTTTCTTTTTGAGATAGGATCTCATTAAGTCTCCTGGGCTGACCTTGAGCTCACTGTAGCCCAGGCCGACCTTGAACTGTGAACCTCCTGCCTCGACCTTCATGCCAGCTTGGATGGCTGGCCTGCTGCATCCTTGCCCAGCTTCTCCTACCTTCAGAACAATACTCCCTCCCGATCTCATCCTGCTCTGTCAACTTCTGTTCCCTCTTCCAACAACACCCTCCAGAGCTGCCTACACATGGGGTTTTATTTTGGCATGGCGAAAGAAGTTCTTTTGTTCTAGTATATGTGTGTGCGCACAAGTGTGTGGAGGTCAGAGGTCAGCTACCTCAGTGTCATTCTTTAGGAGCTGTCCATCTTGTTTTTTTATTTGTGGTTTTGTTTTTTATTGGTTTTATGTGTTTTGCCTACATATATGTACATGTAACCATGTGCGTGCAGTGCCCAAGGAGGCCAGAACAGGGCGTCAAATCCCCTAGAACTGGATTTATAGATATTGTTTACCTGCCATGTGGCTGCTGGGAATTTCCCAGGTCCTCTACATGAGCAGCCAGTGCCTTTAAACCACTGAGCCATTTCTCCAGACCCCCATCTTGTTTTTTGAAACATCTCTGGCTAGCCAGTGAGCTCCAAGGATCATCCTGTCTTTGCCCACCCAGTTTTTCTTACGGGGATTCTGAGGGCTGAACTCAGGTAGAAAGCAAGCATTCTACCACCTGAGCTATCCCTCTAGCCCCTGGTGGTGGTGGTGGTGTTTTGTTCCCCTCGAGTCAAGGTTCCCTGTAGGCCAGGTTGCCCTAAAACTCCCTATGGTAGCTGGGACCACAGGTGTGTGACATCATGCCTGGCTGAGTTGTTTGTACTTTCCATACTGTCTGCTTGCCTTATGTGGCCTGGCCTCTCAGCAAAAAACAAGGGCTGCCAAGATGGCTCAGCAGGTAAAGGTACTTGTTGCTAAGCCTAGTGATCCCCCAGAAATTCGTATGGTAAAAGGAGAGAAATGACCCCTGCATGTTGTCCTCTTTTTTTTGGTCTTTTTGAGACAGGGTCTCCCTGTAGCCATCCAGTTGGCTTGAACTCAATATGTAGACCAGGCTGGCCTTGAACTTACAGAGCTCCACTTGACTCTGCCTCCCAGGTGCTAGAACTAAAGGCATGTATCACCACGCCCTACTGCATGTTGTCCTCTTGGCTGCCACACATGTGCCATGGCACACCCACACCCAAGTGCACCCTTGTTTTGAAATGCCCACTGAGGCCAGAGGAATGCATAAGGAACCCCTAGAACTGAAGTCACAGACAGTTGTTAGCTACCATGTAGATGCTAGGAACCAAATCTAGATCCTCTGGAAGAGCAGCAAATGCTCTTAACCACTGAGACAGCTCTTCAACACCAACACAATTTTAAAATATTTTATTATTTTTATTTTATGTGTATGAGTGTATTGCCTACATGTATGTGAGTGCACCCGTGTTGTGCAATGCTGCGGAGATCAGAAGAGGTCTTCAGATTCCCCTGGAACTGGAGTTAAGGATGGTTCGTAGCCGCCATGTGGGTGCTGGGAATTGAGCCCGGGTCCCTGTAAGAGCAGTCAGTGCTCTTAACCACTGAGCCATCTCTCCAGCCCCAACACCAACAAAATTTTAATTAAAAAAAAAAAAAAAGATTGAGCTGAGCATGCTAGTACATGCCTTTAATCCTAGCACTCAGGAGGCAGATCTCTGTAAATCTGAGGCCAGCCTGGTCTACATAGTGGGAGTTCCAGGCCAGCCAGGGGTACATAGTGAGACCTTGTCTCAAAAAACAAAAAAGGTGGGCTGGAGACAGGGCTCAGCAGTTAAGAGCACTGGCTGCTCTTGCAGAAGACCTGGGTTTGATTCCTAGCACTCACATGGTAGCTAGCAACCATCCATAACTACAGTTCCAAGGGATCTGACATCCTCTTCTGACCTCCATGAGCACTGCAGGACAGAGGTACACTTAGACACTCATACACATAAAATCAAAACAAATAATTCTTTTAAAAAAGACCAAAAAAAGAAAAGGAAGAAAAAAGATTACTATGTCTAGGTAAAATTTGAACACAGCTTTCCTAGCTAGATTGAAGGATTCCCAGCCATGTCCTTTTACCTGATTGTGGATTACAGGTGCAGGAGATACAGGAGACCCTAATGCCACATGTGCTGGCCACACTGGAAGACGACTCCCAGACCACCCGGCTCGTCTCCTGCCGCATTGTCAATATGTTCCTGAAGACCTCTGGACACACAATGGAGTCAGACAGACTCCTCAAGGTTTACCCTGGTAAGGTGTTGTTCTGTGACTTTTTTTATAGTAGATCTTAGAAAATGCCTCTTTTGACTCCTGGTGAGTTGGTGCTGGGTGACCATATACAACAGGGAGAGACACACCAGTCCTAAATGAACAGCTCAGCATGGGGAGCAAGAAGGACTGGGCTAGATCACAGATGGTGCCAGGCTGTGCTTCCAGGGCAATTGGGGTGCAACCCATAAGGGAGACAGAGACACACACACACGCCCCCCACACACACACTCAGAACATGAATTGTGGCCAGGCCTGAGTGAAAATATGGAGTGCTGTGAGGCTTCTACCCCCACATGAAGAGAAAGCCCTCTGCCTGGAAGGTAGGCTGATGGGGTGGGCAGGCTGGTGAGGAGGGATGGACCACCTCACCACCTGCCTGGGACCAGAGCCTGTCCAAACACCAGGCAGATCAGACAGAGATGAGGAGAGGGATGTGAGAATGACCCAGATCCGAGATAGAGACCAGGAGAGGAGATACGGGACTTCCATCAGGAGCTAGACAGAAATAGTGCTGAGCAGAACACTGATCACAGAGGCAGTGGATCCACCCTGAGCAGAGAGCACCAGGGTGAGGGAGCGACCACTGTGGGTGAAACAGAGGGGTGATGAACTGATCACTGGGCAGACAACAGGTGGGAGGGAACATAAAAGAAATGGGTGCAGAGGTAATCAGTCTCTCAAGGTGAGCTTGCAAACATAGCTCCCGATGGCAGATGTCATCAGCACAAGTGACACTAAAGGAAGTAAAAGGGCAGATCCATCACAGTTCTGATTTCAAATGTTTTAGTACTGTCAAAAAGCTAAAAGAGCTGGGTATGGTGGCACACACCTTTAATCCCAGCACTCGGGGGACAGAGGCAGGCAGATATCTGTGAGTTCAAGGCCAGCCTAGTCTACATAGTGAGTTCCAGGCCAGCTGGGGCTACTAGGAAACCCTGTCTCAAAAAAGACCAAAAAAAAGCAACACCCTTTAGAAGCAAGTTAAAAGCCGGGTATTCCTTCCTGCACACACCTGTAATCCCAGCATTTGGAGGCAGAGCCAAGGGGATTGTTGCAGGTCTTAGGCCAGCCAAGTCTACACAATGGGACCCTGTCTCAAAACAAAACAAGAAAGCCAGGTGTGAAGACACACCTGTAATCCCAGCCTTGGGAGTGGAAGCAGGAGGATCAAGCGTTCAAGACCAGCCTCAGCTACTGGAGACTGAAAGGGTGGTGGTGGGGATATCCTAAGTGCTTTAGATACACTCTGTAATGACTGAAAGGGAAACTCATGAACTGAACACAGCAGCTGGGAGAAAGAAGGTGGGAAGAGAAAATGAGGCATAGTCCCCAGAGAGGAAACTGAGGGTGGTTCCGGAAGAGATGGTGACTGGACTTCCTGGGGCTGAAGGCCGACTAGGATTCTCAGACAGGCAGCACAGGACTGCCTCTGAGTAGGAGGAAGCCGGTCACTCCCACCTGTCCTCTCAAGCTGCTTTTCTGATTGTTTTCTTTACTTAGCAACAATGTTTTCTTCCCACCAGCAGCCTGCAAGACTCTATTTTTGAGCAAGTTTGGCTGGTGTTTGCTGCTGGCTACCCAGGGTAGCAGCTTCCCACTTGGGAAGCAGCATCAGCAGGAGATGGGACGGATTTGGGCATTTCTCCTGTGTTTTACAGCAAATATGTGTGGTTATTTTCACATTCCTGCTTCTGAGCGCTCATGAGGAAACTATTGGAAGGATGTACCAGGCTGGCTGGGTACAGGTACACCCATCGTGAGACACTGAATCTGTAACGGGGTGCTCCCAATGGGCAATATCCACTGCAGCCAGTCTTTTCAAAGCTAGCATCAGACACCCTTGTAAGTTGGTGCCAGGGAAATACCAGTTCTATGTAATTCTGAAGTTAGCCTGGGCTCCCTCCGCTGGGGTACTCATTGTCATTGTACTCAGGTTTCACAACTCGGCCAGCCTTGCACTCTGACCAAGTCTGACTCAGTTCCCTCCCTAATCCTGAAGTGTGAATGGGTGACTTCCTCTGCCTGTCCCAGGCTGTCAGTAGGTAGATCTACACTGGGCTTTCAAAGCCCTTGCTCTTGGTGGGAGGCCCTCCACACTGTGTTTAGAGATATGTTTCCTGCTTTTTAGTAAGCCAGGTTGCCTTGCTGGGGGCCAAGGGTGCCCTCCTGCAGTGTAAATTCAGCCTGTGGGTACAGTCCCTGGCCAGTGCTCAGCCACTGCTCTGCATGCCCATTTTCCAGAAGGTACATACTGCAGAAGGGTTCCAAAGATTCTCTTCGTCCTTTGGTTAATTGAGATAGGATTTTGCTTTGTGGCCCAGGATGACCTAGAATGTTTGACCTAGCTGGGCCTTAAACTCATGACAACCCTCCTGCCTCAGCTTACCAAGCAGTGTGATTACAGGTGTATGCCACCATGCCTGACTCCAATGGCCTTTTTTGGTTATATGGGGAAATTGTACGTTTAATAAAAACTCTTACCACTCACTTTAGAAGTTTCTACCTGTTGGGAATGATAGACTTGTTTTCTGTAGCAGGTGGCCTGACAGGGACAGGCCCATCCTCCTGCCAGTTGTCAGTCAGGAAAGAGGGGTGGTCTCCTCAAAAAACTGGTGTGAGACTGTCTCACCATCAAGAGGTCCCTCAAGATGGGACAGCTGCAGGGCAGTACGGGTCTGTGCTCAGTTGTGGATACTCAGTTCTGGGGAGTCTCCCTTTGAGGGGTGGGTTCTTGGGACTCTGAGGGCAAAGGCCCTCCATGGCTTAAAATCATCATACCTTGCTGGGCGTGGTGGTGCACACCTGTAATCCCAGCACTTGGGAGGCAGAGGCAGGCGGATCTCTGTGAGTTCAAGGCCAGCCTGGTCTACATAGTGAGTTCTAGGACAGCTGGGGCTTTTTTTGTTGTTGTTGTCAAAAAGACAAAAAAAATCATCATACCTTGATCTCTCTCTCACACACACACACACACCCAGAGCTCTTGAAGCGTCTGGATGATGTGTCCAATGATGTGAGGATGGCGGCTGCTTCTGTCCTGCTCACCTGGCTGAAGTGCGTGCAAAGCTCCGATGGGAAGTCATCCTATCAGAGCAGTGTGCAATTCCTGTACCGGGAGCTGCTGGTCCACTTGGATGACCCCGAGTGCACCATCCAGGATGCTGTCCTAGGTGAGTACCCTAGGCTTGGCTGCCTCTGCATCCTGTTCTCTGAGAAGTTAGTTGAGAATGTACATGTCGGGGGGGGGGTGCCCATGCGCACGCACAAGTGCACGTGTGCTTATGTGGAGGCTAGGCCCCCAGTGTCAGCCTCTATCACTTCTTTTACATTTTTATTTTGTGTGCTTATGTGTATATGAATATGGATGTATGTGTGCCACAGCATATATGGAGGTCAGAGGAGGATCAGTGTTCTCTTTCTACCATCCATCCAGAGATCAAACTCAGGTTGTCAGGCTTGGCAATGGATACCTTTACCCATTAAGCCACCTTGCCAGCCTTCCACTTGGTAATATGCTCTATGACCTAATATCAACCAAAAGAGTAGAGAAAGTGATTTGAGTGTATTGCCTGCATGTATGTGAGTGCACCCATTTCATGCAATGCCACAGAGGTCAGAAGAGGGCTTCAGATTCCCCTGGAACTGGAGTTAAGGACAGTTTGTAGCCACCATGTGGGTGCTGGGAATCGAACCTGGGTCTTCTGCAAGAGCAGTCAGTGCTCTTAACCGCTGAGCCATCTCTCCAGCCCCGCCCCCTTTAGTTTTTTTAAGACATGATCTCTTTTGAATCCAGATCTTACCAATTCAGCTAGACGGGCTGGCCAGTGACCTCCAAGGATCCTCCTGTCTCCAGTACCCCAGCACAGGGATTATAGGTGCCCCACCACACCCAGCTTTTTGCGTGGATGCTAGAGATCTGAACTTAGTTCCTCATGCTTGTACAACAAGCACTTTACAGGCTGACCCATCTCCCCAACCCCTAGGAAGTTTTTAATAATTGTTATTTAAAATGACAACAGTAGCACTCAAGAGGGTGAGGTAGGAAGTGAATTCCTCTGAGTTTGGGGCCAGCCTGGTCTTCACAGTGAGTTCCAGGCCAGGCAGGACTATAGTTTCAGAAAAAAAAGTCAAGGGTGCTGGAGAGATGGCTCACCCTTCAGTTCCCAGCACCCACATTGGGTAGCTCACAACTACCTATAACTCCAGCTTCAGGAGCTCTGACTATCTCTGGCCTCCACAAGTCACCTGCCCTCAGGTACACAAACCACCCCTCAACACATACATCCATGATTTTTTTAAAATAATAATAAAAAGTATTTAAAAGAAGCTGGGGGTATAGCCCAACATGCTGGCATGCTGGGACCTTGGGTTCTGCCCCCAGCATCTCACTTTGTTGTCCGTCCTAGAGGTTAAACTAGCGACATCTTATATGCTAAGCCAGTGCTGTTCCACAGAGTCACATCCCCAGCTGCCTGCTACTTCACAAGAAAAAACACCAACACCTGTTAACGCTTGTCTCGTGGTTACAGAGGCAAAGGCAGCTTTTCTGTAATTCTGATTTTTTTTCCTTGACCATACACACTGTCATCCTTTTTTGACTGATGGGCACACTTCGTCTTTGTGAAGTGCCCGTGGCCTTACAACAGAGCAGTTTTTATTTCTCAGCTGTTCTTCCCAGCAAAGTGAAGTCCTAGGGAGAGGCCATCTGGTCACCATCCAGCCCAGTCACACTGCTGTTGCCCTAGGCTGCTGTCTTCCCGTTTGCCACATGGAGCATTAGGTCAGCTGCTTGACAGTAGGCCCAGAGCCACAGGGTGGCCCGATGCCACTGCCCTCGTCCCACTGTCATTTAAAAAAAAAAAAAAAAGCAGACACTAGACTCTGGTGCTTCCAAATAGCTATTCCAGTGCCCCTCAAGGCCCCAAGGGCATGTAAGACCCTCACACCCCCACATTCTGCCCATAGCTCCAGGAAGGCCATTTGCAGTTCTGCCCAACAGCTGGTGGTACCCTAACAGAAGCTTCTAGGGTTGAGCCATCAGCATGGTGATGAGGTGGGATCTGAGCTCACTGCTGCTGGGTTCACGGGTTCTCACTGTCTTCCAGAAGTCCTCAAGGAGGGCAGTGTCCTGTTCCCAGATGTTCTAGTGCGGGAGACAGAAGCCGTGGTCCACAAACACCGCTCAGCCACCTACTGCGAGCAGCTCCTGCAGCACATGCAGGCGACAGCCATTGCACAGTGACCGTGTGTGGCAGCCATTCCTGCCACTGCACCCTCTGAAGTGCCTGAAGACCTCGTGTGAAGACTGTGACCACAGCCCCCAGTGTCACGATGTTCCCAGGACCCTGCTGCCCACTAGACAGCACTTGGAATCAGCAGCTCTTACCCTAAACAGGTTCTGCAATTTTATGCCATACCTACAAGTCCACACAGAGGCCCCCCAAAATCTACAGCCAAGCTGAAATTAAAGCTAAGTGTCCCCCACCCATCCTGGCTGTCCAGTCAGCTGCCTAAGTACCAGTTTTTTAGGCTCCTTTACAAGCCCTACGTGGTCCTGGCCTTCTTCCATGTCCACCGAGAATGCTCTGAACAACTTAGCAAGAAAGCCAAGGGCTTTATTAAAAGAAACCTCATCGTCCTTTGGATCCAGGCCAAAGGGAATTTTCAATGTTAATAATGAAGTTTCTCCCATTTTGAAATACACTGGAACTCACTGCCACGTGAGTGCATACCAGCACAGCATCTCTCTTGACTCAGTGATGCTGATGGTTGGTGTGAGGCCAGACTAGCAGCAGTTAGTAAAATAATCATTTGCCAGTGCACCTTCCACACCAAGTGCCTAGAAGATTTTTAAGTGGTATTATTGTCAGCCAGTATTTTTGTTAAGGGAAAAAGTTGTATGTATTTTCCAGCAAACATTAACATTTCTGCTTTGCAGTCTGTGAAATTATTTATTGTAGTTATTTTGCATAGCCGTCTGTGAGGGTTTGACCGATGACCCGACATTTCTGCAAACAGCTCCACTAGTCTCAGGTGGCCATGGGCTTCATGGGCCCCTCTGGGTGTCTGCCACTGCTACCTGTCATGTACATTCTGATACCAGGTGACTGGAGCTGCAGACAAGACAACCCCCAGCAGGGCATTCCAGCATGGCCCTACATGGGGCTGGGCATCCATGTGGAGGGAGGTTGGCTTCAGGGTGACTGACCCTCCACCATTGCCCATGACCACAACCCTGAGGCTGCATCTGCTGCCCACCTCCACCCCTCTCCCTTCACTCAGGTGGGGGCCTGACTGGTGCCCTCTTTGCTGTGTCTTCTGCCACTTCTGGGGGTGGGGGCTCAAGATCTCCCCCTATCCCTAACTGAACCAGCCTCAGCTTCACCTGGACACTTGTTAGCAATGCAGGTGTCAGGCCCCAGCCAGATCTATCAGAAGCAGTAGGCTTTCTTTTAAAAAGTATATTTACCTTTTGATTTTAAATATTTATTACATATTTTTGGGGGGAGGATGCATGTACTTACAGCATGCATATGGGGATCAGAGGACAACTTGCAGGAATGGGTCCAAAGGATTGAATTTAGGTCAACAGGTTTGGGAGCAAGCACTTTTACTCCCGCTGAGCCAACTTACTGGCCCAACCAATAGACATTTTTAATAAAAATATATTTATGGGGGTGAGGGGGTTGGAGAGATGGCTCAGCCATTAAGAGCACTGGCTGTTCTTGCAGGGGACCCAGATTCCATTCCCAGAACCCACATGACGGCTAACAACCATCCATAACTCCAGCTCCAGTGGAATCCAACACCCTCTTCAGATGTGGCATTGTACAACATGGATGCGCTTGCATTCATGCAGGGAATGCACTCAAACACACAATATGTGTATAGTGTATGTATTGTTGTTAGCCACCATATGGGTGCTGGGAATTGAACCCAGGTCCCTTTCGAGAGCAGCCAGTGCTCTTAGCCACTGAGCCATCTCTCCAACCCAAAGCCATCTCTCCACACCCAGCAATAGGCAATTTATTTATTGTGTATTACTAGATATTGTATACTTTACCACTGAGCCATGCTCCCAGTCCCTCACTGGGGGATTCTAGGCAGATGCTCTACCACTGAGCAATGCCTCCAGCCCCTCACTGGGGGATTCTAGGTAGGTGCTCTACCACAGAGTTATGCCCCCAGCCTCTCACTGGAGGATTCTAGGCAGGCACTCTACCACTGGGCCACACCCCAACTCTTCACTGGGGGATTCTAGGCAGGCAGTATAATGCTGAGCCATTCCACCAGCTCAGTAGTCTGCTAAGGGGCACAGTACTTTATACTTCATGGTTTTCAGGTCTGTTGCAAGCACTCGTCTCTACTGCTTCCTGTTCAGCTGTTTCTGGGGACCCACCTGTACACTGGAGCTCTTGGTGTGGGTATGTTTTCATGCTCAGAACAGAATGTCTGGGTCAAATCTGGGAAGTTAGCCCCAGAGTGATTGGTTGGTTAGTTGATATTTTTAGCTGCTTTATTGACTTGCAGTTAGTGGCACAGGTTTAAAGTTGGGCAGTTGGGCAAATACATCACACACCTACGAAGCTACCTTCTGCACCAAGCCGCAAACCTCTGCACCAGGTATTTGTGGTCCCACCCTCCCTGGGCTCCTACCCACCCCTACCTCTACATCACACCATCTGCTCTTAGCCATTTACTACACAATCATACTCATACTCACCTGCTTCTGCCTCTTGAGTGCTGTGCTGGGATTAGCATATGCCACCATGCATGGCCTAATCATCCCTCCCCCTTTTAGTTTATTTTTATTTTATGTGTATAAATGTTTTATTTACATGTATGTAAGTGCAGTGTCTGTGGAGGCCAGAAAAGAGCATCGGATCCTTTGTAACTGGAGTTACGGCTTTTTGCCACCATGTGGCTGCTGGGAAACATGCCCACAGTGCAAGAGTAGGTAGTACTCTTAACCCCTGAGCATCTCTCCAGCCCCCATTTTTTGTTTTCCAGAGTTTTTGTTTGTTTGTTTTATGTGCATGAGTGTATTGCCTGCATGTGTGTAAGTGCACCCATGTTGTGCAGTGCCCACAGAGGTCAGAAGAGGGCATTGGATTACCCTGGAACTGGACTTATGGATGGTTGTTAGCTGCCATGTGGGTGCTAGGAATTGAACCCAGGTCTTCTGGAAGAGCAGCCAGTGCTCTTAACTGCTGAGCCATCTCTCCAGCCCTGTTTTCCATGTTTTTTTGAGGCAGGGTCTCACTATGTAGCCCTGGCTGACCTAGAACTCTCTATGTAGACCAGGTTTGTCTCTGCGCCTCTAGTGCTGGGATTAAAGGTATGCGCCACCACACCTGGCTAGATTTTTTTCTGATTATATATATATGGGTAGGGGTTGTTTGTGCATTTGCCCAACAGAGGACATCAGATTATCAGATCTCCCTGGGGCTGCAGTTACCGGCATTTGTGAGCCACCATGTGGGTGCTGGGAACCGAACTTGGGTCCTCTGCAAGAGCGGTAAGTGCTCTTAACCTCTGAGTCATCTCTCTAGTGCCCCACCCCCATTCTGATTATTTTAAGTTACGTGTAGCCAGTGTGGCACAGGCCTGTAATCCCAGCCCTTAGAGGCAGAGGCATGCAGATCAGAAGCTCAAGGTTATCAGCTGTGTAGCAACTTGGAAGTCATCCAAGATTACATGAGATCTGTCTCAAAAACAAACATTTTCCAAGAAGTCTCATTCCTGGTGTGGTGGCACACACATTTAAACCCAGCACTTGGGAGGCAGAGGCAGGCAGATCTCTGTGACTTCAAGATCAGCCTGGTCTGCATAGCAAGTTCCATGCCAGCTGGGACTACAGGGAGACTCTGTCTCAAAAAAAACACCCCCCCACAAGAAAAAAATTTCATATAAATGGATGGGCATGATGACTCAACACCTGTCATCCCAGCACTCAGGGGGCTAAGTCAGGAAGACTGCAGCCTGGGCTACACAGAGTGAGATTCTATCTCTAAAGAACAGGGTCTTCCTGTGGCCCCAGCTGGCCTAGAACTCGCTTTGTAGACCAGACTGGCCTCAATCTCACAAAGACCCACCTGTCTCTGCCTCCCAGGTGCTGTTTTTTGACCCTTTGTCAAAAAACGAGTTGAATAGCTCCTGAGGAACAACATCCAACTTGGCCTTGGGCCTCTGCTCGTGCATGAGTGAGTGCACAATTGTGTCCACACACAAAGGAATTACTTTAAATGGATTTATGTGATTTTTGTTTTGCTTCTTCAGTTAGCTGAATTGAGATCCATCCACGTTGTGATGTCCATCAGTAGTTCCTTCAAAACCAGCCATGATGGTGCCACACATGTAATCCCAACACCTAGGAGGCTGGGACAGGAGGATTGCAAATGTGAGGCCTGCCTGAGCAATTTAGTGAGACTCTGTCTCCAAACACACAGGGCCTGGAGAGATGGCTCAGTCATTAAGATCACTGGCTGCTCTTGTAGAGGACCCAGATTTGGTTCTCAGCACCCATGTGGCAGCTCACAACTGTCCATAATGCTAGTTCCAAGGGATCCAACGCCCTCTTTCGACCTCTGTAGGCACTTACACACAAATCGTACACTTAGATACATGCGGGCAAATACTTGTGCACATAAAATAAAAATAAATCCTTAAAAAATTAAAAATAAATTGATTAAAAGGGGGACTAGAGAGGTGACTCAGCTGCTAAGAGCACTGGTCTTTGCAGAGGACCCAGGTTCAGTTTCCAGCACCCACATGGGGGCTCAGCCATCTGTTAACTCCAGTTCCAGGGAATCCAGTGCCGCCTTCTGGCCTCTGCAGGCACTTGTATGCACATGGTACATATACATACATGCAGGCAAACACTCATACATGTAAAATTAAAATCTTTTAATACAAAACCAAAAGTATTTTTTTATTATTTTTTTATTTTATGTGTATACATGTATTGCCTGCATGTAGGTAAGTGCACCTGTGTCGCGCAATGCCCACAGAGGACAGAAGAGGCTGTCAGATCCCCTGGAACTGGAGTTATGGACAGTTGTTAGCTGCCATGTGGGTGCTGGGATTCAAACCCGGGTCTTTTGCAAGAACAACCAGTGTTCTTAACTGCTGAGCCATCTCTCCAGCCCCCAGACCAAAAATTTTAAAGTGTGACTGGAGAGATGGCCTGGTGGCTAAGAGCACTGGCTGCTCTTGCAGAGGACCCAGGTTCAGTTCCCAGCACCCACTTGGCAGCTAACAACCATCTGTAACTCAGGTTCCAGGGTATCCAACTCACTCTTCTTGCCTCCATAGGCATTGTATACACACGGTGCACTTGCATGCATGCAGGCAAAACACTCATACACATAAATATAAATAAATAAAAAAGAACATGCAGATCTCTGTGAGTTTGAGACCAGCCTGGTCTACATAGTGAGTTCAGGCCAGTCAGTGCTACATAGAAGATAAATCCAGGTTCAGGGGAAGGAAGTGGCTGTGTGGCCCCTGCCGAGATTGGGCTCAGTGAAGGAGCTGAGTCAGGAGACCTTTTGCAACATTTATGGTGTGTGTCATAGCACAAGTGTGGAGGTCAGAGGACAACCCACGTGATTTGGTTACTCTCCTTCCACCATGTCAGTCTCAGGTATTGAACTCAGGTTGTCAGGCATGGAAGCAGGCTCCTTTACCCACTGAGCCATCTCTCCAGCCCATCATACAGATGGGAGGTTTTAATAACTGTCAAGAAGTTCAAACCATAGAACCCACATAGCCTGGATAGAATCTTCCAGCCTCCAATTCTGAGAGCTGAGCCTTAACTTCTGCCTTCCTTTCCATGGTCTGAGCCCAAAGCTTCCAGTTCAGTAGGTCTCAGGTGGAATTTGCATTTCAACAAATTCTTAGGCAATGATGCTTATGTGGGAACCACATTGTAAGAGCCACTGACCTGGCCCAATCAGTGCACAGCCTTCTCTGCCCTGCATGGCAGGTTATCTCCAATGGAGAATGCTGGTTATTTGTGTTTGTGTCTGGGAAACAGTATTTGGTGATTGCATTGATTCTCTTGCTGTGTCCAAAAAGGTTTAGCTAGAGCTGAGCATGGTAGCACACACCTGTAATCCCAGCACTTGGGATACAGGAAAACCTGTATCATTTTCTTAAAGATTTAAAAATTTTGTATGTTTATGAGTGTTTTGCATGCATGTGTATAAGTGCATCCTGTGCATGCCTCATGCCCATGGAGGCCTGAAGAGGGCATTGGATCCTCTGGAACTGGAGTTAAAGACAGGTATGAGCTGCCATGTGAGTTCAGGGAACCAAACCTGGGTCCTCTGCAATAGCACTAAGTGCTCTTAATTGTTGAGCCTTTTCTCCAGCCTCTAAAATCTGTATCACTATAAAGGCCGTTTGAACTGGGTGTTCATTTATTTGTAACATAGATCAGTATGTTACAAATTGAGGGCCAGCCTGGTCTGCATAGTGGGTTCCAGGGCAGCTAGGACTATAGGGAGACCCTGTCTCAAAAAGACCAAAAAGAAAAGAAAGATTTGTTGGGCTGGAGAGATGGCTCAGTGGTTAAGAGCATTGGCTGTTCTTGCAGAGGATCTGGGTTCAGTTCCCAGCACCCACATGGCAGCTAACAGCCATCCTTAACTCCAGTTCCAAGGGATCTGACACTCTCTTCTGACCTCTGTCAGCATTGCACACACGATGCATTTACATACATGCAGGCAAGACACTCATACACATCAAATAAAAATAAAGCAAAAAATGTTAATGGAAACAGGGTTGGAGAGATGGCTCAGGGGTTAAGAACACTGGCTGTTCTTGCAGAAGACCCTGGTTTTAATCCCAGCACCCACATGGCAGCTAACAACTGTCCGTAACTCCAGTTCCAGGGAATCCGAAAGCCTCTTCTGTCCTCTGCGGGCATTGCACAACATGGGTGCACTTACCTACATGCAGGCAATACACACATACACATAAAAATAATAAATATTTAAAAAATGTTAATGGAAAGAGAAAGGACAAATGTGTCTGAGCCAGGACTATTGCAGCCTGCCTGGGGGCCAACACTTAGGAAGTGGAAGCAGGAGGATGAGGAGTTCAAGGCCAGCTCTGTAGTTCCCTGTCTCAAAAAAAATGTCTGATTCCAGATCTGTCTAGGGGTCAGGAAAATACATACATGGTAGTGATGAGCCAGAGTGGTGCATAGCTCTTAGGAAGGGAGTTGGAGAACTTGGAGCCTTGTGAAGAGAGGCCTGAGCAGAGCTGAATCGTCTCTAGTGGCCAAGGCTGGAACAGCATGAAGAAAGGATACTATCAGCTGTAAATTATAGGATCAAGAATAACCCAGGCTGGGGTAGTAGTAAGCACCTGCCTAACATGTAAGACCCTGGTTTTCATCCTCAGTACTGCAGAGAGGACTTGGCTCTTAGGCCAGGGCATTGTGCCAGATGTCAGCTGCTCTGAGGCTGGGTGTGGCGAGGGGCAGTTGCTCCGGCCAAAGTTTGGCTTAATCCCTGTGGTGCCAGGCCTACCCCCAGCCTCACCCTGCCTCAGTCCCCTATCCCTATTCTGGAATACTTTTCCTCCATTCTGCCCACCCCACATTCTACAGCTTCCTCCCCTCCTGAATTTGCCCAAGCCTCTAAGGCTACTCCTCCCTCAGCCTATTTTTTTTTTTTTTTTTTCTTGAGACTGTATTCTGGTAGCCCCTGCTGGCTTGGAACTAGCTATGTGGACAAAGCTGCCTTGATTTCAAAGATCTTCTGCCTGCCTCTGCCTCCCAAGTGCTGGAATCAAGGCATGTACCACTACCCCTGGCACTTCAACCTCCTTTTCTCCCTGGCTTCTCTTCTCCACTCCTCAAGCACAGGCTTGCAGAGCAAGGGGATGTTCACCTGGTGGCACATTTCTTCTAGAACTGAGTTCCAGACTGCCAACAAGAGAGACTGACACACACCATTAGGTAGAAAAGGGAATTCTAATAGAAACCAGAGAAGCCACCTGTGTTCATGGATGAACCTAACATGTTTACAGGACCCACGCATGGAGCAACGGCCAGTGATCTCAGTACTGGGGAGGCTGGGGCAGGAAGATGAGTTTGAGGCCAGCCATTGCTACATGAGACCCTATGCAAAAAGCAAAAGAAAAAAATGTTTACAGAAGTAGTTTGTGGATGGTGGGATTAAAGTGACCTGTGTTTGTTCTCATATTTTATTTATTCATTTTTGCAATGCTAGGAATTGAACTCAGGGCCCCATGCATGCTGGGCAAGTGCTAAGCTACATTCCCAGCCCTCCTTCTGTTTTAGTGTTCAGTAGGCGTTTGGGGTGACAGGATGTGTCCATGGATAAAGGAAGACTTGCCATCAAGTCTGATGATCTGAGCTCTATCCTCAGGTGGTGGGAGGCGAGATCTAACCCCCACAAATTGTCCTCTGAGACATGCACACTCAATAAGCGTGAAAATAAAATTTGGAGGAGGGGTCTTTTTGAGACAGGGTTTCCCTGTAACCACAGCTGACCTGGAACTCGCTGTGAAGACCAGGCTGGCCTCGAGCTTACAGATATCTGCCTGCCTCTGCTTCCCAAGTGCTGGGATTAAAGGCGTGCCCAGCTTAAAAAGAAAAATTTAAAGTACTCTAAGAGGGCTGAAGAAATGACTCCATGGTTAAAAGCATTGGTTGCTCTTGCAGAAGACCCAGATTCAGTTCCCAACACCTACATGGCAACTAACTATAACTCCAATCTTAGGAAATCACATAAATAAATTTAAATTTTTTTTTAAATTTATAAAGCAACTTGAGTTTGTTTTAGCTCACAGAGAAGCTAGGGCAGCAGGAACCTCCAGTCCTAGTCACATGACCTCTGCAGCCAGATGAGAAGGCTTTAGTCAGTGGCAGGTCTTGCACTGGGGATGGTCCCCCCTCAATTAGCATTCAAAATAATCATCCAAGGGCATGCCCAGGGCTCCTCTCCCAGGGGATTCTACATTCTGTTAGGTTGACAATTCAGATGAACCAAGACACTAGCTCCTCTCCCAGGGGATTCTACATTCTGTTAAATTGACAATTCAGATGAACCAAGACACTATTTGTTTTGAGATTAAAAGCAAATAGTAGCTGGGTGTGGAGGCACAGGCTTGTAATTCCAACACCCAGGAGGCTGAAGAAGAGTGGTGAATTCAAGGCCAGCAAGACCCTGTCTCTAAAAGCCAAGAACTGGGGCAGGTGAGATGCTCAGTGGATAAAGGCACTTGTTGCCAAGCCTGATGACCAGTGTTGGCTCCCTGGGACCCATGTGATGGAAGGGGAGAACCAACTCTTTAAAATTATTCTCTGACCTCCACACATGAACTATGGCACACTTCCATCCTCTCCTTGCCACAAACATAATAAAAAAATAATCTCAGAGCATGGTGGCATATACCTTTAATCCTAGCACTCAAGAGCAGAAGCAAGTAGATCTGTATGAGATTGAGGCAAACCTGGTCTACATGATTCCAGGCCAGCTGGGGTTACAGGGAAACCCTGTCTCAAATAAATGCCAAGAACCTGAGCTATAGCTCAGTGGTAGAGCATCTGCTTACATTCCTCTGTTACTAGAAATTTGGGGAATCCTTTCATAGTTGCTTGATGATGCTTGAACTGGCTCAGCAAACTTCCCCAAGTTACTCCATTTTGTTCAGAGCCATTTCAGCAGCAACTTTACTCCACACCGAAAGGAAAAGGGGGGCAACCTTGGGCCTTGGAAAATTGCCCTCGCCATGAATCATGGAATGCGATAATTCCAGATATTATATTTTCACTAACCAGCTTGTTTTCACTTCTATAACCTGCTTGCTGTCTTGGGTCGCCCTGACACAGGCCATGAGACCACCTTGTTATCCTGTTATTGTATGACCACCTAGAAGTTATTTACCTTGACTGTCTTATTTTACTTGTTATGACTAAAACAGTGGGCTAGTTTTTAATGTTACAAAGTTGACTGCCAAGTTATATGATTGCATCCTGTATCACTTGTCTGTATAATGATTGGTTGTTGATTAATAGAGTCAAAATTCTGCTATGTTGTACAAACCTGATTGGTTCACAAATGTCCTGTTTTAATAATAATTCTGTAATCCTATAAAAACTCTGACCTGACAATCATCAGGGCTGCTTCTACTCCCGAGATAGACAGCCCGGCTGGTCGAAAATTAAAATTTACCTTGCTAATTTTCTTAAAGTGGTGTTGGTGATTTTTTACGAACTCTGTCCTATAACAATGCTGAGGAAATCTGAGCCCCCCTCTTGGAGTTCTTAGACTCATTAGTAAAAGAATTTAAGGCCTGGGCATAGTGGTGCACACCTTTAATTCCAGCATTCACAAGGCAGACACAGGCTCTGTGAGATAGAGGCCAGCCCGGTAAGTTCCAGGCCAGCTTGGAGCTACAGGAAGATCCTGTCTCAAGAATGAATGAATGAATAAATAAGTAAACAAATGGACTCAAATGGAAGCTCAGGAAATTTTATTATTAAAATTTAAAGGAAAGACACACCCCAAGACAGACAACTTGTAAATCTTGGCAGCTGCCCAGAGAAGAAGGAAGGAGAGAAGAAAAAAGCCATATGGTTTGAGTTAAGCTGGTATGGAGGTCACCCACATGGTAGAAGGCAAGGAGGGGGCTTTAGAGAAAGTAAGGAAGCCCAAAGTGCTAGGGGAAGCATGCTTAGAACAGGAAAAGTTACATTTTTCTGAATAATTCACAAAGCAGGCAGACATAAAGCTGCATGGCTATAGCCCTGTAAACTACTGCACTTGGGGGAGGGAATTCTGGGATAAAAAAGACATCTTATTAAAGTGTTAGAGTAGTAGACTCAAAATTAACCGGTCCAAAAAAAAAAATCAGTTGGGCGTGGTGGCACACACCATTGATCCCAGCACTTGGGAGACTGAGAAAGACGGATCTCTGTGAATTTGTGGCCAATCTAGTCTACGTAGTGAAGAATCGCGCTCAACACACAGGGACAAAACCAAGTTTCGGGATGCAAAAGCAAGAGGAATTTATTCATACACAGGCGCCTGCGGACGCAGAGTCCCGCTCGAGTCAGGACTTGCGTGCCGGGCTTAGTTTGGGGGGGCTTTTTATAGAGCAGAAGCAAGGTACAGAAGCAGATGCATGGTTACAAGATTATTATTAGTGCATTTCAATGGGTACAAGGTATGAGGAAACAGTATTGCCAAATTCAGAGGGGGCTATGGGTGAAACTGATTGTTATCGTTAACTTCCCAGTAGGGGCTGTTATCATTAACTTCCCGGTAGGGGCCTCAGGGTGGTGGCAGGTGGTCCGACTGCAAACGTCCTATCTTCCACTGCTAGTTTCACAAGACCTGGGTTAGAATCTTGGCTTATCGAATGGCTGATTACAGTTCTTTTTCTAAAATGGCCTTCCTGCTGTCAGTCGGGTCCTTCAGTAGTGAGTTCCAGGCCAGCTGGGGCTACAGGGAGACCCTGTCTCAAAAATAGGCAAAAAAAAAAAAATCTGTTGGAAGACCCACCTTTCCATTTTACTGGTCAATCACCTGGTCATAGGACCACCCCAGGAAGGTGGGTTCACCTTAAGTCATGCTAAATAGACCTGAATACCTAGTGGGTTAACAGATAGTGAACTTTTGGTGCCTGGAATCCGGCCTTCTAGCACAGTGCTTCTGGACCTGGCCACAGACATCTTGGCTCTCTGTAATATCCCTTTTCTTTTTAAAAAATTTAACTCATTATTTTTTAAAAATATTTTTATTTTATGTGTATGAGTGCATTGCCTGCATGTATGTGAGTGCACCTGTGTTGTGCAGTGCCCACAGAAGTCAGAAGAAGACATCGAATCCCCTGGAACTGGAGTTACAGATAGTTGTTAGCCACTATGTGGGTGCTGGGAATAGAACCATGGTCCTCTGAAAAGGCAACCAGTGCTCTTAACCACTGAGCCATCGCTTCAGCCCCTCATATCCCTTTTTTATAAGCATGTTTTCTCTAACACTTTGGGCTGCCCCAGCATCCTGTATAGCCTATATTTCTTTACATTTTCTCTAAAGCTTCCTTCTCCCCACCATGTGGCTGCCAGTCTACCACGTGTCTGAGTTCCATGTGTAGGACCCTGAGACCCTCTTCATTCACCCACTACCCCCCAATCCCTCCAGACCCCCACTAATTGCTCTTTTAGCTTCTGTAAAATGCTTGGCTGCTGCTTTAGACATGCCTAGACATGCCCTGGCATGCCCTGACCCCTGCCTGCTATCCCCCCACTTTCAGGAAACTATAGATTAAGCAAGCCCGCACATGAAAACTGCCCTATAAGGTAAAAACAGAGACTCCTGGCCCCACAGATAACAGTCAGCACATTCCACAGCCCTGAGAATAGCACCTACCAATAAAAAACTTCCAGGGCTGCATCTTATACATCCAATCAGTTTAAAATTATGTTGGTGCGCACAGGCTCCTTGAACCAACCAAAATGTATCTTCGGTGTCCCCCTCCTCTCTTTGTCTAAAACCTATAAAAGGCTCCACTCTCCCTTACTCTGGGCTCTCAGCACAGATCTGTTGAGTTGGTGAGGTCTGAGAGCCCAAGCTTAAGCCAATTAAACCATAAACCTTTGCTTTTGTATTTTGGTGTGTTGGGTCCTCGGTGGTCTTTTTGGGGTCCAGTGGATGAGGTACAACATTTGGAGGCTCGTCTGGGATCCCTCCAGAGACTCTCGAGAGGAACTGACCCCAAAAGGTTTGTGATTAACCGGCCGGTAAGTTTTTGTAAAACCGTGTGTGTGTGCCTGTCTTCTCTATGCTTTCACTTTGGTCGCGGCCATCTGATCTCAGTTTTTCTTTGTCGCTGAAATGCTAGTGAGGTGACCTGGAGGATTCGGGAGATGTCCCCATCCTCATCGGGGTGGGTGTTCCTCATCGGACACCCCACCAGGACACTAGTCCATCTGAAACCTCAGAGGACCTCGCAACCCTGTTGGGACACACGCATCCTATCTGTATGGTCTTTGGCATAATCAAGCCAGGGAACTCACACAGCCGAGAGTCCAGACCATCTGAAAGCCACGGTAGTTTATTCTGGGCCCTCTGTTTGTCTATGTCGTTCTTGTGTCTTGTGATCTTTGTACTAATTTCTTTGTTGACGAAACGGACAGGACTGATAAATACTATGGGCAACGCACCATCTTCCCCTCTAGATCTTACACTAGTCCACTGGGGGCATGTTAAGATGATTGCCCATAACAATAGTGTAGATGTAAAGAAAAAGAAATGGACAACTTTATGTTCGGTTGATTGGCCCTCCTTCAATGTTGGATGCCCCCCTGAAGGGACTTTTAACCTGAGTTTGATTTCCAGGGTAGAGGACCACATCTTTCACCCACGGATAGGCCACCAGGACCAGATCCCATACATTGTGACCTGGTGAGGCCTCATCAAACAACCTGATGGCCCCCCTGGCTGGGTCAAGTCCTTCCTTCCCCCAATTAATCCAACTGCTCTCCCTCCATCTCTGCAGGTCCTCCCTCTCAGACTAAAGGTGGAAGAGAAACCCATTCTCCAGGGAGGCATGGAGGAGAACATCTTTCCCCCGCCCTGCTCCTCTCAGATGGGCACCCCGCCAACAGCGCCACAAGTGCAGGCCCTGCCTCCTAACCCTGAGGAGCCACCATCACCTCCATAGGGACCTGTGCAGGCCACAAGGAGCAGGAGGGGGGCAGCCCCCCAGCCTGACACCATTGTTCTCCTCTGGCCGGCAGGGACCCCAGACAGAGAGAGCAATCAGCCCTTTCATTACTGGCCCTTTGCCACCAGTGATCTTTACAGATGGCGCTCACAGAATGCGCCTTTCTCTGAAAACCCCAGGGACTTGATTAACTTATTGGAAACGGTTCTCTTCACTCACCAGCCCACCTGGGACGATTGCCACCAGCTCCTGAGTGTCCTGTTCACTACTGAGGAGCGAATCAGGATCCTGGAGGCAGCCTGGAAATTGGTTCCTGGCCCCACCGGGGACCCTACCACAGACCCAGGCATCATTAATGCCAGCTTTCCCCCTAGCCATCCCAACTGGGACTACAACATGGCAGAAGGTAAGGAGAGGCTCCTGGTCTATCGCCAGACTCTGTTAGTGGGTCTCAAAATGGTGGCTCGAAAACCCGCCAATATGTCTAAGGTCTATGATGTCAGATGGGCCTGAAGAGAGCCCAGCCTCATACTTAGAGAGGTTACAAGATGTCTTCCGGCAGTTCACTCCGTATGACCCAGAAGTGGAGGAATCAGCTCAAACTGTGATGTTTGCTTTCGTTAACCAGGCAGCCCCTGACATCAAGAGAAAGTTACAGTCTTTAGATAGACTAGGAGAAAAGAACCTTAGGGACTTAATAGCAGTGGCAGAAAAGGTTTATAATAGAAGGGAGACAGCAGAACAAAGCGAGGAAAGAAAAGAAAAAAAGGCAGGAAACAAGCCTGACCAGGGTCCTGGAGAGACAACAGGCCCACCACAAGAAGGACCTCAGAGAGATATTATTGGCAACCAACCCCCAGTATGGAGGGAGCTCATCGGCGGGATCCAGGCCACAAAATAAGGTAGGGAAAAACCAGTGTGCATACTGCAAGGAGGAAGGGCACTGGGTGAAGGACTGCCCCAAGAAGAATAAGCAAAGGTATTACCGGCTCTAATTGGGGGTGAAGACAGTGACTAGGGGAGACGGGGCTCAGGTCCCCTCCCTGAGCCCAGGGTAACCCTGAAAATAGAGGGGAAACCAATTGAGTTTATGGTAGATACTGGTGTCCAGAATTCAGTTCTATTGGAGCCAAGAGGGTCAGTGTCTTCCAGAACTACATGAGTACAGGGGACAACAGGAACAAAGCCCTATTCATGGACTACCCGAAGAACAGTAGATTTAGGGAAGGGCCGGGTATCCCACTCATTTCTAGTAATCCCAGAACGTCCCTCCCCACTTCTGGGCAGAGACTTATTGTCAAAAATGAGGGCACAAATCCACTTCATAGCTAAAGGAGCCACCCTGCTTCACGACGGGGCACCAGTTCAGGTTTTAGTCACCAACGACCTGACTGAGGAATATAGACTCCATCAAGAGCCGATTCAACCTAACCCTGATATATCAGATTGGCTCCAAAAATTTCCCCGAGCCTGGGCAGAAACGGGGTATGGGTCTGGCGGGACACAGGCCTCCTGTATATGTTGAACTCAAAGCAGGGGTGGACCCTGTTAAAGTGTGCCAGTATCCTATGCCCCTAGAGGCAAAACGTGGAATTACTCCACATATCAGAAGATTAATGGAACTGGGGGTGCTGAGAATGACCCAGTCTGCCTGGAACACCCCACTCCTGCCTGTCAAAAAGCCCCAATCTGGGGACTATAGACCGGTACAAGATTTGAGGGAGGTGAACAAGAGAGTCATTGACATTCATCCCACTTCCCCAACCCTTATATGTTACTCAGTACCCTGCCACAAGATTGGCAATGGTATATAGTTCTGGACCTCAAGGATGCCTTCTTCAGCCTACCACTAGCTCCCAACAGTCAGCCCTACTTTTTCTTTGAATGGCATGATCCGGAGGCAGGAATCAATGGCCAGCTGACTTGGACACAACTGCCTCAAGGGTTTAAAAATTCTCCAACTATATTCGATGAGGCCCTGCATGAAGATCTGGGAGGGGCAGCGGTGGTTGACTAAGGCCCGCAAAGAGACTGTGCTAAAGATACCTGCACCGACCTCTAGAAAACAGGTGAGGGAATTCCTGGGTACCGTGGGGTTCTGCCGCCTCTGGATTTTGGGGTTTGCCGAAATTGCAAAACCCCTATGTGAGGCTACCAAAGAAGGACAGGACTTCAACTGGACGCAGGAAAGGCAAGAGGCCTTTGAAACCCTAAAACGCAAGCTCTTAGAGGCCCCTGCCCTAGGACTACCAGACATAAGTAAACCTTTCTGTCTATATGTGGATGAATGTAAAGGTATTGTGAAAGGGGTCCTCACTCAGAGAGTAGGCCCCAGAAGAGACCTATTGCATACCTATCAAAGAAATTAGACCCTGTAGCAGCTGAATGGCCCCCCTGCCTGCGAATTATAGCAGCAGTGGCCCTGCTGGTTAAGGATGCTAACAAGTTAACCCTGGGACAGGACCTGCTTGTGGCAACCCCTCATACCCTCGAGGGGGTGCTCAAGCAAACCCCGATCGATGGTTGAGCAATGCCCGATTAACTCATTATCAGGCTCTGCTCCTAAATCCGCCCAGGATCACCTTCCAGGTACCAACGGCCCTGAACCCAGCCACGCTGTTGCCAGATTCCGATCTTGGGGACCCACTCCACGACTGTACTGAAATTCTGGTATAGGTGCATTGCATCAGACCTGACCTGAAGGATGTTCCCTTGCCTGACGCCAAAGAAACCTGGTACACGGATGGAAGCAGCTTCATCAGAAATGGTAAAAGGCATGCTGGGGGAGCGGTCACAACCACCTCAAGAGTCATTTGGGCCAAGCCACTGCCAATAGGTACATTGGCCCAAAACACCTGAACTGATCATGCTTACCAAAGCCCTAAATATGGGTAAAGGAAAGAGACTCAACATCTACACAGATAGCAGATATGCATTTGCCACTGCCCATATTCATGGGGCCATCTATCAAGAGAGGGGCCTCCTTACTGCAGAGGGAAAGACTATTAAAAATAAACAAGAAATCTTAGACCTCCTGCAAGCTCTCTGGGGCCCAAGAAAACTAACCATAATCCACTGCCCAGGTCACCAAAAAGGAAACAACCCCCCGCAGAAGGGAAATAATCTGGCTGACAGGACAGCTAAAGAAATAGCCCTGACCTCCATGATCCTGCCCATTCTTGTGCTGGGAGCTATTAATCCATTATGTACATAAGCTATGGCAGGCTTGTTTACTGAGTTTGTGTTTTGCACACCAGTACCTAATCTGCCAAATCAGGAGAAATGTGTTTATATGGTGGAGGTCACAAAACAAGTATTTGACCACTCCTTGAACCTCAGATACAGGTGGGAAAAACAGCTATTGAAACTAATTGAGTTCTTCTGTATAAAAAGGTGGAGCTGCAATAAACTAAGGCTGCTGCAGTCTCTACTGACAGCCCTCCCAAGTATCTTTTCTGTCTCTTGTTTTTTCTTTCAATCCTCACTCCCCCTTTCAGGTACTTTCCGTCTTGGCTGGCTGGCACTGGCATTCTTGTTGATCCTGGAGCAAGGGAACTGCCTAAAACTCCCCACTATAGCCCCAAGGACTTAGCCTGGATACACACTCTCCCTATGACTCAATGCCTAGAGGGCTGGTGGAGGACAATGGAAGGGAAAGTTATCCTACCTCAGAATTTAGGCGTAAGATTGCTCAAGAAAATACATCAAGCATCACACATGGG